>NC_081816.1:17015000-17355000 GCF_030704535.1 Vitis vinifera | reverse complement strand
AAATGAAGAATGGTGTCAAATTAGCAATGTTTTAAAAACCGGACCGGACCAGCCGGTCCAACCGGTTCAACCGTCGACCGGTCATATCTCCGGTTCGGTTCGCCCTATCAAACCGTTTGAAGATTAAACCAGTAACGAACCGCCTAAACCGGCGGTCGGACCGGTGACCCGGTGGAACCGGACGGTTCCAATCGAACCGCATAGTTCAATTTAAACAAGGCTCCCTCATATATAAATTATAATACTTTGGGCAAAACTATGCTGGGCCTTGTCTAATAATGACAAAGCCAACACCTCACCCACCCACATTGTGGGCCGATTCTTGAGCCCAACCACCAGATGAGATGATAACTTGGCCTTCCAAGAGGATGCCTTTTATAGGCATCCTTTGCACCCTCATTCCTCTTACCATCCGATGTGGGATTGCCAACCAACCTAATGAATGAAAAAAAAATAACAAATCCCTCCAAGAGGATTTGAACTTGGACCCAACTTCTATGGCTATCACAGGACACCACTCGGCTGGGCCCTTCGGCTATGTAACATATCAAACAAAATAATATATATTGGATTTTAAATTTTTTTATATTATTAAATAAAAATAATATAATATTTTTAAAAATTATAAAATTAGTTTAAATTTTTATTTTTAATATATTCACATTTAAATATTTTACATATATCATTTAATAAAATTAAAAATATTAATATAATTTAATTTGATAAATATTATTGATTTTAATTTATTCATATATATTTTAAAATTTTTATAATTATTTTTAATTTTAATAATATATATATTATATATTTATGACGTCACCGGTTCGACCGCGGTTCGACCGCCGGTCCGACCAGTGAACCGTGAACCGGTAACTTTTCCGGTTCGATCACCGGTCCGATTCTGAAAACATTGCAAATTAGTGAAGATTGTGAGAACTGGTGCCATCCTTTGCTTTGGAAAGAAACTTTCTATGAAGGAAAGCTTGTGAAATAGGACCGGTTAAACCTCGTGTCATTCATGGGCCTTACCGTTGTGGAGTTTCTGATGTCTAGCCTTGATGTGGGCCCAATAACAAATCAAGTTGCAGGGTTTCATCATAATGCCATCAGTCTTGATTGCTGCATTTCAGTTATCATTTGAGGACCATTACAAGATAATATTGCAGCCATGGTTCGTCAGTATGACTGAAATATGACCTCCTCAATGTATGAGTCCATCATGCCCAAGAGATATCTCCATGTATGACTGACTGTCGGTATTACACATTAACTCCGAGTGAGGCAGCAATCAGATTCGACTTGATCCTCATGGTTCATGGACAAGGGTAGGCAGAGACTTCCAGTGCGTGTGGTGCTCTTCTCAGTGGCTGTGTGCAAGAGAAATCTGTGTAGAAAGCAGAAGCCACTATGCAGAAAATGAGAAAGATGAATTTTGCAACATCATCTTTTCCTTACAATATGTTGATCCACGTTTACTCTCAAACTGGAAATCATGGCAAGACTGAGGCATTGATTCAAGAAATGCAAAGGAAAGCAATTCCATGTGATACATTCACAGTAAGGAATCATGTGTTTGCTTATGTTGTGGCATCTGATATTTCTGCAATGGAAGGGTTCTTGAATCGGATGGGGGAGAATCCCCATATTTCTGTTGATTAGAATATATATTCAGCCACAGCAAGTGGGTATCTGAAAGTTGGGTTGACTAACAAGGCCTTAGAAATGTTAAAGAATATGAAGAGCAACACGTCGCCCTAAGTTCCCTCAAAAGTCTCCATTGAAATCCAAAATTCTTACCTGCTCATGGGTCCCATGTGTACGTGATTATCATGCATGCATCCAAGGCTATCCTTCACACTCCCATTACCATATCATGCCTACAGTTCATCATCACGTTCCCACCCGTGTTATCTTTACCCGCGCATATACCCATTTCTCATACCCACTGCCATGCTATCCCATCCTCCATACCACCCTCCTCATGCATTCCCATTATTCCTATTGCTCTTCACACCCATCCCCATTACCCATTCCATTAACTCCATGCACATACCCATAATCCTGCACATAGCCTATCCTCTGCTACCATACCCATGTCACCATGCCTTAGAAATCCACTCCATTTCTCCACCACCTTCTCAATATCCACTAATCCATTTCTCTCGTTATTCACTCCCCCATGATACCCACTGAATTCAATCACCCATACCCATCATCACTTTATTTCAATACCCATCACCCTCCATTCGTTTCCTACACCCTTCATAACCATATCATACTTACCATTCACCATCATCCCATTGGCATGACCACTTTTTCTCTCACCACCCTACTCTCCATGCATGAACCCATATATTGAGAATGATGTGAGGAAGTTGAGTTTGTTGAACACTCTCAGCTCGTCTCGCCATGCATAGATGGATCAGGATTAAATATTCGGACTTTAGAGGCAGAGAAGTATAGCATTGGGATGGGCGTAAACCGAGTGACAAGTGGCATCCTCCCAATGCATTTCATCTCAATGTATAAAGCCATCATCATCAGAGGAAGCGTGACCCGCAAGGATGTTTCAGACGCTGGAACGAAATGCTAAAGGGGTTCAAGAATTGAAGCCAGGGGTATGGAGAGACTTCAGTTAAAGAACATGGATCATCCGATTCAAGGAGTGGCGCATCAGCAGGGACCTATTGTCACTGACATGAAATAACAGTTTTCAAGCACGGCCATGGCGAATTGCACTACAATGTCCTCAGCCAAAGACAATGAAGAGGAGTCCTCTATGGGTCTTGAATTGGACTTCATTCATCACTGCAGTTTACCGGTCCATCAAAAGGTTCAGAAACAGAGGTTGCAACTAGGATGGCTGAAGCTAATTCTCAGTTGATAACTGAATCAAATGTTTCGGTTTTGGAAGAAGCCAATAGAAATACTGCTATGGTTTGGAAGATAATCGAAAGGGGTATTAGGGCTTTGCAAAGAGAACTTGGACAATTCAAGAACATGCAATCCATGAGATATGCAGTTGCAATGCAAGTGTCCATGCTTCTATTCAGTTTCAGCAGCTTCCTGATGGCAAGTATTGGCAGTCATCACCATCACTCAAGGGATCATTCTTTCAACACCTTGAAATCACAGAAACCGGTTCATGGAAATGACAGTTATGGCAGTGTACCCAGATGGTTTCACCACTCTCAAGCATAATGCTCTGAGATGTGAATTAAATGAAGAATCAACTCCAAGTCTGTGTTTTCGCTGAGAAAGCAGCATCTTCTCCTCCCATCCAAGCAGTGTTTTCTCCTCTCATGAGTTGAACTGTATGTTTAGGCTCTAAGAAAAATGGGATCCAGTCTTGCTATATTTGAATTTGGATTTTAGAATATGTGGACCAGTGAACAGTGGCCTGGACAAGTTAGCTATGGTGAAGGAACACAGTGATCCTGCAGAAGTAGATTCATATGACAGGGGTGATGCAGATTGAGATGGTCAATATTCAAGTGGGAGGAAATTGAGGTTTGAAAATAAGGAAATGCATGTTAAAGCAAGAGAAAGGAAAACATTAGGGAGTAGCATGGAACCTTTTAGGCATGGATTTGGGCATTATGGTTGGATACCTTCAGATGTCGCTTTAGTCAGTTCTGTGCTTAGCAAAGTGGCTTCAACAAGCTCATGGAATGCTGCCAACACCTTTTTTGCCCCTAATCTCCGTGGTTGTCATTCCTCACCTCCTTCCACTTATGCATGGACTTGATGGCCACCTTAGCATGGCCACCTTCTGAGCCACATGCCATCCTCCAAAATTCTTTCCCTTTGATTTCAAAAAAATAAATTCCTAACCCCGTTTTCAAATAATTTTCCAACTTTTGGTTTTTAAAATGTTTTCAAGTCATCAAATTTTCCATCCTTAGGGTTTTTAGATACCAACATTTGGTCGCCTTTCTCTTTTCGGCGAGCCACTTTCGAATTTTCTTTGATTCTCAAAATGTTTTAAAATAAGTGTGAATTTATTTTTCGTAATTCTTGGTGATAGAATTTACGAAATTAATTCGTACAAAAATAAATGGGCTTTGGTGGGGGCCCAACATCAAATAAATTTTCTTTAAAATAAAAATGAATTTTGCGTGAAGTGCCATGCGTGCCTTTGATGATTTTGTACTCGATTTAGTGACATGTGAGATATGTTTATGCTCTTTATTTTGCACTAACCCTCTCTCTTGATAGCGCATAGTGGCTCGCTGCTCAGGTACACACTCATTCCCATTTTGGTTAGTCTATATGCATTTTCTAACTCTCATATGTGCATGATTGATTCGGGTATTCATTGATTTTCGCATTGATTGCCATGTCAGTTTCATCTCATTAGTAGAGACCCGACTTTAGGGACTTAGAGGGGTGCTACGGCCTTTACCGTACCTTCTCGATAAGTAACCTGACCCCCGAACCCGATCTGGTTTTTCACAGACCACATTTTCCAAAACAAGGAGTCACACTTAGGGTTTTTATTTCTTATTTTGTTTACCCTTTAAAAATAAAACAAAAATAAGTGGCGACTCCAAGTCATTTTCTTAATCAATAAAAATCAAATTTTCAAAATGAAAATCGAGCTTGCCATCGAGTGGGAAACGCATTGAACCGAAATGCAGGGTCCACAAAATTTGTGGACCCCGCATTTTCGGCTGAATGCGTTTTCCACTCAATGGCAAGCTCGATTTTTATTTGAAAATTTGATTTTTATTGATTATTTGTAAATGACTTGGAGTCGCCACTTATTTTTGTTTTATTTTTAAAGGGTAAACAAAATAAGAAAGAAAAACCCTAAGTGTGACTCCTTATTTTGGAAAAGGCGGTCTGTGAAAAACCGGATCGGGTTCGGGGGTCAGGTTACTTATCGGGAAGGTACGGTAAAAACCGTAGCACCCCTCTAAGTCCCTAAAGTCGGGTCTCTACTAATGAGATGAAGCTGACATGACAATCAATGAGAAAATCAATGAATACTCGAATCAATCATGCATATATGAGTATCAGAATATGCAATAGAGGATAACCGAAGTGAAAGTGGATGCGTACCTGATCAGCAAACGGCAACGCGCTATCACAAAATGGGATTAGTGCATAGTAATGAGCATAAAGTATATCACTCATATCATCAAACCAGATAAAGAAACATTGCATGCATGACATCTCATTCAAATTCATTTTTATTTTAAAGAAGATTATTTGATGTAGGGCCCCCACCAAAGCCCAATTTATTTTGAGTGAATTAATTTCGCAAATTCTATCACTTAGAATTGCGAAAATAAATTCACACTTATTTTAAAACATTTTAAAAAATCACAGAAAATTCAAATGTGGCTCGCCGGAAAGGAAATGGTGGCCAAGTTTTATTGAAAATCGGGTTTTTGAAGCCTAAGAAAAATGCTAAGGATGAAAAAGGAGGAATGGAAATTATTTGGGAGAATTAAATTTGGAAGATCATAGGCAAGATGGAGCTTAAGAAGTTATTTTGAAAACAAAGATGAAGTAATGACAGAAGAACATAAGGCCCAAAGACGGCCATGTAGGCCATGCAGAGTGGGATTCTGAACTTGGTGCACCTTGAACACCAGTTGCATGCCTTCTCTAAAATCCTAACGGAGCCTGAGTGATGAACACTGCGAGATCATCAGTATACTGAAACTGATGATGGGCGAGGACTGATCAGAGGTACCCCGGGGTGGTCATATGAATGAGGAGCCTTATTGCCAAACTTCACGGCATGGACGCCATATGTCACATCAAAATACATTCTGCCAGGCTGAGGCTCACCTGCAACGTACCCAATAGTCCACTTCCTGCATGTCTACGCAACATTAAAACATCATGATGACGCTCCTCATCTACTGCACTTTTCAACAAAGTCATGGATGCTATGTATCTTGTGCCTCAGGCATTTGTCAGCGCCATCACTACCAAAGTCATCTCAGAAACTTTCATTTGTATTGAATAATTTCGGTCAATGGTACCCATATTCTTCTTCGTTATGCACATAAGATCGATACCTTCTGCCATATGTGACCATATCCCCGTGCCCCAAGGTGGCAGCTGAGATTGCAAATGATGCTATGTTGCAAAGCTGGCCAGAAATCCCATTCAGGACTGTTATATGTCGAGCTAAGGCAAGTTGTTTAGCCCCCCCCAATTGCTAGCCGTCGGACCTGGGCAGCAATAGCATCAGAATAATCAGCTTCGCCACATGATGAATCCTTTTTGAAACCCTTCAAATAGATTAGGTCGCCCCATACAGAAAAGTGGATCAATGACTTGAAGAGCGGTTCGCTTCTCATAGAGTGTCATGCGCCCTTGAGGGAGCACGCGGGGTGAGGGCCATTGGGGCTTGCAGAAACTGGATCATATTTCAATTTGTTGACACGGAAGATGAGGGGTATCTAGTGTGCATCTTCATTTGATGCTTCATTTCTGCTGGTGTTTTCTCAAGAAAAACCTTCAAACTCGGATCGGGCCTATGTCAAGCAATGGGCAATATTTGGTGGGAAAGAGTGTACTGGGCACTTGGAGTTTGTTTCCTCGATGGGTTTCTGGATGGTCATGAAAATGATAGGCCATTTGAACTGCATCTTGATTGCTTTTCGGAATTGAAAGAATGGGAGCCACTGTAGGCATATTAATGCCTCACTGGACAGCAGTAATTGGAATATCCCAATCATTGATACCGAGACCACCAAGTGTAACCCCACTGCCACATGCGACAACAATATCATCTAATCCTACTTCATCAGCCCCAGTTGGAATCTGCTGCTCGATCTCCATAATTGCTTCATAAGCTTGCCCTGCAGGCATGGCTCCACTGTAGAGGAACTCGAAGAGAGAGTCAAGCTTTTCATGGATTAATTCCGGGAGTGTTATGGTGTTACTTGGTGCGGCTTTGCATTCCTTTGAGTCCAGCATGTTCTTGAAGAAGTCATGATGTCCAGGAGCATCAATGACAGTGCAGTAACATTTAGTGGTCTCAAACTTCTATGAAACATGCCAATCTCAAACCAATCTCAAATGTCCATCAATCTATTATTTTCCGAACACAGGGTGGTCAGATTTGCCAGATTTCCCAACTCCTTTGGTGCCTCACCAGTCACATCATTCCCTTCTGACATGAATGCTCAGAGTCCCAATTTTGAGGAACTTCTGATGGTCCAGAAACACGTGGCATCTTCAGTCTCTGACCACTAGAGGGGGGTGAAGAAACTGCGAGGAACAGCTTGCTGAGGGAATGGCAACCGAGATGCTGTATTTGACACCTCCAATTTATTTGTATCAGAAAGGTTGGGGATCACTGGCAGCCAAGGGGGCAGAATGACCTATCAAACCTGAAGGTCTTGAAGGTTTCAAAGTCAATTTGGAAGGGGAGCCTAGGAAGCTCATGAATATCACCATCTGGGACTGATGGAGGCACCAGGTCAGCGGATGGAAGACTTCAGGATGGGCTCGAATTAGATGGAAACCCCCTAAACGCATCCTCAGGGCCAACTGTGTCTCTTGAGATGGAATTGCTTTGGTTGTCACTAAGCAAGTCATGTGACGACTTCCCGGGTCTGGAATACATTGGTGGCGGTGGATAAGGCTTCCATGCACCCAAACTGGAGGTGTAGTTCTCAAGCCTTATCACTGCTTCTGGTGCCTCCCCACACACTTACTGAATAGCATCCTGGAACCTAACCAGTCACTTCTCTTGACAGTATCATGCATGTACTATCTACAGTCCTCTTCAGTCATGCATCCCAATGCAGCCTTCATACCATCCTGAGCTTTAACCATGTGTGACCGAGTTAGGAAAATCCTTATAATACAAACAGAGTTGAAACCATGCCCAGGGCAGCTTTAATCTCTGCCTCACCAGTGCATGAGGACCCTTCTTTAGTCGATGCAGTAGAAAAGAATTGCCACACTTCTATTGTCTGTGTATCTCTCTCTCTGCTGGTCATGGCTTGGACCCGAGGAACAGAGTGAGAGGATGAGAGGTCACAGAATAGCTTTTGAGTTCCATAAACCATTAATACCTCTCATGGCATCTCTAACTCTTGAATTCTGGTTCTTTGGATTATTCCATGGTCAAATCTCTTTCATTATGATCTCTTTGACTTGCTATTATGAAAAGGAATAAAACAAGCTTCAAGCAACACCTGGGAATTGTGAGGAGCATAATATAAACATGTGAGAACATCCACACATGGCATGTCCTAATGGAGCCCCACCCCGTTTTACTCTTGCTGCCACCAAAGGAGAATATAGCTTGCTGTATCAATGGCAAACCCAACAGCTAGAGTAGCGGCTAATGTAAACCAGGCATATGTCTTGTCCACTAAGGTCACAGGTTTTGGGTAGTAAGCTAACGCACAGCCCTCTCATTCTCAAGCACAGGTCAGAACAGGCAAACGATCATCCAAAGCAGATCCAGAAATATGAACCAGAGAGCAGAGATATGGGTTGAGGCATCGGAAATAGAGGTGAGAGAGCAAGACAAAACACAACTTACTTAAAACCCAATAGAAAAGGTGAGCAGAGACATAGTGGGATCCCCTTTCATGTTGAAGTCAAGGGTTCCCCAACCAATGGTGCAACAAGACAAGTCATAACAAATATCAAGATGAAAGCATCAACAAAATTCCATCATAGGAGTGAGCCATATTCAGATAAACAATGTAAGAGAAAAGTAATACGTCATCACATGCTCGAACAATCACCCAATGCCCAGAAAAATAGAGATAACCATAGAAAAAAAAGATAGAAGATCAAAGAAAACAGAGTCATGAGTGGAAATGATAAAAAAAACTACATCAAACGTACCTGGAACTGCCCTCTCAAATTTCCTTTTCTTCCTTGTTACCCTAGACTCGTATTCCAAATGCCTGAGTTCCTTCTTCTCTCAAGCTAAACTCTCCTCCCTTAAAGCTCTAATGTCTCTCTCTAAGCTCTCCAAAAACTCACCTCTCTGCTCCGACCTCAAACTTCCCTGTTCTTTTTCTCTCGTTCTCGCCCTCTCTGCCAGAAAACAGCAACCAAAAGCACCACTACCTCTCACAGCTTGCTGCTCCTCCTCCCCCGAATACTCTCCTTGAAGCTCTAATCAAAAACCCCCCGCAAAATATCCCCCTAAAAAGCACCACCTCTCTCTGCAGCCTACAGATACGCCCCTGCTCACCTGCAGCTGGCCTGCTACCCCTCAACAGAAACGCACTCCACTCCACAGCCTAGGTATCTCCCCTTGAAAATATTTCCAACGGCCAGGAAAGAGACCAAGCAGCTGGCCCCCGCTCCTCTAACCGTCTGCAGCTTTTTGCAGATTCTTTGGACACGTATTGACCTCTGGTTGGCCATAAAAAACACCACTCTGGTGCCCCAACATCCAACCAGAGATTGACACGTGGCCACCCTAGATGGCCACACCTGTCAAAAATGGCTACATAAAAGCAAGCCCAGAATGGGGGTCTACAAATATGCCCCTCTTCGGTAGAGTCCACGAGTGTAAGGAACATGAACACTGGAATGAAAAGCAAGTGTGAATAGTGAGTGTAATGAAGTGAACTCTACCGAAGAATCCAAATAGACCCCCATAAGGACACGAGTGAGATATGAACTCACTCGGATTAACAGATGAACAACAAGGCTCTAATCCTAAGAGAAAAGATGTCTCAAAATGCCTCTGAAGCTACACTAAGGATCCAGACTCCCTCTAAGGTGCCTCCAAAAGTGACTCGAAAATCGATGTCAAAGATGAGAAACGGTCGAACCACCCTAGAGTACGAACAAGAATGCGTCCAAAGGAGATTGCCCTATGTGGACTACGAGATGAATAGACGATAAGCATAGGGTAACGAGGTGAGGAGAGTGAGAATAAGTGCAAATCCATGAAGGTGAGACATGCAATGCCAGAGAATATGAATGCTAGGAGCTATGACTCTGCATGACAAGACTGACTCTAAACACTAAACTAGAAAATAAGAAAATAAAGCTTTGGAAGCCAAACCAAAAAGCTAACTCTAAACTGCTAAACTGAGAAAATAACGGCTCTGGAAGCCGAACCAAAAAACTAACTCTAAACGCTAAACTGAGAAAATAAAAGCTCTGGAAGCCAAACAAAAAAAAAAACTAAACCTAAACACTAAACTAGAAGGCCCATAGGTGAAGACCTACGGTGGTGACACAATAAAAATGCCCATAGATGTCAATCTATGGTGGTGAAAATCTCGAAAGCCCAAGGATGAAAATCCATGGTGGTGATAACTGAAAGCCCAAGGATGAAAATCCATGGTGGTGATAACTGAAAGCCCATAGAATGAAAATCCATGGTGGTGATAATAACTGAAACAAACGCTCATGGATGAAAATCCATGATGGTGAATCTGAAATGCCCATAGATGTCTGATCTATGGTGGTGAAAATCTGAAAGGCCCATAGATGAAAATCTATGGTGGTGAATCTGAAATGCCCATAGATGAAAATCTATGGTGGTGAAAACTGATCAAAGCCCAAGGATGAAAATCCTTGGTGGTGAATATGAAATGCCCATAGATGTCTGATCTATGGTGGTGATAAATCTGAAATGCCCATAGATGAAAATCTATGGTGGTGAAAACTGATCAAAGCCCAAGGATGAAAATCCCTGGTGGTGAATCTGAAATGCCCATAGATGCCTGATCTATGGTGGTGATAATAACTGAAAAGCCCATAGATGAAAATCTATGGTGGTGAATCTGAAATGCCCATAGATGAAAATCTATGGTGGTGATAACTGAAACAAAGGCTCATGGATGAAAATCCATGATGGTGAATCTGAAACAAATGCTCATAGATGAAAATCTATGATGGTGAAATCTGAAATGCCTATAGATGTCCGATCTATGGTGGTGATATAACTGAAAAGCCCATAGATGAAAATCTATGATGGTGAATCTGAAAGCTCAAGGATGAAAATCCATGGTGGTGAAATGACTGAAATGCCCATAGATGAAAATCTATGGTGGTGATAATCTGAAATGCCCATAGATGAAAATCTATGGTGGTGATAACTGAAAGCCCATAGATGAAAATCTATGGTGGTGATAACTGAAAGCCCAAGGATGAAAATCCATGGTGGTGATAAATCTGAAAGCCCAAGGATGAAAATCCATGGTGGTGATAACTGAAAGCCCAAGGATGAAAATCCATGATGGTGATAAATCTGAAAGCCCAAGGATGAAAATCCATGGTGGTGATATAACTGAAATGCCCATAGATGAAAATCTATGGTGGTGATAAATCTGAAAGCCCAAGGATGAAAATCCATGGTGGTGATAACTGAAACAAAGGGGGATGCCCCAAACAATACTGACGGAAGGGAGATGTCCTAAACAAGATGATAATAGGGGATGCCCTAAACAAGGTGACAATAGGGGGATGCCCTAAACAAACTGACGGAAGGGAGATGTCCTAAACAAGACGACAATAGGAGGATGCCCTAAACAAGATGACAATAGGGGGATGCCCTAAACAAGGTGACAATAGGGGATGCCCTAAACAAACTGACGGTAGGGGGATGCCCTAGGTGATAACTCGCAAAGATCGACAAATGCGTCTGACAATCATGCAATCAACACGAGACATGGCAAACCTAAAGAGAGGGGAATGCCCCAAGTCAAGCGCTAAAGGGGTATGCCCCAATATGATGACTCACAAAGATCAGGAAATAGATCGAGCAGTGAGGAAGTACACAAAAGACCTGATGAACTGAAGGATGAGGGTATGCCCCAGTGTGATGACCCATGAAGATCAAGAAGTAGATCGAGTAGTGAGAGAATCTGCAAAAGATCCAATGAACTCAAGGATGGGGGTATGCCCCAGTGTAGGGTAGTAACTAACATAAGACACGGAATCTCACCATACAAGACACTCCGGGATATGCTCAATGATGATGCAATGAAAAAATACATACAGAGCCTCAATGAACAAATGCTAAAACGAGTTCAAACATCACTGAAACTATGCTAATAAAGAAAAACTAAAACGATGGATCAAACAAATGCTGACCAAGACTCAAAGTCTGAAATGTAAGCAAATCAAGACTGGAATCTCACCATACAAGACACTCCGGGATATGCTCAATGATGATGCAATGAAAAAACACATACAGAGCCTCAATGAACAAATGCTAAAACGAGTCCAAACATCACTGAAACTATGCTAACAAAGCAAAACTAAAATAATGGATCAAACAAATGCTGACCAAAACTCTAGGTCTGAAATGTAAGCAAATCAAGACACGACATGTCGACTATCAATCATGAGAATATCATCACAAATACATCAACAATCTAACAGGCCCTACCATCATGGAAGATGTTGAACCTAATGTCCAAAGGCATGTGAAAACTCAACCAGAAAACCCGAGACTGGTCTACATCCTCCTCTGATCACCAAAGAAAGGGACAAGGTCATGTAAGACAATGAAATATGTGGGCTCAAAAGATGTAAAGCTCTGATAAGATGGGTGCAAGTATAACAGAGTCCAATGTAGGATGGATGGGTGTGTAACAAAGATAGATGAATATCCAAATCAAACTAGGTACGCTGAGAAGACTGAGCCTAGGATGTCAATGACTCCATGATCCATCGAAAACAACAATCATAAACAGGAGGTGGAATATCAATGTCAAAATCAGCAAGGTAGGTATGCCCCAGTGTGAATGCATCATCTCGAAATGGATAAGCTCTCAGTACAAGATAATCTCTGGAAAGTAAGCGTCTGGTATAAACTGTCATCTCACAAAATCATCATCAAGATGAGTGGGCTATGCCCCAGTGTAAGCATCTCCAAAACAAACATCCATGAGAAGAGTACAACCAATCATACATCATCTGATCGAAATGAATCTCTGCTCCTCAAAGTCATCATGGTAACGTGAAGAGAGTATCTGACCTCTTCTAAAGAAATATGTTCCAATGTGAATTGGTATCTCTAAGATCAACCGCCAATGAAAGGGTTATGCCCCAGTATAGGGCAAACCCTGAAATGACTAAACTCTGCCGCATGCTCTCATAAGTGCTCGTGTCCTGATCCAATCATCTCAAAAATATGTCAACAATGATGAGAAGGCTATGCTCCTGTGATCACATCAAAGATATCAACTAAACATATCTCATACTCCAATGTGAAAGAAATCTGATCACCTCCAAGGAACAGCTACGCCTCAAAACCATCATCGACTGAAAAGGGTATGCCCCTGTGTAAAGTACACCAGATGAAATGCGCCAATCATGTCTCATGCTCCAATGTGAAAAACAACATCTGATATCCTCCGAGGAATGGACATGGCTCAAAAAAATCCGTCGTCGACTGAGAAGAGTATGCCTCGACATAATGGTTTCCTGGTGGAAAAAACTCTCTGAGACGTCTATGCCCCAGTGTAGGGCCATACCATAACTCCTGGTCCATCACAAACAGAATGCTCCCAAATCAATCCCAAATATCACTCACATAAGAGCTATCAAACACAATGTGTGATGTCATGGCCTCAGGGTGGTCTTAAGACACGGGACGTAACGTAGGCTAGGGTGATAAGGTGATAGAAATGAAGGGAAACTAGGCCCAAATACCCAATGATCAAAACCCATGCCCTCATGTATAAAATGCAATATATATAGAAAATATCGTGAGCCATGAACCTGAGGATGCCCAACGTGAATATGATGTCGATAAGGAGACGAATGAAGCAAAATGAACTGATAGTGATATGTGTAATGATGATGCGAAGAGAGTATCAAACCCGAGATGGGGTCACTATAAGAATGGAATAAGAGGTGAAATAAAAATGATGAATCAAAAATGAAAATGAGGATGATGATGAAGCATAGAATACGAGAACGAGTGATAATCCGCCCAAATCAAATATGAAAGGAGGTCACGTCAATAACGAACACAGTGATGGAATGGACAATGACTCAGAGCTCCTAAGAGAAGGCCACTCATCTCACTCCCAAAATGTACGACAAAGCGAATACAAAGAATAGAAGGGTCTCGGAAAGCTCACATACGAACTCTCATCATCAGACATACTCAATCAAGCGACCCTCAAACGTCAATATACATACTCAGTGATAGATAACAATACACACATGTTTTTATTTCTTTTTCCTTTTTTTTTTTTTTTTTTTTTTTACATATATATACAAAATGTACATGCTCTGAACGCAAACAAAGGAAGATCTAAAGATGAAGTAAAAATGGATAAACATACTCTCAAATGCCAATGTAGCATAAACTCTCTCTGACAAAGTGACCCTCTCGGGCTAAGGATCCCTGGATCAATGTCCGTATGATAGATAGTGGAAATGACATGACTACCCTCCATGTAATGAACTGAGGATGATCACCACTCGGGGTGGAAGAAGATGAAGCGGAACAAATGATAGATATAATAAAGAAGAGGATGAAGAACCAACGAGATGTGATGAAATGCAATGACGCAATGATAGGAAAAGATAATGAGAAAGATGTGCCCCTCGGTCCAAGGCTCATGAAACTCCTAAACAATGCATGCATACACTGAAGGGCCCCTATCCCGGTATAGAAGGTGAGCAAGGCTATAAGAAATAAAAGGTTATGATGCTCATGCGAGGCTCAAAGGGCTAGCAATGGTCTAGATGTCAATAAAGGTAATAGGGTGTGAGCTAACCGAAATGAAGGCCACCTATCCTGCGACCACGGTCTCAAGCATCGTGCTATCAAGCCCTCAAATGATCAATACTAAAGATCGATGTCCATCTGATATAACCACATCAACCCTCTCGAATCATGCATCAAACCGTAGTTCGAATGCTCTATGATAATCTCAAAGATGATCATCTCAAGGCAAAGTAAACGGTGATCTCATCAGGCACGACTGCCCATCACAAGCCAACTCTCATCATACAAGATCAATCTCTATACTCACGACAAAATAAGTGACAGTCTCATCAAGCAATCAACCAATCCACTCATTGTAAGCCACCCAAAGATCATAAGATATCCCTCGCCATGCAAGATCAACCCTGGGCTCAAACTCCTCACACTCTACCTGGTCGGATCAGAGAAGGGATGTGAAAAGCTAGAAAAGCCGAGGACGGAAAGGTCATATAATGGTCTCAAAGGTGATGCTGTGCAAAGCTCGCAATGGATGGATGTAGGTCAAAACAAAGTCAAGGTGTAGGAAGTGAGCAAGGTACGACTCTGATCATAAGAAGATGTGTCACAGTCTCGAACTCTCTAGGTCAAATCTCTGATCCTAGGCTAATAGGCTCAATATCCTCCATGATAGGTCAAGCCTCAAGACCACAATATGCAAGTGAAGAGATGCCCTAAGTCAAAAGTACAACACATCATATCACAAAACACAAACACATGTCCATAAAGGAAAATGCATCCAATGGGATAATCCGATGAGTACATCATGTAAAAGAAAGACAACAAAGACAATACTCAAGAATCGAGTTATAGTCTCTAAATGTCAAAAACAAAACAAGACTAAACAAAAAAAAAAAAAAAAAAAACAGTGACTGGTCCTGTCATCACATCTCTGGACATAGAAGGAACAAAAACTAAGTGCCACCGTGCCAAGGTAAGCCAATCACGAGTCAATCGCCCAAATCAATAAGATCAGGGACTGTCGGTGAAGGAAAATCTGCATGCATGGCCTGAGCTGAGGTAGGAATAGGAAACATATCGGACTAAGGATGCCCAAACGTCCCAGAATCAACAATGTCCTGTATGGCATGTCGTAGAGTAGTGCAACGATCAGTGTGATGTCCTATTGACTGATGGTACATACAATATAAATCAAGTCGAAACTGTGGAGGCATAGGATCTGGAAGTACCCTAGGAGCCAGAGGAGCCAAAAGTCCCATGGCTTGGAACGTCTCAAAAACTCTGCTCAAGAGTGCGCTCAAATCTGAAAAATGTCTCTGACATCATCGACGAGGGTGAAGTCGCTCTTGAGGAACTGTAATAACTGGAGGGCCCCGAAGCTGGGATGGAGGTCGTGTCGACGTAGCCAATGAAATGGACGAGGAATGCCGCTGGAGCACTGAATGTGGGCGAGGTCGCGGATATGAAGCACCTAAAGTAATAGATGTCGGTGAAGTCAAATGTAGCAATGAAGGCCTCGCTACTCCTGGAGCTCCTCTCGATGACGATGGATACTCCGACAAAATAAACTCAATCCTCTCAACCCTCCATGTCAAATCTACCATCATCTCATAAAGAGTAGTAAGAGTAATGGGTGCGATCTCGTCCGACATGGTGAACCTCAACTGAAGAAGTCCAATCTCAATGCTCTGTATCATAACCATCATACCATCAATATCTGCTCGGGGACCAGTCACGACACTAAAATTGTCCAAGACTCTAAAACAAACACATGCAAGGGACAAAACAAAGCAACACGCGATGACACCCAAGATAACAACACGTAAAATGCATGATACAAAACAATGATAATAAAAAGAAGACAGAACCACATACCCAAGAAAACAACAATATCACTAAGTGAAATGAGAGTACATCATGCAAAATAATAAGACAATAAGGTCTACTCTCGAAACACAAGGTACGAACACGAATCACTAACTATAAAACAAGACTCAAATACAAAGTAAAGGAGAACAAAAACTCAAACGACCAACTAACAATGTAGTCCCAAAATACACCAACAAGGTATCAAAGTGTCCTGTGAATATCAATGCCCTGGGTGTCCAAAACGTGGTGGTATAAGCCCGAAGGAGGAGGAACTGCATGTGTGGACTAAGCTGGAAAGGAATCAGTAGTCATATCTGAACCGAGATCAGTATCTGTGGTCGATACGGGAAAACTAACCGTACCACTATCAATAAGATCCTGTATGGTGTGACGTAGAGAAGCACAATAATCAGTACGGTGGCCTGCCGTATGGTGAAATGCACAAAACTCATGAGCACGAAAACGCGAAGGTAAGGTACTCAAGGGTGGCCTAGGGGCCAATGGTACTAAAAAACCAGCAGCTCTGAGTCGCTCAAAAGCTCTATCCAAAGGCATCCCCAAATCAGAATAAGTCCTCTGATGCCGTCGATGGGGACGAGACTGCTCATGCCGTGGGATACTAGTCTGTGGACGCTGAAACTGAAATGAAGGTCGCACCGTGACAGTATGAGGATGCACAAAAGGGTACTGCTGGACTGAATGAGGATGATGATGCTGTAAAGGCGGGAAATCACTCCTGGGTATCTGCAATGATCTCGCATAGGGATGATAACTAGGCGGTCGATGTTGAAAGTCCGCAGAACATACGCCTCCATAACTCTCAAATGATCCACCAACCCCTTTCTCCTCAATATCCGGAGAAGGAATAATATCTGACCATAATCCTCTAGATATGCCATCATCTACATCAAACAAAGCCTGAACCAATGATCCGAAATCCTGGAATGAGACTCCTGTCAAATGTTGAGCAAACCTAGGATGCAAACTCCTCAAAAACATGCTCATCTGATCTCTCTCGGTAGGTCGCTCAATCATCTCTGTAGCCCTCTCCCTCCAGCGAGAGATAAAAGAAGAAACAGACTCATCTGATCCCTGTCTAAGAAACTCAAGCTCTCTACGTGTAACACTCGTATCACCACTAAAGGAATACTATCTCAGAAACTCCTGTGCTAAGTCCTCCCAAGTTCTCCGACGAGATGACTCTAATGAAGTGTACCATCTCTGTGTCACGCCGCTCAATGACAATGGGAACAAAGTGAGCAACTGTGCCTCATCTAGACCAAGAGCTCTCATAACTGTGCTATAAAGTCTGAGATGAATACGAGGACATCCAACACCCGTATATCTCTCTATATCAGGCATCCTGAAACCAACTGGCAAAGTGGCTACTGGCACATCGTCAAGGTCATCCCACAGAATCATCTCATCAGGGTCTCTCATCTATCCAATCCTCCGCTCGAGTCTGTCCATACGAGAACGAGGATCCTCAACAATGGTAACTGGTGTGACAATAGGTGGAACGACAGCAGCTCGATCATGTGAAATAGTATGCAAAGTCTGTGTAGCTAGCATCTGAACAGGTATAACAGGTGGTGCCACTAAATCAGATGACGTGTCCTCGAGCACTACATGCCTACCCTGCTGAGTATCCATCCTCTAGCTCAAACTGGTCAATGCCTCTTGAATCGAAACCACAGAAGCGATAAGCTAACCAATCGAAACTGACTATGAATCCGTCTATAGCAGCTCAGAGATACGAATCAACATCTATCCCACTCAACCCAGGGCACTAAACCAAGACTGGGACTGCAAACAGACCCCTACAAAAGAACCTAAACACAACGACTCAAACACGACTCATGCAACGACACAGGATGCAACGAACAATGACCAATGCATGATACACTACAACCCAATACATGACAGGGTGCGACACAAAATCATATGGTGACAATCAAAATTTGGATAAACGATAGAATCTCTAAAGTCACATGAGTGTCCAGTGTGAGACAACTACAAATATGACTAAAGAATTTCTATCGATGATCCAAAAAATGATCGAGGTGTGAAGAAAGTAAATGGGGTGTGAAGAACAACACTATCACAAGATCGATACTCAATCTATAACAAAATGTCCTTGATTCAACCTTTAACTCGAGCTCTATAAAAGACAAAATGATAAGGTGATCAAGGCGAATCTCCCGAAAAATGTGTGAATATGAAAATGTGCATTTCACCTTTCTGTAATGAAAATATGAGCATCGAGTTGAAAATCGAACCAATGATCAAACAAATGATGAGGTACTGAGCCCGTGATAGGTGTACAGTGTAAAAAGATGATCAATGAACATATCCCAAAATATCGAGTGAGTGACAACAAAGTGAAGGGGTGTGTCGAGCCAAGAAATGAGAACAAAAGCCATAGGGAGAAAACATGTTAAACTCATCGAGTGAAAAACACAAACTAAGGTGACAAGACGAAAGGTGATCCAACCGATACTCAAACTCATACCGATCTCCGAGCACTCTCAACTGGAGACTAAAAAGAGGGAATACTGGATCCGAACTGTAACCATAGAGGCTCTGAAAGCCCTCAGATACACCCACGTGTAGGGAGGGAGTCCTAATCGAAGGATCTACGGCTCAACCTACGAGGTCATGGTGGCTCTAAATGGATATGGGTGGATTTTAAAGATCCCTAGTAGAAGCGATCATACCCTCCAGCGGTACGCAACCCTCTGCACGCCTCCGAAGAGACGGGGCGCTTCCATGCAAGGTGGTCATCACCTCCACACATGCACTACCTTGCATCCCAGGGGGCTTCCTATGGTGAAATCTCTCAAACTCTCAACGCTCAATGGTCGACTAGAGTGCACAGTGAATGGTGTGGGTGCATCCGAAAACCCTAAGAAGCTAAAACAGGAGAGAAAACACACTGGCCACACAAATATCCATGAAACCTAGCTCCGGGCTATACAGGTCTTCAATGATCGGACTCCAATTGACATCAGTGTGTCGCTCTCCTCCAGGAAGCTCCTGTACATCGATATAGCCCATCGCTAGACCCTACTCTTAATCTCCGGCTCAGTCAAAGAGCAAGCACACAGAAGGTCTCACACTTGCAATAGTGAGAACCGAGATGAAAGGAAGGACCGACACCAAGAGAGTAGGAAGTAGGGGGATAGAAGTGAGACCCAAATAGACAAACAACATGCAATCATGCAGAAGGAGGGCAGTCATGCATCATACAGTCAAGCAGAGTACAGGATATATCACTCATGTCCACACAAAAGCTACAACTATCAGGATGAATAGCGATATGAACATCATGCTCAAAAGACGATCAAGATAATATGCAAGTTAGAGAAAACAACACAGCAAGTCAAACGATGTACAATAGTGAGTCTATGCATGTGAAGTGAGCAGAATAATCAAGAAGAAACAGAATCGCTATACCAAGCAAAACAAGGTGAGCAACCTATGATAATCGGCATGTCAATGTACCAAACTAATATAGCAATGAAGTACAGAAAAAGCGACATCCGAAGCCCCAAATCAAGATGATCAATCATATCAATGTCACAACACAATATCCAAGCATACATCAAAAACTCCCAATGTGCAATCAAGAGACAGGTACTCGCTGATCGACTCATCAAATGCCATGTTTGCTTCATCTTAAGTTCAAGTTTGACCCTCTATAGATCCCCAGCGGAGTCGCCATTTTGTGGACCACGCATTTTCGGCTCAATGCGTTTTCCACTCGATGGCAAGCTCGATTTTTATTTGAAAATTTGATTTTTATTGATTATTTGTAAATGACTTGGAGTCGCCACTTATTTTTGTTTTATTTTTAAAGGGTAAACAAAATAAGAAAGAAAAACCCTAAGTGTGACTCCTTATTTTGGAAAAGGCGGTCTGTGAAAAACCGGATCGGGTTCGGGGGTCAGGTTACTTATCGGGAAGGTACGGTAAAAACCGTAGCACCCCTCTAAGTCCCTAAAGTCGGGTCTCTACTAATGAGATGAAGCTGACATGACAATCAATGAGAAAATCAATGAATACTCGAATCAATCATGCACATATGAGTATCAGAATATGCAATAGAGGATAACCGAAGTGAAAGTGGATGCGTACCTGATCAGCAAACGGCAACGCGCTATCACAAAATGGGATTAGTGCATAGTAATGAGCATAAAGTATATCACTCATATCATCAAACCAGATAAAGAAACATTGCATGCATGACATCTCATTCAAATTCATTTTTATTTTAAAGAAGATTATTTGATGTAGGGCCCCCACCAAAGCCCAATTTATTTTGAGTGAATTAATTTCGCAAATTCTATCACTTAGAATTGCGAAAATAAATTCACACTTATTTTAAAACATTTTAAAAAATTACAGAAAATTCAAATGTGGCTCGCCGGAAAGGAAATGGTGGCCAAGTTTTATTGAAAATCGGGTTTTTGAAGCCTAAGAAAAATGCTAAGGATGAAAAAGGAGGAATGGAAATTATTTGGGAGAATTAAATTTGGAAGATCATAGGCAAGATGGAGCTTAAGAAGTTATTTTGAAAACAAAGATGAAGTAATGACAGAAGAACATAAGGCCCAAAGACGGCCATGTAGGCCATGCAGAGTGGGATTCTGAACTTGGTGCACCTTGAACACCAGTTGCATGCCTTCTCTAAAATCCCAACGGAGCCGGAGTGATGAACACTGCGAAATCATCAGTATACTGAAACTGATGATGGGCGAGGACTGATCAGAGGTACCCCGGGGTGGTCATATGAATGAGGAGCCTTATTGCCAAACTTCACGGCATGGACGCCATATGTCACATCAAAATACATTCTGCCAGGCTGAGGCTCACCTGCAACGTACCCAATAGTCCACTTCCTGCTTGTCTACGCAACTTTAAAACATCATGATGATGCTCCTCATCTACTGCACTTTTCAACAAAGTCATGGATGCTATGTATCTTGTGCCTCAGGCATTTGTCAGCGCCATCACTACCAAAATCATCTCAGAAACTTTCATTTGTATTGAATAATTCCGGTCAATGGTACCCATATTCTTCTTCGTTATGCACATAAGATCTGATACCTTCTGCCATATGTGACCATATCCCCGTGCCCCAAGGTGATAGCTAAGATTGCAAGTGATGCTATGTTGCAAAGCTGGCCAGAAATCCCATTCAGGACTGTTATCTGTCGAGCTAAGGCAAGTTGTTTAGCCCCCCCCCCCCCCCCCCCATTGCTAGCCGTCGGACCTGGGCAGCAATAGCATCAGAATAATCAGCTTCGCCACATGATGAATCCTTTTTGAAACCCTTCAAATAGATTAGGTCGCCCCATACAGAAAAGTGGATCAATGACTTGAAGAGCGGTTCGCTTCTCATAGAGTGTCATGCGCCCTTGAGGGAGCACGCGGGGTGAGGGCCATTGGGGCTTGCAGAAACTGGATCATATTTCAATTTGTTGACACGGAAGATGAGGGGTATCTAGTGTGCATCTTCATTTGATGCTTCATTTCTGCTGGTGTTTTCTCAAGAAAAACCTTCAAACTCGGATCGGGCCTATGTCAAGCAATGGGCAATATTTGGTGGGAAAGAGTGTGCTGGGCACTTGGAGTTTGTTTCCTCGATGGGTTTCTGGATGGTCATGAAAATGATAGGCCATTTGAACTGCATCTTGATTGCTTTTCGGAATTGAAAGAATGGGAGCCACTGTAGGCATATTAATGCCTCACTGGACAGCAGTAATTGGAATATCCCAATCATTGATACCGAGACCACCAAGTGTAACCCCACTGCCACATGCGACAACAATATCATCTAATCCTACTTCATCAGCCCCAGTTGGAATCTGCTGCTCGATCTCCATAATTGCTTCATAAGCTTGCCCTGCAGGCATGGCTCCACTGTAGAGGAACTCGAAGAGAGAGTCAAGCTTTTCATGGATTAATTCCGGGAGTGTTATGGTGTTACTTGGTGCGGCTTTGCATTCGTTCGAGTCCAGCATGTTCTTGAAGAAGTCATGATGTCCAGGAGCATCAATGACAGTGCAGTAACATTTAGTGGTCTCAAACTTCTATGAAACATGCCAATCTCAAACCAATCTCAAATGTCCATCAATCTATTATTTTCCGAACACAGGGTGGTCAGATTTGCCAGATTTCCCAACTCCTTTGGTGCCTCACTAGTCACATCATTCCCTTCTGACATGAATGCTCAGAGTCCCAATTTTGAGGAACTTCTGATGGTCCAGAAACACGTGGCATCTTCAGTCTCTGACCACTAGAGGGGGGTGAAGAAACTGCGAGGAACAGCTTGCTGAGGGAATGGCAACCGAGATGCTGTATTTGACACCTCCAATTTATTTGTATCAGAAAGGTTGGGGATCACTGGCAGCCAAGGGGGCAGAATGACCTATCAAACCTGAAGGTCTTGAAGGTTTCAAAGTCAATTTGGAAGGGGAGCCTAGGAAGCTCATGAATATCACCATCTGGGACTGATGGAGGCACCAGGTCAGCGGATGGAAGACTTCAGGATGGGCTCGAATTAGATGGAAACCCCCTAAACGCATCCTCAGGGCCAACTGTGTCTCTTGAGATGGAATTGCTTTGGTTGTCACTAAGCAAGTCATGTGACGACTTCCCGGGTCTGGAATACATTGGTGGCGGTGGATAAGGCTTCCATGCACCCAAACTGGAGGTGTAGTTCTCAAGCCTTATCACTGCTTCTGGTGCCTCCCCACACACTTACTGAATAGCATCCTGGAACCTAACCAGTCACTTCTCTTGACAGTATCATGCATGTACTATCTACAGTCCTCTTCAGTCATGCATCCCAATGCAGCCTTCATACCATCCTGAGCTTTAACCATGTGTGACCGAGTTAGGAAAATCCTTATAATACAAACAGAGTTGAAACCATGCCCAGGGCAGCTTTAATCTCTGCCTCACCAGTGCATGAGGACCCTTCTTTAGTCGATGCAGTAGAAAAGAATTGCCACACTTCTATTGTCTGTGTATCTCTCTCTCTGCTGGTCATGGCTTGGACCCGAGGAACAGAGTGAGAGGATGAGAGGTCACAGAATAGCTTTTGAGTTCCATAAACCATTAATACCTCTCATGGCATCTCTAACTCTTGAATTCTGGTTCTTTGGATTATTCCATGGTCAAATCTCTTTCATTATGATCTCTTTGACTTGCTATTATGAAAAGGAATAAAACAGGCTTCAAGCAACACCTGGGAATTGTGAGGAGCATAATATAAACATGTGAGAACATCCACACATGGCATGTCCTAATGGAGCCCCACCCCGTTTTACTCTTGCTGCCACCAAAGGAGAATATAGCTTGCTGTATCAATGGCAAACCCAACAGCTAGAGTAGTGGCTAATGTAAACCAGGCATATGTCTTGTCCACTAAGGTCACAGGTTTTGGGTAGTAAGCTAACGCACAGCCCTCTCATTCTCAAGCACAGGTCAGAACAGGCAAACGATCATCCAGAGCAGATCCAGAAATATGAACCAGAGAGCAGAGATATGGGTTGAGGCATCGGAAATAGAGGTGAGAGAGCAAGACAAAACACAACTTACTTAAAACCCAATAGAAAATGTGAGCAGAGACATAGTGGGATCCCCTTTCATGTTGAAGTCAAGGGTTCCCCAACCAATGGTGCAACAAGACAAGTCATAACAAATATCAAGATGAAAGCATCAACAAAATTCCATCATAGGAGTGAGCCATATTCAGATAAACAATGTAAGAGAAAAGTAATACGTCATCACATGCTCGAACAATCACCCAATGCCCAGAAAAATAGAGATAACCATAGAAAAAAAAGATAGAAGATCAAAGAAAACAGAGTCATGAGTGGAAATGATAAAAAAAACTACATCAAACGTACCTGGAACTGCCCTCTCAGATTTCCTTTTCTTCCTTGTTACCCTAGACTCATATTCCAAATGCCTGAGTTCCTTCTTCTCTCAAGCTAAACTCTCCTCCCTTAAAGCTCTAATGTCTCTCTCTAAGCTCTCCAAAAACTCACCTCTCTGCTCCGACCTCAAACTTCCCTGTTCTTTTTCTCTCGTTCTCGCCCTCTCTGCCAGAAAACAGCAACCAAAAGCACCACTACCTCTCACAGCTTGCTGCTCCTCCTCCCCCGAATACTCTCCTTGAAGCTCTAATCAAAAACCCCCCGCAAAATATCCCCCTAAAAAGCACCACCTCTCTCTGCAGCCTACAGATACGCCCCTGCTCACCTGCAGCTGGCCTGCTACCCCTCAACAGAAACGCACTCCACTCCACAGCCTAGGTATCTTCCCTTGAAAATATCTCCAACGGCCAGGAAAGAGACCAAGCAGCTAGCCCCCGCTCCTCTAACCGTCTGCAGCTTTTTGCAGATTCTTTGGACACGTGTTGACCTCTGGTTGGCCATAAAAAACACCACTCTGGTGCCCCAACATCCAACCAGAGATTGACACGTGGCCACCCTAGATGGCCACACCTGTCAAAAATGGCTACATAAAAGCAAGCCCAGAATGGGGGTCTACAGGTGCATATGAGAAAAGAAAGATTTCCAACCCGTAGATGGTCCAAGGTACATCCTAGAGGGGATGGTCCATTTCAAGTCCTTGAGAGAATCAATGATAATGCATACAAGTTGGATCTTCCAAGTGAGTATAACATTAGTGCTACATTTAATGTTTCTGATCTTTCTCCTTTTGATGTAGGTGACGATTCGAGGACAAATCCTTTTGAAGAGAGGGGGAATGATGAGAATCAACAAGCATTCAAGGATCCATTGCATGTTCTAGTTGGGCCTATTACTAAAGCAAGATCTAAGAAGATCAAAGAATCACTTAATGGGCTAATTCAAGATATTTGGGCTAATTCTGAAGCGGAATATTCCAAGCTTGGCCCAAAGGAAAATGAAGGTGTAATAAATTTAATCCAAGCTATTGAGGGCTAATCTGGCTTGATTGGGCGTGATTTATGGTGTGGATTAATGACTGATTGACTTTCCAGCTTCATATCAATTATGTCCTATTCTAGAGCTTCTAAATTCAAACCAAATCTACCTTAATTTTAAGCTTTTATTATTTAAAACGTTTTTTTAGCTATTTTCCTATTTTGGATCTACTAATTTCAGACCAAATCAACCTTTATTTAGGGTTTTAATATTTAGTACATTTTTTTTAGCTATTTTCCTATTTTGGATCTGCCAATTTCAGACCAAATCAACTTTTATTTAGGGTTTTAATATTTAGTGAGTTTTTTCATGACATATAAATAGCATGCATTCATTGTAATAGGGGATAATTTTTTATTGAATAAAACAATCAGAAAAGGTGAGGCTTTGCTCTTCTTTTGGTTCTTCAAGAACTATGAACTTATCAGGGATTTTTCCTTGTGGCATTCAAACTTAATATCTTCAATTCGTGATTCCATTGTAATCATTGGGTCAAGGTCTGTTACTTATACTTTTGGTTCACGTTTCACTTATGAACGTTGGGTCAGGGTTCTATAAAAAATCTATATTTTAGCTTTCTTAGGCAATTATTTCAATACTATTTGTTGGGTCTCAAAGTGTGTCGATTGAGGTTTGCATCAAAATTAATTATGAAAATAAAAATTATTAACAAAATTAAAGAAAGAGAGAGATGACAATTAACAAGAGTAAAAGAATGTTTGATTTTTTACTTTTTTGTTTAAAGTAATTTGCTTTCAAATTTTATGTTATTTATTTTCTACTTTTTCATGACTTATTATAAATTTTTGGTTGAATAGAAAAAGTAAAAATATTTGACTTTTTCTAAATAGAAAAAATAATATATTAGTTTTTCTTTATTATTTCATATTTAATAGAAATAAAATATTATAAAAAAATAATCTAACACTTAATACTATTAAGCACTATTTAGTTTAAAGTTCTATTTAAAGTTAAGTTAAAAATATATAAAATAAAAAAAAAATAAAAAAAACAACAGTAACAACAACAAACAAACACCTAAAATTTAAAGCAATTTTTTTTTTTTTTTTTGTAAGGAGACAAACATTTCCCTTATAATCAACATAATACTTTTTACACAATATTCTTTTTGAAACCGAAAAAACCTTCTTACATGTTCTTTCTACTAATGAAAAAAATTAATCATTAAAAAATAAAAAAGGATTTTAGTTATATAATTATTAAAATTAGTTTAAAAATTGAAGTTAAAATTTTTTTATCACTTCGAATTTCATATTCAAAATCACATAAGGTAAGTCCTCATTTTTTCTCTATAAAAGTTTTTATATTTTATTTATCCACTTAAGTTTTTAGCAAGTTTATTTTTTATTTTAATTTAATTTATCTTGAATGAGTAATTTTAAGGCTGAAAATGATTTTCTTTTAATTATTAATTAATTATATAAGTAACAAAATTAATTATACAAGGTTCATTAAATGAAAAATATTATATATGAATAAATATCCTTGCAACAAGAGACAGGCAGTCTATTAATACATATTATCATCTATGCATTTTTCCTCTACACTTCCAATTGGAATTAATCCCAGGGAATATACCCCCATCCAGTCTAATTTTTAGATGATCGAGAAACAATCTCAACCATTAATATGGGAAAGGCAGATTTTTTTAGTATTTATAACCATTTGCATTTTTTTTTCATTAGCCCAAAAAAAGAAAAGAAAATTATGTTAATAATTCAACACTAAATACACAATCATTTTCCCTTTCAAAGTTTTAATTGTAATATTCCTTTAAGCTATGTTTGGTTCATGGAAAATATTAAGAAAAGAAAAAAAAAACATTAAAGAAAATGATTTTCTTATGTTTCATTTCACCGAGGAAAATACGAAAGAACATTAAATATAATTAAAATAATTAGTTGAAAATTTATACATTTTAAAATTATATAATCTTTACACGAAGGAGGAAAATAAGTAAAATGAATTTGAAGAAATATATAAAAATAATTTATTAATTTTGAATTTATTTTTTATTTTCTTTCGACTTTTTTTTTCTTTCACTTTTTTTTTTTATTTTCTTTCCCTCATACTTTTCCTCAAATTTTTTGAAAACCAAACATAGCCTTGAAATATATATTTTTTTTAAATCTTTTTAATTATTTTCAAGTATAAAATGATATAAAAATTCACTCCTATCATCTCAACTTTTTTCACAAGCAAACCTAGAAAAACTTTTAATTCTAAATCCTCATGTCCATTTCATTCAGCATCATCATCTTTATTTTCCCTATGGACTCAAGACAAGTTTCTCCTATTTCTGATGGGCTATAATAGAATTTCCAGACTCTATTCTCTTACATGTCTTGATATGAATTGACTAGTTACTCTTTTCCACATTAAGTCTACGTGTAACTCCGCAAAATATTTTCAAAAACAATAATATTTGCTAGTACAATATCATACTTGTGGAAAAGAAGGTAAACATAATTTCAAAATAGGTTAAATGACCACCTCAAATGAATAGTTCTCTATCCAACATTAATAACAGACAAATTGAACATATTCTCATACTCATTATGTATAAAAGAAATAGAGTTTTAGCGATTCAAGGTTCAATTCTCGATAGTTTTATTCACCTCGATAATAACAGTACATTATATATCACTTTGTTGCTTACATGGAATGTTGACCATCATGTCTTCAATAAAATGGCCCAAGGAAAAGTGTGAGGATCCACCCTCTATCATCACTTTTTTACTTATCTTTTTCATTTCTTCCCTCTTCTTCCTCACTTCATTGTCAATATTCATTAGATTCTTTAATCCAATTTCAATCTCCTGAGCACTTACAATATAGCTACTATCCTTATTATAATCCATTTTAATTTCTACAGCTAATCCCAAATCTTTCACCATTTGAAACGCATTGATTTGTTGTTCGGCAAACATCGGCCATGTGGCTACAGGAACACCATAATATATACTTTCTAGGGTAGAATTCCATCCACAATGAGATACAAATCCTCCAACCGCTGAGTGGGCCAAAATAGCTACTTGTGGAGCCCATCCAATCACCTTTCCAATCCTGGCTGTCCGGTGTAAGAACCCTTCTGGTAGAACTTCCTCCACATTTGCATAATTGCTTGGAGATTCTATTTTACCCTTCGGTGGGGGTTGGCGAAGGGACCACAGGAAGCGATGCCCGCTTCGTTCTAGCCCATGTGCTATCTCTTTGACCTGATCCCCACCAAAGCCTCCCATGCTCCCAAAGCACAGGAATACCACTGACGATGGAGGCTGATCATCAAGCCAGCTCATGACGGCAGTAGCATCTTGACGACCCCCAACAGACCCCCCTTGCGTGTTGAGTACTGGTCCAACGGGGTACACCGGCGGTATTGTACTGCCAGAAAATGACTGAATAGCATGGGATTCGAGCTCAACAAATGTATTTACCATAATACCCTTGACTTGTCTGAATCTCCTCGTGTTATACAGAAACATCTCTGTCCCACCGCCTTCCTTGTCAAACATCACAGAAGGGAAGACCTTAACTGGAACCGAGTTAGCAAAACTCGGAACCTCCAACTCAGCATCCGAGTCCTTGAACTCATTGAAATCCAAGTCCTCGTAATCATGGAGGAACTGAAGATGGAATTTGAAGCCAAGAAAAGCGGCGCTGGAAGTGTAGAAGAGATAGGAAGGCACCCCGAACTCATCGGCCACATCAATCATGGAGGTGCTGAACATATCAACCACAAACCCAGCGAGCCGAACCGAGTTGGAGAGTGTGAGCTCCTGGACGGCGTCTCTGAGGAGTGGTATCTGAGCTTCGAGGAATTCAGACATCAAGAGAGCTGGCTCTGTCGCTCTGGGGCTCACCTCTACAGGAGGAAGTGTGAGGTAACGTATGGAATCAGAGTCGGAGGTCATAGAAATATCATCGGACCAAAACGGAAACTTGATGATGAAGATTGTGATTGAGAATCGGGGGTCTCGCTGAGTAAGCAGCTTCGCAATCTCCACGGTGGCCGCAAGGTGGCCGATCCCAGGAGATGGGATGAAGACAAGCTCTGTTTGCTTCATCACCAACCAGCGATTACTGCAAAGAGAGAAAAATATTGGATGTGTTGAGGGCTTTGTGGTGGGATGAGGCTGAACGTGTTATAAACGACCTTTCAATAGTCTTGGCGGGCGAGGAACTGACGTCATAGCTTTGCTGGTTCAGTCTATTTTCTTCTACCTGTCGTTTTTGTATGATTTGTGGTTGGCCTTTATTGAAGCTCGAGGCAACAATTGATGGTTTCAAGATTTCTGTCATTTTAGTATAAAACAAACAATTAAATATATGATTCATTTCCCCTCGAGGAAGGGTCCAAATAGGTAGGCTACACTTTTCACATTAATGTTGGAATATGTGCCCATAAACAAATGAGATGTTTTGTATTTTGCTTATTATTAATATTTTTTTAAGGAATTATTTCAATATTATTGTTGCAGGCATGTTATAGATGCTTTATAAATATCGAAAACCCTAGATTATTTAATTGTAACTTTAAATATTGTATATAAGTGTTATATACAAGAGGATAATATTTAAAGTAAAATAATCTAATATGTTCGTAATTAAAAATTAAAGTTGGGATCTTTAATTTAAAATTACTAGCACAGTTCATTACATTCTGAATGAAATGATCTTATCCGGATTATTAATAATGAGATTATTAGAATGAAAGCGTTTTATATAATTTGATTATATAGGACTGGAACACGGAATCTCTAATAAATTCCGTTATAATATAGAGCATTCAATATTAATCAATGATGGTCATATATGCATTGATCTTAATTCTGAGTGATTAATAGACTCCTATTTATTGTATTGTATTTTTTGACATATTGGGTAATGACACAAATACATAGTGTCAAATTCTTGGTGTATTGGAAGTATAATAAAATAAATAGCCGGGAATATTAATATACAAGATGAAATCCATTCCTTCGTTAAGAAGTCAGATGGACGGTTCCCATAAGTATTGGTTCGGGCCTTGAATGATAAGAGCGCTCTATTTATGATTAGACCATAAATATATTATTCATTAGAGAACCAATGGCACTTAAGGAAAAAGATATAATTAAAGAGGTTAACGGAAAAACCTAGCTTTAATTATGAACCGTTTATGGAGGATTGACTCATATGTAGTGACTATATCAATGGGCAATTCAAATCCTTTGAATATATTTAATTTTATAATTTAAAGAGTGCATTTCCAAATTTTTAGTGGAGTAATTTTGGAATTAATAATTTTGATTTTTTAATTAAGTTGTTAATTAATTGTCAAAATTATTGGAGCTTAAAATTATAATGTCTATAGTTCCTCTCAACGGCTCCATTAAAATTATATGAACATTTTTTTATGTTGGGTTGATTTTATTAGTTTGGAATTTTGAATTCTAAATTAATTTCACACAATCTTGATTTGATTAATTTATTTTATAATTTGATTATTTAAAATATTTTTTGATACAATGTGGTGAAGAACACACTTACTTGTATTCCCTAAGAAACACTTTTTAAGTGGGGATCATGGGGAGAGATATTCTCTCCCATGTTTTTCAAAATTCAAAATAAGTCAGTTATTTTTTTTCTTCGTAGTATTAAAAAGTTTTTTTTTCTCAATGTTTTTCGCATGATGGGATGAGAATACAAGTTTTCAATATATTAAGTTGTGTGATAAAAAAAAACCCAAAAAAAAAAAATGATAAACGCCCACTCGTTTTGAGTTCATCATTTTTTGGAGAACGTTAGAGAAAGATTCATGGTGCTTTAGAGGATTTGGAATTCTAAGATCCTTTTGGTGGAGTTCAAATTTATCAGCCTAATCGCAAGGTACAATTCTAAATTACCTATATTTGTTATTTCATTAAATTAATACAAGTATTGATCATTGGGAAAATTTTTTTGAGAAACTACCTAGCCATTTAAGTTACAACTAAATTACTCATATCATAACACCATTTTATCGTTTTTAATTTCAAACTCAAAATGTGTTTATGCCTAAGCTTCAAATTTTGTGTTTTCAACTTGACTATGTTAGTATAAGACTCATTGTAGAAAAGTAGCCTCAAATTATTAATCTTAGGAACAAAATTGTCAACCCATTGTAATACACTAATAAAGTTAATACCATATAAAAAGATAATTCATACTAGAAAAAAGTAAGAATTTTAGAAAATTCTATATTACTAAATCAATGCCTAGTAAAATTCAAATCTAGATCATTTAAAGTGTTTAATAAAATTGTTGGATAAAGGTACAGATATATGAAATCATATTATAAATAAATGGGACCAAGACATAAGATAATAAAACCAAAGTAGAAAGCAATAAGATTAAAGTATAATGCAATAGGACCACATAAGAGATACCAAGTATCATATCAAAGTCTAGGTTGAAGGTTTATGCAAAAGGTGAGTGGTTCTACATTCTTTAATTTTAACATACAACAAGCACTAAAAATATTATTTATATTCCCTCGAGAAAGAGATAGAATAGGTTACACTTTTCCCATGTTTAGGCCAAACTTTGTAAAACTAATCTCTATTGGTTTAAAGTTGTAATTAAAATTTTAAATGAATAAAAATGTCCTAATTTTTGAAAAATGTGTATTAATGTGAATGAATGTAAAAAGTTCCATGAATAATACTTCTATTAAAAAAGATTGTATTTTTTTTATTTTAAAAAGTGAAGGGCACTTTTCCAAATTAGAGATTATTTTGAAAATAAATTGATTAAATTCTTGCTATTTTTTTTTTCAAAAATAAAAAATGTAGTCAACTACTAGTTTAATTTTGTAGAAAATTAACCTTGAGCAAACTCTTTGGGTCACATTATTTTGTCATTTATTTGCTAACATAATTATAAAGGAAGCTAGGTTCGGAGAGATTGAGCAAGCATTATGTAAGTTGCAAGGCCGGAGTGTAAGGGCATATTAAATCATTTTTCTTGAATGTTCTTATTTATGTGAAAGAATTGTATACCCTTATGCAATAGACAATAATTTTTTTATGCATTTCATGATTACAAAGTATATATGTCACAATTGATGATATTTTCCCTTATATTTATATTGTATAAAAATAAGATTACTAATTATAAGATATGATTTTTGATTTCCTTATAATCTTAAAATATGTTCACAACCTATAAACTTCTCATAGACAATATATTTATTAAAAGTTGTCATGACTTGTACTAATGTATCTAATAGAGTAATGAATCTCAATCACTAAAGTGGAGACTTTTAATAAACTTCACAGGTGATTGTATGATAATAATCACAGAACTAGACAATTGCTGAACAACTCTCGGATCTCTTCTAGTCATGTTAGGATTGATTTTTTTTTTTTAATATTACATAAAATTCTTTGAATTAAGGGTCAATGTTATTGAGTTTTATATTTGAATTTATATAACTTTCATATTTTCAATTATTAATGTTTAATAGCAAACTAAATATAGACATTTTGGGCTTTCATTTTGAAGTTTTAGACATATTATATATATATATATATATGTGTGTGTGTGTATTAGTGGGAGGGCATATTCAAGATTGTGTCACTTATAAATTGGATTGAAATACTAACCAGTCAATTTAGAAAGAATTTTTACAAGGTTTATATATTTATATAATATGTTGTGTATTAGGAATTTCTAAATTGTTTCTCGAAGGTCTAATTATAAGAGGTGACATGCTTGCAAGGTTTGGTAATGATAATCATCTTGGTCCAACCCAATAAAGTTATAAGGAATATTTGTTAATAGAATGATTAACATGTAATTAGGGAACTCACTAATATATCTATTATTCATTGGTGAAATTATAATTTGTTTAAATATAATTGCAATTAACAAAGTTATTTGGACTGTATACTAGGGATAAAAAGATCCCACAAAGGTCTCATATGACATGTCCTCACCTGGATTATTGAGAAGAGACAATTAGCTTTAAAATATGAAGATTTCATAACAAACAGGGTTTAAAAATTTCGAAAAAAAACCAGTTATCAATGTTGGCCCAAACGAAATTGGCCACCGATAATTGGTCGGACAAAAAGTCACCCAATAATGGGCGATTTTGGCATATTTCAATGAATTCCCAAATTTTGACCAAAAATATCACAACTGGAGAGCACATGTAAGTGGGGAACAACACAGCAAAAAATCACCAAAAAATCGGTGTTTTTAAAAAAAAATTGCCAAATTTTTCAAAGGCCTATTTATTTATTTATTTATTTTAAAAAAAACAATGTATTGATGTTTTTTCAATTATTTTTTCCAATTTATCTTTAATTTTAAATTTATATCAGCCTTTTATTTTATATTATCCTTTTATTTTTAATTATATTTCGTATTTGTCTCATTAATCCTATTTTAAAAAATTATTATCACTTCACTTTAATTTTTTTGTTTTTATCCTTCTAATTTTATTTAATTTTAAATGTTTTTATTTCAAAATATTAAAAATATAAATTTATTCAAAAATTGCTAAAATATAAAAAAACTAATGAAGTTCTAAAATTTGATAAATTAAAATAAATTTAATAAAATAAATTACTAATATCATTTTTAATTATTTTAGTTATTTAAATAAATTAATGTTAATAGCAAAGAAATTGTCACCACAAATTTGTAACAAAATTTTAGAAATTAAATCTCAAATAAAATATTTTATGTAAATTGATTTAATTTTTTATTTAAAATGTAATAAAACATGTTTTAATAAAAGTAGTTTTTAATTTTTAAAATAAATGAATACAAATATTTTTAAAGGAATTTAAGTTAATATTTTCTTACAGAATTGATAAACATTATCTTTGATTTTATATACGTCAATTACACTTATAAAATAACTTTAATACGTGTGTTTTTGCTTATTTTATTATTTTTTAAAAGATTTTCTAAGCATTTTAATGAATTTTTAATAATTTTTGCTCCATCAATATTTTTTTCAAAATATCCATCATTATTTTACTAATATTTTCGATATATTCGTAAAATCTAAGTATTCGATATATCTGTATTTATTGACATTTCAAACCTTGACAACAAATAAATAAGTGAATTAATCATAGATATTTACTTTATAAGTTAAAATATTATAAGTAACAATGGATTATAAAGTTACAGAAGGTTTTAAATTTATAACAAATTAATGTAATGTTACAAAGAAATTGTAAAGTCTATAAACTCCAAAATTGGTCTTAGGATCTTTTTATCCAAAAATTTTAGGCCCATTTTTAGTGGGTGTTTGGTAAATTAACTTAATAACTTAAAAGTGATTTAATAACTTAATTTAAGTCATTAAGAAAATTAAGTATGTTTGGTAAAATAACTTAATGATATGACTTAAAGTAAATAACAACTAACTTATTCTTAAGTTCAAATATTTATTTTACCTTTTTTTTAATCTCCATTTACCTAAATTACCTCCGCGATCTCCTTTGCTACTCCATGACCTCCATTATTACTTGACTTTTTTTGCCCTAATTATAATTTATGAGAATAAATATGTAAATTTGATAATTTAAAATATTTTTTAAGTTAATTTTATCAAATAACCTTAATACTTAAAATAATAATTAAATAATATGTTTTAAGTCAACAATTTAAGTTCTCAACTTAAGTCATTAAATAATAAGTAATAAGTTTTACCAAATACCCTCTTATTCATAAAATTTTAAGTAAATTAAATTAGAAATTTTACGCCCTCTTACTCTTGGTTCATATACTTTTATTTGTATTATTATTATTATTGTATTTTATTTTGTCTTCACATTATTTATTTTTGAGGAAAAAAAAAGGAATTTGAGATTTTGAAAAGGAAATGGAATTTCTAGCAAAATAAAAGAGAAAAAGAAAGAGTGGAAGGGGAGCGACCTACTAATCATTGGAGGGGTAGTGTTAATCACCACCATCTTCCCCTCAATCATGGACACAATCCACCTTTACCATTGCAACTTCTTTATATATCCAATTTCGACAACTTTCAACTCTAAAACCATCTCTAACACCCACTGCCACGCACCATTCATCCTTTCCATCACCTCCACAGTCATCTGCCAATGTCCCTGCGCCCCCAAGTCGTGGCACTCATAGCTAACCATAGCATCTCTGTTAACCATCTTCTCCACTCTGGTACCACTATTTTAGCATACTAGCATTTTTTTGTTACAACAACTATATTAGTATAGAATATTCTAGATATAGCTTGTTAAAATAAGTGCTGAGTTGTACAACCTTGTTTGGAAATGTAAGGTAGAGCACTCTATTATATATATTTTTATACCTTCACACTATTGTTTTTCAACACAATGAAATGAGAATGTGTTTTTCTCTTTCCATTTTCTCCTTGTAATATGGTATTAGAGCATCTTCCTTCTGTTGCTCTTTCATCTTTTTGTCAAAATGACTCGTGGTAACAACACAAACCGATTCCAACCACTCACACCTCATTCTTCCACTAGAACCATGGCTCAAAATGATTCTTTTTATTCCATGGATAACACTAGCAACCCTTTTTTCTTGCATAGTGGTGAACAAGGATGAAAATATCGGTAATTATGAATATATTGGTACTTCTATTTTATGGATATATTGGATAAATCGGAGATATATCGACAGATATTTTGGAAAAAAAATATCGATAAACCTAAAATTGATCAAAATTTATAAAAAAAAAATATAAGAAAAACTTCATCACTACAAGGAAAAAGGTATATGGTGACATTTATAACGAGTCACCATAAACATAAGGTGTCACTACAACATAGCGTCACCTTCTCCACTGACACCATAGAGGGTACCAATTGGTGACGTATTTGGAAGTGACACCAAAGTAGATAAATGGTGACCCATTCAGAAGTGACACCATATATTTCTAGTGATGATAGGATGTCACATCAAATACATCATCTTTGAGTTATGATGTCACATTAAATGCATCACCTTTGAGTTATGGTATCCCATCATTGTAAATTATTGTGGAATATATGATTGGTTTTAGTTGTTGATTTTTGTAATGCTTATGAATTAATAAGATTAACCTGTTTATATTTTGTCCATAAATATAACAATCATATTATATTTAACTCATTTTTCTGTAATGTTTCTAGAATAACTCATAATACATTGATCATCTAATAATATTTGTATATCAAATGTTCACAAAAGGATAGTACGTCCAACATATCAAACCCATCAAAACTAAGAAAGAAGAGTGAATACATACCAAAACATGATTTAGAAATGTTAAAGATCCCAAGATTCATGTATACCTCCATTTCATAAGCATAAAACCGGCTAACCATAAAATGACATAGAAGTCCCATCTAAAAATCTAAATTTCTCAGTTGCAATTAAAGTAATGTTTATGTCCTACAACGTATGACATAAGAGTTGCATTTAAAAACCCAAAATCTTGTTGCCTTCTTCTTTCTTTTTATTCTCCATTTCACCCTCCCAAGAGTGTATACCTGCATTTCAAAATTTAATGAGTTTTAGAGATTTTTATTGAAGAAAATAAACATGGATCTATGTTATCATAAATGAACAAATCTAAGAATTAATTTTTTTTTTCAAATAGAAACATTATTCAAAGAATAAGCATTACTATACAATACCTATGGAAAAATTCATGTAGTAGCTAAGGGACTCACCATGCATGGTGATCATGATGCATCAACATGATTCATGATTAGTTGTAGCACAAAAGTAGCCCATTCTCCTCTAATTTCATCGAATTCTACTTGAGAATATGTTTTTTTTATTACCAAACTGAAATCGAATAAGAAAATAACATTAAAATGCATAACATTTGGAAGCCTAAAACTATGTACAATTCATTAAATAAGTAATACCTTTGAAGCAATAATTGTAGGATCAAAAATTATATCTTTAATGAATCTCATAACAAAGTAGCTACATTCGAACCCTCTTTCTTGTCTTGGACACTAATCGATCAATTATAAAATAACATTAGTACTCACATATATAAATGGTGCAAATGCATAAGCTAATGTGTAAAGAAAAATTTTTGGATGTCACCTGCACTAGTTGCTAAGATGGCTCCCTCTTAGATGTTTTCTTTGTAGATATTCGAAGAGCCCTATGTAAATAAGTTCAATGGGTACATTTTTAAAATAGGTAAATGTTATATGTTTTAATATATATAAATAATAAAAAAAATGTGTTTGAGGTGAATGTATTTTTTTTTATTTAAAAATAATACTATGAAAAATAATAGGAAGAACTTACATGTTTACGATATCCTTTAAGTCCTCACATGGTTTGTGATGCATAGGGTCAAGATAGTGGACTATCATTTTCCTTGGCTCAAGCACTACCTAAATATAAACCCTTTAAGTCCTCATATATATTTCTATTAACAAAATATAAAAACTTTCCAAAACTCAACTACTTAAATATAAAAACAAAATCAAATAAAATATCTAGCTAATTGGATTTTAGAAACTAAATAAACTATAAATAAACTAAATATAAAAACTAAATAAAATATCTATGCCCATGAATTAATTGAAGAGGATAGAAAGACACAGATAGAACATGACTATGGTTATGATTTCCATCTTATCATTTCCTGTCAATACCACACATGCCCATTTTAAGGTTGGACACTACTTTTGTTGTTGGACTTGGAAAGGGAACTTCAAAATTGAAAACATAAATAAACCCTTATGTAAAAAAAAAAACATTAAAATATAATTGAGCATTAAAATATTTACTCTCTTTCATCACTTTCATTTGAATATTAATAATCTCTTATTGAGATAGATACTTACAATTTAATAAAATAGAAATTCCAATAATAAAAAATATAAAATTTCTATTTCTATTAACAAAATATAAAAACTTTCCAAAACTCAACTACTTAAATATAAAAATAAAATCAAATAAAATATCTAGCTAATTGGATTTTAGAAACTAAATAAACTATAAATAAACTAAATATAAAAACTAAATAAAATATCTATGCCCATGAATTAATTGAAGATGATAGAAAGACACAGAGAGAACATGACTATGGTTATGATTTCCATCTTATCATCTCCCGTTAATACCACACATGCTCATTTTAAGGTTGGACACTACTTTTGTTGCTGGACTTGGAAAGGGAACTTCAAAATTGAAAACATAAATAAACCCTTATGTAAAAAAAAAAAAAAACATTAAAATATAATTGAGCATTAAAATATTTACTCTCTTTCATCACTTTCATTTGAATATTAATAATCTCTTATTGAGATAGATACTTACAATTTAACAAAATAGAAATTCCTAATAATAAAAAATATAAAAATTTCTATTCCTATTAACAAAATATAAAAACTTTCCAAAACTCAAATACTTAAATATAAAAACAAAATCAAATAAAATATCTAACTAATTGGATTTTAGAAACTAAATAAACTATAAATAAACTAAATATAAAAACTAAATAAAATATCTATGCCCATGAATTAATTGAAAAGGATAGAAAGACACAGAGAGAACATGGCTATGGTTATGATTTCCATCTTATCATCTCCCGTCAATACCACACATGCCTTCCCGGATTGGTCCTTTTGGGGTTGGATACTCTCAACGAAATTCTATATCTCATTCCCACTTAGATACAAACAGAAAAATCATTCTTTTTTTTTTCCTCTCTCGTTTTTTAGAAAGGATGAAGATTATGTGATAGTATATCTTAAAAAAATTCTATACCTGTCATTCTCACACAAATATATATTAAAAATCATTCATTTTTTCCTGTTTTTCACTTTTTTTTTAAGGACTTGATCATGTGTTTGGTTTAGATTAAAAAAATCAATTAATCTATAGTTTTTTCTTCCATGCTAGAATATTAAACCTAAATTTTTCTTCCCTACAACTCAAGAAAACACAATTCACAAAAACCATAATACAAAGATGTTGAAACAATTAATATAATGGCATTAATAAAAGAAAAAAAAAATGATAGATCCAAGAGATTTTGGGTTACCTGGGAGTCCACAAAGTGAAGAATGTCGGTTTTGAGCGTGTTGACTATGGATGGGTGAGAGAAAAGGTTGAAGAAGATCATGATTTTATATATAGGATTTATATATTGAGATTTTTTGGATTGTGGGTGAGATATGGAAACAATGGGATTTTTATATAGTATAATACTTAAAAAATTTATTTTATATGATGTCACTTCCCAAAAAATGACACTATAAATATAAAATTAATATCATCTAACTACCTCAATTGAAGATTTTTTATATGATGTGTCACCTTTATTAATTATAAACCCTATGGTGTCATTATTTTAAAAGTGACACCGTAAATAGTGACACCATAAACTATTTTTGTAGTAGTGCATAAAAATATAATTAGAAGTATAATGATATTTTTAAGTTGTTTTATTAAATAATTTGATATATGTATAATATGATTTATCATATTGGATAATAATATCGTATGCCTCAATAAAAATATGAATCTTATAAGTGTACATTTATTATTAAATTACATTATATATTATTTCATAATAATATTATGATATTTGATTATAATATGTCTAATTTTAAAATATATATTAATATTAAAATTATGATCCATTTAATTCAATTATATTAAATAATATAAAATAAATTATAATATATGTACAATTTTTTAATATTTAATTAATTATTAATGATATTAAAAACACTATGAAAAAAATTATCATGATAATTTTTATATTTTTGGTAATTAATTAAAATAAATTTTTGCATTTAATTATAATTAATTGCTTTTTAAATATTCTTTTAATATTTTCTTTATATAATGAGTTTAAATATATATATATATATATATATGTTTAGTGCATATTATTTAACAACGGGCAAGTTTGCCCTAATGATAAGTGAGTTGAACCCTATTTGGTTTAAGGTTCGAATCCCTCAACAGCAAAAGGGAGGGCTTTTTGGCACTTGGGCACTGTCCTTTTGTTGGGGTTTGGTCAAGATGTAACAATATGGTCACTTCTTGGATTCTCAATACCCTTTCTAAAGAGATTGTTGATAGTCTACTTTACCTTGACAATGCTCAAGCCGTTTGGGCAGGTCTACATGATCGATTTCATCAGAGCAATGCCCCACATATTTTTTAGATTAAGCAACAGTTGAACTGTTTATCTCAAGGTTCCCTTGATATCAATACTTTTTATACTTGCTTGAAAATACTTTGGGATGAACTCAAAAATTTTCAACCCGTTCTCGTTTGTCAATGTGGTGGCATGAAAGCATGTATGAATTATCAACAACAAGAATATGTGATGCAATTTTTTATTGGCTTAAACGAATCTTATTTTGGGATGCGTAGGTAGATTTTGATGCTTGATCCATTACCCCTTGTTGTGAAGGTTTTCAATCTTGTTGTTCAAGAAGAACGACAACACACCATCGGATCTGGTTCCCCTGCTTCATCTGAATCCCTGGCATTTAGCACCCCCTCATCATCTCCCTCTGTCGCAGCTTCCTCTTCTCAAAGTAAGCCCAAACGTAATCTCCTGATCTGTTCTCATTGTAGGCTCACAAAGGCATACTGTGGACCTTTGCTACAAGTTACATGGGTACCCACCTGGGTACAAGCCCAAACCCAAGGCCCAATTAAGCTCCCTTCAATCCACCAACATCGATAATTTAGATAGATTGTCATTTATTGTATGATACTCTTTTTCTAAATTTTGAAATATGGAATTTAGTTTCTATTAAAATGAATTAAAATAAAAGTATATCCATAAAAAAATTTTGATCTCTTTGTACAGGTTTGATCAAAATTACTAAAGTTGAAAAAAGGAGTTGAGAAAGAAACAAGAAAGCTAAAAAAAGGAGAAAGATTATGACTTCTTTTTAAATAGTTGGTAACTTATGAGATTCTTTGAATTGCAATGTTATATGTTTTAGCTTTATGAATTTCTTTTCAATGTAATTATAAAACATCTTTTTCTAGATATGAACATATAATTAAACCATATAAAATTACTACACCTAGCTAGAGCATTAATTTGGTACCTATAAAAAAGTATCATCAATTAGTTGATATCACATGTGCAATTCAATTCTCATTGCTTTGTATCCAAGTGTTATTACTTTATACCTCTTATATCATCTTATTGCATTGGACCTTGATCTTGTTTATTTATAATTTGGTCACATATGTTCATAACCAGGTCCATATGTTTGTACTTTCATTCAATGACCCAAATTTGATCTTTGGTAGGTACAATTTTGGTACTTAGATTTTCCAAAATTCTTACTATTTGCTTATATACATTATCTTTTTATAGTTATTTATATATTGTATTAACTTTGTTAGTGTATTACGACAGGTTGACAATTTCACTCCAAAAATTAATAGTCCGAGATTAATTCACTATCATGAGTCTTATGTTAACATGTTCAACTTGAAGACACAAAATTTGAAGCCTAGGTAAGTATGTTTTGAGTTTGATATTAGAACAATACAATAATGTTATACAATTCATAATTTAGTTATAACTTAAACACCATTGGTATTTTTTTGTTGGTTCTTCTGCCTTCCAGTCTCACAATCTTGCAAAAAGGTGGGCTCAGACTTGTTCCGACTAAATCCCTTCAATGTTAAAGTCAGTTCAAAGGACTAAAGAAAAGAATTTTCATACCTTCATTCCTTGTCTTGTTGTTTATATAGGCTTGAGTTTTGTAACCTCCACCTAGCCTTTGTAACCCCTCTTTATTTTAGCATTTATCTTGCAATGTTAACACATTAATGACATTTAACAGTTAGCTATTTAAGGCCGCTCACTGCTTACCGCTCGGATAAGCTTGGCCAAATAAGATCACTCAAGCCAACCTCGCTCAAAACAGGATGCCTATCTAGAAGAGACATTGCTTGAGGTGCTCACATTTTTGTCCATAAAATTTTTTAAAATTATTTAAAATTCAAGTTTTTCTAAATTCAGTTTTATTAATTTAATTCAACTAAAATACCTAAGACTTTGATATGAAAAAGATTTGAAATATTCATTTTAGAGTGAAACATAAAAAACTTTAAAGAAAATTTGCAAGATCTATTTTTTTTATCTTAGTTCCACTATTCTAAAAAATCAACATCAAATTTGAAAAATCTTAAAAGTACTTTCAAGAAAGAAGGTAAAAAAATTAAGTTGTTAAGCGTCAATATAGTTTTGAGGTGATGTACTAAGGAATATGATGGAGTAGTCATGAAGAAGACGTATATGTGTTGATCAGTATAAAACTTTACAGAAGAAGCATATAGGCTAAGTAAAGTCATGTATAAATGGATTTTTGTTATTATTGATACATGTGGATTATGGATTTTTGTAGCTTATTTTCCAAATACATGTGGTATTTTTGCGTGATTGAATATTTTTTAAATTATCATGGCTCATACCATTTCTTACCATGCTTATCTAAATCAATAATTAAAATTCAATAACCAACCGGGTTACCCCTGAACAAGATGTCATGGCTTGATCCCAATTGGTTATATATATTGTAAGAACTTAATTTTTTAGATAAAATTAATTATGAAAATAAAATTATTAACAAAATTAAAGAGAGAGGGAGAGATGACAATTGACAAGAGTAAAAGAATGTTTGGTTTTTTAATTTTTTGTTTAAAGTAATTTGTTTTCAAACTCTAGGTTATTTATTTTTATACTTTTTCATAACTTATTATAAATTTTTTGTTGAATAGAAAAAGTAAAAATATTTGACTTTTTCTAAATAGAAAAAGTAATATATTAGTTTTTTTTATTTCATATTTAATAGAAATAAAATATTATAAAAAAAATAACCTATCACTTAACACTATTAAACACTATTTATAAAGACAAACAAACAAACACCATATAAGAGTGCTCTTAAAAAAAAATTAAAGAATTTTATTTTATTTTATTTTATTTTTATAAGGAGACAAACATTTCCCTTCATATAAAGTATTTTTATAATCAACGTGATACTTCTTACACATTTTTTTTTGGTAACCGAAAAATCCTTCTTACATGTTCTTTCTACTAATGAAAAAAATTAAACACGAAAAAAGAAAAAGGGATTTTAGTTATTTAATTATTAAAAATAGTTTAAAAATTGAAGTTAAAATATTTTTATCACCTCGAATTTCATATTCAAAAGCATATAAGGTAAGTCCTCATTTTTTTCTCTATAAAAGTTTTTATATTTTATTTATCCACTTAAGTTTTTAGCAAGTTTATTTTTTATTTTAATTTAATTTATATTGAATGAGTAATTTTAAGGCAGAAATTTATTTTCTTTTAATTATTAATTAATTATATAAGTAACAAAATTAATTATTCAAGGTTCATTAAATGAAAAATATTGTATATGAAGAAATATCCTTGCAACAAGAGCCAGGCAGTCTATTAATACATATTATCATCTATGCATTTTTCCTCTACACTTCCAATTTGAATTAATCCCAGGGAATATACTCCCATCCAGTCTAATTTTTAGATGATCGAGAAACAATCTCAACCATTAATATGGGAAAGGCAGATTTTTTAGTATTTATAACCATTTGCATTTTTTTTCATTAGCCGGAAAAAAAAAAGTTAATAATTCAACACTAAATACACAATCATTTTCCCTTTCAAAGTTTTAGTTATAATATTCCTTTAAATTATGTCTGGTTCTTGAAAAGTATTAAAAAAAGAAAAATAAAATGTTAAAGAAAATGATTTTCTTATGTTTGATTTTACAATAGAAAATACAAAAGAAAATTAAATAAAATTAAAATAATTAGTTGAAAATTTATACATTTTAAAATTGTATAATCTTTATATCAATGAGGAAATTAAGTAAAATGAATTTGAAGAAATATATAAAAATAATTTATTAATTTTGAATTTATTTTTTATTTTTCTTCGATTTTTCTTTTCTTTCTCCTTTTTTTTTTTTTTTCTTTCCCTCATACTTTTTCTCAAATTTTTCGAGAACCAAACATAGCATTGGAATATATATTTTTTTAAAATCTTTTTAATTATTTTCAAGTATAAAATGATATAAAAATTCACTCCTATCATCTCAACTTTTTCCACAATCAAACCTAGAAAAACTTTTAATTCTAAATCCTCATGTCCATTTCATTCAGCATTGTTATCTTTATTTTCTCTATGGACTCAAGACAAGGTTCTCCTATTTCTAATGGGCTATAATAGAATTTCTAAGAGGCTTATGTGGCCTCGAAGAAAAAGAACTCTTTGGCCCACATTACGTTGTTAAGCTATATGCAAGATGATCTCTTGATTGAGTATGAGGTCTACCAAACTGCTCATGAAATGTGGGAAGCTTTAAAGGAAAAGTATAATGGACTTTCAGCTACAAAGTTGAGAGAATTTGTAATGAAATTTGAAATTACAAGATGCAACCGAACCATATAATGAAACAACATCTCAAGGAGATGAAAAGAATAATAAGAGAGCTTAAGACATCTGGACATGTCTTCATTGATGAGCAACAAGTTAAGACAGTCATCAAATATCTACCAAAAAGTTGGGAACACATGATGGTGAACATAACACATAATGAGAGAGTCAATACCTTGACGATATAGTTCGCCATCTTGAATTGGAAGCCGAGTGACTTAAGGTTGCTAAGCCTAATGAACAATCTTATGTAGTTGAATCTAATTCTTGCAAAACTTTTGACTTTAAGCATAATAGAAAATTCTTTAAGAAAAATAAGAAATCTGATGATGCTTTAAAGAAAGGAAAGATTGGGGCATGTAAGAAGTTCAAGTGTGCTAAGAGAGATAAGAGCAAGTTGAAATGCTACAACTATGGCAACAAGGGTCACTTCACTTGTGAGTGCATTGAGCCGAAACAGGTATGATCCTATTCAAAAAACCTATATGCTTAAGTAATAACCCTCATTTGTCTTAATTACCTCCACAATCTCCTTTGCTACACTACGATCTCCACATTTACTTGACCTCCTTTACCCTAATTATAATTTATAAGGATAAATATGTCAATTTGATGATTTAGATTAAGTTTTAAGTTAATTTTTATCAAACAATCTTAATACTTAAAGTAAAAATTAAGTAATAAATATTAAGTCAATAATTTAAGTATAATTTAATTTAAAGTCAACTTAAGTCAATAAGTAATAAGTATTAAACTTTACCAAACACCCCTAAATACAAAATCATTTTCCCTTTGAAAGTCTTGATTATATTCACTTAAAATATGTTTTTTTTTAAAAATTATTTTCAAGTATAAAATGATATAAAAATTCACTCCTATCATCTCAACTTTTTCCACAATCAAAGTTAGAAAAACTTGTAATTTTAAATCCTCTATCCATTCCATTCAACATCTTCATCTTTATTTTCTTTCCCAATGGACTCAAGACAACTTCCTCCTATTTCTAAGAGACTATAATAGAATTTTCGACTCTATTCTCTTACATGCCTTGATTTGAATTGACTAGATATGACTTTTTTCCGGATTATTGATAAATATACTGCTATTAAAAAAAATAATATTTAAAATACCATAGTTTGGAAAATAATTCCAATTCTACTGCACTTTTGAACACGTAGGATGAGATATGAAAACCCATTCCCCCCTTTCCATTGCCCTTCCTGCTTTTCTTCTCTGCATCAAAACTCCTCTGCCCGAAAACCCATTATCCCGCACGCTGATCATGGGGTGGAGATCCTTGCCTCAACACCAATAGGAAGGAAGTGAAGTGCAGATCTGAGGAACCATTGCCCCCGGTGTTTTCTATAAGTTTTGTGGTTATATTTGGTGGTGTGGTTGTGTTTGGTCACCGAGAAAGTGTGGGAAAGTTGTAAAAAAAATAAAGTTTTTGTTTTTTTTTTACAATGAAACTGAGTAGACTAAAAATAATGGAGAAAGTTTTAATTTTTTTTGTGGTTCGGCTTGTTGTGATTCTGTTTGGTTGCCAAGAAAGTGTGGGAAAGTTGAAAAAAAAAAATTCCCAATATTTCCTACCAGTCCAGCCCGTGCACAGGATACAAAATCTGTCCAATTTTTTTTTATAAAAAAACATAAGCTATTTGGTAATCTGATCATGATTTGAGGAGAAAGGTGATCATGATTTAAGGGGAAAGGTTGTGTTTTTTAGTGTGGCTCAAAAATCGTGGATTTAGGGTTTGTGAAATTTAAATCCAATGGCACAAAAGCAAAGAGACCCCTAGAACAGATCCAGAAAGCACGAAGCAAAAAAAAAAAAACATTTTTTTGTTTGTTTTTTTAGGGGGTTTTGCATGGACTTTCTCGGAAATCAAAGGAGGATGAATTTTCCCGGAAAGCAAATGGGGGATGGATTTTCTTGGGAATCAAACGGGGATTGCAAAAACTTGGGAATCAAACGGGGATTGCAACAAAATAAAAAAATAATAACCTCATTAGATTAGTACCTGCATTGAAATTGAAATTGAAATTGAAATTGAAATTGAAATTTAAATTCAAGGAGATTTTTCACTTTTTATTTGTTAAAATAAAAAATAAAAATACTATCTTTTTATTTGTTAAAATTAAAAACAAATAAGAAATATTTTTATTGTTGAAAATGTCCCTTTTCAAAATTCGAAATTTTCACTGAAAAATTGTTGAAAGTGTCTCTTCAAGAGACATTTTCAGTATAAACCCAATTTTTTAAAAATTATGAAAGGCGTCCGAATATAATTCCATTTTTTTGTAATTATGGAAGGTGTCTCTTCAAGAGACACCTTCAGCATAAATTCAAAATTTTCCATTGTTTGAATGGAAATTGTAGAAAGTGTCTTTTGAACAAGCACTTTCAGTATAAACCCAATATTTTTAAAATTGTGGAAGGTATCAAGAGACACATTTCACAATTCCCAAAAAATGGAATTATATTGAAGGTGTCTCTTCAAGAGACACCTTCTATTATTTTAAAAAAATTGGGTTTATATTAAAAGTGTCTCTTGAAGAGACACTTTCCGCAATTTTCATACATTAAAGAGAGACATCTTTAGCTTTAAAATCATTTCCACAAATAAAATACATATTGGATTTTGTGGAATTGTGTAAAGTGTTTTTCCAAGAGACACATTTAGTATAAATCTAATTTTTTGGAATTCTAGAATGTGTTTCTTGAAGAAACACCTTTGACACATTTGGTATAATTAAAATTTTTAGGAATTGTAGAAGGTGTCTCTTCAAAAGACATCTTTAACTTTAAAATCAAATTCATAAGACATTCAAATTTGTCAAATTGTGGAAAGTGTCTCTTCAAGAGACACCTTTAATACAAATTGGATTTTTTGTCACGTGGAAAGTGTCTCTGCAAGAGACACCTTTAATGCATATTGGATTTTTTGCCATGTGGAAAGTGTTTTTTCAAGAGACACCTTTAATATAAATCAAAATTTCTGAAATTGTAGAAAGTGTCTCTTTAAGAGACACCTTCCACGTGGCCAAAACTGCCGTAAATCTATCAATATTTTCAAAACTACCATTTTTTAATTATAATTTTTTAAAATTGCCGCAAAAGTTAAAAAAGCCCCTTTTTTCCACCTTTAATTAAGTCTACGTGTAACTCCTCAAATATTTTCACAAACAATATTATTTGCTAATATAACAACATACTTGTAGAAAAAAAAAGATACACATTACTTAAAAATAGGATAAATTTCTATCAATGTCTATCTCAAATGAATAGTTCTCCATCCAATTTTAATAACAATCAAATTGAACATATTCCCATATTCATTAAGTATAAGAAAATAGAGTTTTAATTATTCAAGGTCAAATTCTCAATAGTTTTATTCACTTTGGTAAAACAAATTCAATAGTTTTAATTGTGGATTGTTAATTACATGGTTGATATTGTTTGTTAGTTTAGCTCCTTTCAAGAAGATATTTAATTGTGTATTTATTGACTAATGAGATTTGTATGTAATTAAATTTGTGCCCTTTTAAACTTTTTCATTAAATAATATAAAGATCGAGAACAAACTTCCTCGTGATTTTTGAAAGCTCAAATTTTTTGGTTTCATCAAAGAAGTTATTTGAGAATTGAAATACAACATATGATGAAGTATCTAGGGCCTACAATTGGTACATTAAATATCACCTTATTGGTTAATTACATGGAATGTTGGCCATCATGTCTTCAATAAAATGGCCCAAGGAAAAGTGCGACGATCCACCCTCTATCATCACTTTTCTACTTATTTTTTTCATTTCTTCCCTCTTCTTCCTCACTTCATTGTCAATATTCATTAGATTCTTTAATCCAATTTCAATCTCCCGAGCACTTACAACATAACTAATATCCTTATTATAATTCATTTTAATCTTTACGGCTAATCCCAAATCTTTCACCATTTGAAACGCATTGATTCGTTGTTCTGCAAACATCGGCCACGTGGCTACAGGAACACCATAAAATATGCTTTCTAACGTAGAATTCCATCCGCAATGAGATACAAATCCTCCAACCGCTGAGTGGGCCAAAATAGCTACTTGTGGAGCCCATCCGATCACCTTTCCAATCCTGGCTGTCCGGTGTAAGAACCCTTCTGGTAGAACTTCCTCCACATTTGCATAATTGCTTCGAGATTCTATTTTACCCTTTGACGAGGGTTGACGAAGGGACCATAGGAAGCGATGCCCGCTGCGTTCTAGCCCATGTGCTATCTCTTTGACCTGATCCCCACCAAAGCCTCCCATGCTCCCGAAGCACAGGAATACCACTGATGATGGAGGCTGATCATCAAGCCAGCTCATGACGGCACTAGCATCTTGTTGACCCCCAACAGATCCCCCTTGCGTCTTAAGTACTGGTCCAACGGGGTAGACCGGGGGTATTGTACTGCCAGAAAATGATTGAATAGCATGTGACTCGAGCTCAACAAGTGTATTTACCATAATACCCTTGACTTGTCTGAACCTCCTTGTGTGATACAGAAACTTCTCAGCCCCACCGCCTTCCTTGCCAAACATCAAAGAAGGAAAGACCTTACCTGGAACCGGGTTGGCATAACTCGGAACCTCCAGCTCAGCATCCGAGTCCTTGAACTCATTGAAATCCAAGCCCTCATTATCATGGAGGAACTGAAGATGGAACATGAAGCCAAGAAAAGCGGCGCTGGAAGTGAAGAAGAGATATGAAGGCACCTCAAACTCATCGGCCACATCAATCATGGAGGTGCAGAACATATCAATAACGAACCCACCGAGCCGAACGGAGTTGGAGCGAGTGATCTCGTGGACTGCGTCTCTGACGAGTGGTATCTGAGGTTTGAGGAATTCAGTGATCCCTGTAGTTCCAGGGCTGACCTCTACAGGAGGAAGTGTGAGGAAACGTATGGAATCAGAGTCGGAGGTCATACTATCATTGGACCCAAACGGAAACTTCATAATCAAGATTGTGATTGACAATCGGCGGTCTCGGTGAGTCATCAGCTTTGCAATCTCCACTGTGGCCACAAGGTGGCCGATCCCAGGAGATGGGATGAAGACAAGCTCAGTTTGCTTCATCACTAACCGGCGATTACTGCAAAGAGAGAAAAATATTGGATGTTTTGAGGGCTTTGTGGTGCGGTGACACATACTTGTTGCTGAATGGGTTATAAACGACCTTTCAATAGTCTTGGCGGGCGAGGAACCGATGTCATGGCTTTGCTGGTTCAGTCTATTTTATTCTACTTCTCGTTTTTCTATGATTTGGGGTTGCCCATTATCGAAGTTCGAGGCAACTGTCGGTGGTTCTGGATTTCCGTCAGTTTAGTGTAAAACAAACAATTAAATGTATGATTTGTGGTTCCCCATTATCGAAGTTCGAGGCAACTGTCGGTTGTTCTGGATTTCCGTCACTTTATTGTAAAACAAACAATTAAATGTATGATTCATTCCGACTTGAGGAAGGATCCAAATAGGTAAGGCTACACTTTTCACATTAAGTCCTTAATTCCTAATATTGGGGCCAAATTTTGTGAAGGTAACCTTTATTGGTTTAAAGTTGTAAATAAAAAACTTACAAGAGTAAAAATATCATAATTTTTCTTAAAAATTTGTTTTAACATAAATGGATGAAAAAAGGTTTTAACGAATGATACTTTTATTCCAAAAGTTTGTCATTTTCATTATTTAAATAAAAATGAAAAGCATTATTGAAAATGGAGATTATTTTAATCAAATATGTCAATTTTTTTTTTTTTGATGTCTTTTCAATTACAAAACTAAATATGTAGGAAGTGTTATATTCATGACAAAAACATATTCATGGGTTGTGCTCACAATTTTTTATGCATATAGTAAAGTAATAACTTTTATTTCCATTCAAATTGATTCAATTATTATCTTGGTTAATTATTAAGATTATTGATTTGGATTAGCCCTGAGAGAAATTATGTGAGTCACAGTACTCAAAAATATTTTTAATCATATAAAAATACAAGATATATCTAAAAAGAAAAACAATTACAAAGATTGTCTCAATTTCCGTAGATGCAAAAACAACTAAGTCTATGGACTATTATAAAAATTCACTAAATATAAAAGAATTGTACAGAGTTACCTAGCCCATTTACCTTTTTCTACAAGTCTTATATGAATAAGCACTTTTCCTTTCATCTCAAGGTTTAAGAACTCAAAATTTCAACATTTTCCTTTCATCTTTGAAAGGACTTTTAAGATTTTTTTTCACCCTTGATGTTGATTTTCTAGAGTATCGAAACGAGGAAAACAATGATTGTCTTGTAGATTTTATTACAGTTTTTTGTTTCACACCCTAAAATGAAATTTTAAAATCCTTTTCATATCTAAACCTTGGGTATTTTAGTTGTACCATATTATAAAAAAATTTAATAGGCGTTCAGAGTCATCATTCTCATAGGCATTTAAAGCCATCATTTTCAAATGCATTAAGATCCACCATTTTCAAAGGCATTCAGAGCCACCACCATTTTCATAGGCGTTCAAAGCCACCATTTTCATAAGCGTTCAAAGCCACCATTTTCATAGGCGTTCAGAGTCACCATTTTCATAGGTGTTTAGTGCCATCATTTTCATAGGCGTTCAGAGCCATCATTTTCATAGGCGTTCAAAGCTACAATTTTCAGAAGCGTTTAGAGCCACCACCATTTTCATAGGCATTCAGAGCCACCACCATTTTCATAGGCATTCAGAGCCACCATTTTCATAGGCGTTAAGAGCCATCATTTTCATAGGGGTTAAGAGCCACCATTTTCATAGGCGTTCAATGTCATCATTTTCATAAGCATTCAGAGACATAATTTTCATAGACATTCAAAGCCATCATTTTCATAGGCGTTCAGAGCCATCATTTTCATAGGCGTTCAGAGCCATCATTTTCATAGGAGTTCAGAACCACCATTTTCATAGGCGTTCAGAGCTACCATTTTCATAGGCATTCAGAGACATCATTTTAATAGGCGTTTAGACCCATCATTTTAATGGGCGTTTAGAGCCACCATTTTCATAGGCATTCAGAGCCACCATTTTCAGAGGTGTTCAGAGCCACCATCATTTTCATAGGCGTTCAGAGATATCATTTTCATAGGTATTCAAAGCCACCATTTTCAGAGGCGTTCAGAGCCACCACCATTTTTAGAGGCGTTCAGAGCCACCACCATTTTTAGAGGTGTTCAGAGCCACCACCATTTTCATAGGCGTTCAGAGCCACCATTTTCATAGGTGTTCAAAGCCACCATTTTCATAGGCTTTCAGAGCCACCATTTTCATAGGCGTTTAGTGTCATCATTTTCATAGGCGTTTAGAGCCATCATTTTCATAAGCATTCAGAGCCACCATTTTCATAGGCGTTCAGAGCCACCATTCGTTCAGATGCATCATTTTCATAGGCATTCAAAGCCACCATTTTCAGAGGCATTCAAAGCCACGACCATTTTCATAGGCATTCAGAGCTACCATTTTCATAGGCGTTTAGAGCCACCATTTTCATAAGCGTTCAGAGCCACCATTTTCATAGGTGTTCAGAGCCACCATTTTCATAGGCGTTCAGAGCCACCATAATTTTCATAGGCGTTCAAAGCCACCATCATTTTCATAGGCGTTCAGAGCCATCATTTTCATAGGCGTTTAGAGCCACCATTTTCATAGGTGTTCAAAGCCACCATTTTCATAGGCGTTCAGAACCACCTTTTTCATAGGCATTCAGAGCTATCATTTCCATAGGTATTTAGAGCCACCATTATTTTCATTGGCGTCCAGAGTCATTTCTATTCCATTTAGAGCCCTAGAGTTGTTTTTTCATCTATGACCCAAAGTCATCCTTTTCCACGTAGAGCCTTAAGCTCGCGACAGAGAGTTGTTCCATTTTTGTGATTGCAACCTGATGTTCCAAGCTTACTCTCGTCATGTGCTAGGACAAAATCTCTGGTCCTTTTCTTTTAGTTCTTTGGTATAGTTCACTTCGTTTTGCTCATTATTCGTATTTTTACTCACATTCCCTACACTTGTGATCTTTGCCGAAGATGGACATATTTGTAGAACCTTCATTTTGTTCTCCTAGCACATGTCCTGTTTGGTATTTATTCGATACTTTACAGCAATTCCCTGGTGGCCCATTACTACTTGTGTAGCCTATTTTTTCTAAGCCACCTTGGAGACTTTAGTTGAGGGATTTATCTAACCCTATTGTGACTCTTGGCAACCCTATTTAGACTTAGGATCACTTAGACACCCTAGGCCCATTTAGACACCCTAGGCCCATTAGGCACTACCCTAGACCCACCTACGAATACCTTGGTCCTTTAAGCACATCTAGATCTTTCAAACACACCCTAGCCAACTTAAACACTACCTAAGTCACCTAGGCACCTACCAACTTATGTCACTGTAGACCCCCATTTTCGGGAGCTGCCATTCTTCTCACGTTTCCTTTCTTGCAGCTAGCTGTGGCCAAGTGTCACCATCTTGCATGGCCACGTGTCACTCCCGGATTAGTCAATATGGGATTAAAATAGTGGAATCACTATGGTGGAATTGATGGACCAATCAGAGGAAGACACCTGGAAAGTGAAGAACATTCTGGAATCAGGGGAGCGTATCTTCTGTTATGGGAAGGTTGCCAGCTGCAGGAGAGGATAGTGGAGGCTGGCAGAGTAGTGGGGACAAAGGCTTGGCCGTTAGAGATATTTTTGAGGGAGAGGAGAGCTTGAGAGTTGAGAGAGGGAAGATAAGAAAAACGGAGCATGTTTCTGGAGGGTGGGTGCTGATTTTGCAGTGAGCAGGCTGCTAGGGAAGAGGTTTTGGAGCTTAGAGGAGAGAGATTTTAGGGAGGCAGCGGTGTGAGGTTGCTTTTTGGGGACGTGCGGCCTGGAGAGATTTCTGGGGGAGAAAAACAAAGAGAGGGGAGAGACCGAGGAGGAGATTTTTCGGGAGAGGATTCCTTGAGTTTAGGCTGCTACGGAGGGAAGGCTTGGAGGAGATCCAGGGGAGCTGAGGAGAAAGCGGCTAGAGAGAGTTATCCAGAGAAGGAATAGCTGAAACAGAGGGAAAAAGGAGGAGGGCTTGCTGATTTCTGGTTGACTTTTTCAGAGAGGAAAACTTTCAGATTTCCTATCTTGGCACGAAAAGGTAAGGCACCGTGAGATTCTCAGTGGAGGGATATTCCAGAAAGCAAGTTTTAGGCTAGAGAAGGAGAAGAGAGTATTATGTTTGGAGAAATTTATGGGCTAGTGATTATTTGAGAGTTGCAGACGGCTGGAGGAAACGATGAGCTGAGAGTGAAGGAAAACGAACTTGAGAAAGAAATAGAGCAAGTAAAGTTGTCCTCAAACGAAAGCCGCCGGCGGCGAAACGCCTCCGCCATCACCAGAACGCCAAGCAACCATTGAATCTCTTTCACTTTCCTTCTCCTCTGATGACCTCTGCAGCATATGCCTAGATAGAGGAGAACCATGATGTATTCTGAAGCTTCTTGGGTTTTATGAGGAGAGCTCGGAGTATATTCAGGTTGACGGAAGGAAGGTATTCATTTGGATAACAGATTTAATGGGACAAGTGATCTATGGGACGAACACAGCAGCTTTGAGTACAGCTCCGCTCGACAATGGGTTGAGTTGTGGCTCGGGTGACTCACCAGGAGGTGTCACTTGTACCAAAATTTGGCTGATCAAGCAGTCATCACCACATGATCTGAGACATCAGTTTTCCACCTGCTTCGTCAAGCTTCATCGACCCAGAAACACAGTCAACAGTCATCACTGCCACGACGTGGACCCGCCGGAACGTGGCAGGATGGTGATCGGAAACATTCACCATTGTCATTACTGTTGAGGGCCACGTGTTGACCATTATATCTTTGCTTGAACTATTATTGTTTCTGTTGATTGAGGCGTCATGCAATGCTAAGTCTCTGCACTCAGGTTGAGATTTTGACTTCGCGGATTATCCCAAAGTGAGGAATTGGAACAGAGAAGAGTTCTAGTAGGAAGAAAACTGGAAGTGTCACCAGTTTCTGGATGGACCACCTTCCATTGGTTTGAGACCTATGAACTCATCTAATACAATATCTGGTGTAGGACCATATAATCAATTCATTCAGCAGTATCAACAGCTTCAGAGTCAGTCTCAATTTCGCATGGGGTAAATGTCGGCAGTTGGTCCACATGGAGACCAGGACTTGAAGTCACCATCACCAAAACCTGGCATTGATGAGTTTGGTTTGCGTGGTTTGTTGAAGGTCATAAGGATGAATAATCCAGACTTGACCTCCCTTGCTTTGGGAATGGATCTTACAACACGGGGTTTGAATTTGAATGCTTCAGACGATCTTCACAAAAGGTTTGCCTCTCCATGGGTTGAAGAACCTCACAAGGGGAAGCCCCAATACAGTATCCCAGAATGCTATTATGATAAACAACCGCCCATGCTTAATCAAGCCTATTTTGCAAAACTACATCTGGAGACATTATTTTATGTCTTTTACAGCATGCCGAGAGAAGAGGCACTGCTATATGCAGCACATGAACTGCATGCTAGAGGATGGTTCTACCACAAGCAGCAATGGCTGTGGCTGACTAGGAATGCAAGCATGAGGCCCCTTGTCCAATCTTAGCACTCGTATATGTACATATTCATTGTTCACTGATCTTGCTTCATGATAGCGCATTTGTCACTGGAGGTCCAGGTGCGCACTCATTCTCATCCTGATCATTCACTGTACATATTATTCTCATATACGCATGATTGATGTGAGTATCCGCTGATTTTCTTATTGATTGGCATGTCAGCTTCATTTTATTAGTAGAGACCCGACTTTAGGGACTTAGAGGGGTGCTACGGTCTTTATCGTACCTTCCCGATAAGTAACCTGACCCCCGAACCCGATCCGGTTTTTCACAGACCAACTTTTTTCCAAAACAAGGAGTCACACTTAGGGTTTTTCTTTCTTATTTTGTTTACCCTTTAAAAATAAAATAAAAATAAGTGGCGACTCCAAGTCATTTTTCAAACAATAAATAAAATCAATTTTTCAAATAAAAATCGAGCTCGTCATCGAGTGGGAAACGCATTGAGCATGAAATGCGGGGTCCACAGTCACCTAGTCACCTTCCCATTTAGGACACTTAGAATTTTTTTTTTTTTTATGATAGGTTCCACTTAGATGTTTTCCAAGCTTAGTTCACTTAGGTTTGATTTCTTGATTTTGATTGCTCGATTTTGAGTTCAGGTGTGTATTGGCTTGATTTTGATTTTGATTTTAAGTTCACAAGATTAATTTTTTCATTTTGAATTACATATGTGATATCTATTTATTCACTTATTTATTTATTTATTTTCTTGGATGTGGTTGATCTTATTTTTTGTCGTTGTTTAAATTTGCATGTTTTCTAATTTTATTACTTATTTACTATTTGCATGATTCCTATTTGATTCATTTTATTTTATATTTGTGTAGGGATCTTCTCCAAAAAGGAAGACAAGTGAAAGTCCACAGTTGCAGATGGAGAACAATTTTTAGGGAATGCACAAAAGAGATTTTTTTTGGTTTTGGAAGGTTTAAGAATCTCTTTGGAACCTTTGAGATTGTTTTTGGATAAAAGGCTCTCTTTAGGAAGATATCATAGAGAGTTTGAAAGGGAGGTTAGACTTGCGATTCTAGAAAAAGAGAAGTACGTGTCTACAATAGAGGGTTTTGGAGGAGAGCACAGATTGCAAAAGAAAGATAAGAGGGTTGACTAATTTTTTTTTGGAAAGAAGGAATCACGCGGGTCAGAGAAAAAAATAAATTTCAACACATCTTGAAAATGAGATCTAGAGAGGTGAAAAGAGGGAGAGTGGAGTCGAAAAGAGGTGAGTCGCACCATTGACAGGAACCAGAGTGCAACCCTCAGGTTTTTCAGATTCAAGGAAACCTTCGGTAATCGGTGTTTACCTGCAAGTTTAGTTTTAGAAACTCCGGTGACCGAAGCTTGAAATCAAAATCATCAATTTCATAAGCAAGCACACAACCAGCAGGCATTCTGGACATGTTCCATGGAGATTTAGAATTCTGGAAGGAAAGAAAGGGAAGAAAGGTTGGAAGAAAGATATTCTATAGCAGAGGCCTGGTTTGGCTTACGTTCCAGGATGTTGTGTCTCCAATGGATCAGATAATCATGTAATATCAAGGGAGGAGCAGGATGTTTATGCTATTCAGAGCTTTGAGCATGGTATTGTTGCCCAAGATGGTGGTTTCTTTGCATGGGCGCAGTATTGTTGCCGAAGATGGTCGTTCCTTTGCATGGGAAATTGTTTTGGTTGAAGTTTCTGGTGGAAAATGGAACACCCATGTAGGAGGCATCCTTTCCAGAACGTTATTTGTTCGTAATTTCACTAGTAAAGCTAAAGATTTAATTTTGGAAGAACATGATGAGATGGTTAATTGTTAAAGGAGATCATCACCAGATTTTTTATGGATAGAAAGAGAGAGATGGGTGTCTCCGCCAAGGAAGAGCAGTAGCAAAGGCTGGGGTATGGGTTTTCTTCTGGTCTTCTTCCCTGAAGACGACTCCATTATCAACAACAAGAAGAATCTCTTATGTTCTTATTCTTCCTTCTTGAAATCCACCATGAGAACCCATAGCTTCAACATCTTCACCAGGGTGCAATCCACCATCTCCATCTGCGCCTTGATCGTCTTTATCACCCACCACCATTGTAGCCTCCTCACCCCACTCCATTGCCTTTCGGAGATGGCTATCACAGAAATCTACGGCTAGCAAGCTCAGTGCCACACCCAAGACCTCCAAACCCATCCGCAATTCCTTGTTCTCCACCACCTGGTTTCGAAAAGAGTGGAGAAGCAATTCGCAGAAATCATCCTCTTTTGTGTTACAAGGCATGGGCTGTTTGTATAGAAGAGGCACTAGAGAGATGAATGATCTTGTTGACGGTCATGTGACTGAGGATGTTACTTAGGACCAGTTTCGTGTGTTCTTGAGGGCATTGTATCGATCCTCCATCTTCGCTAGAACAGATGTTTTAATCTTTTCTTCATTGTCGGCATCGGAACTTGGGCCTATAGTTCAGGAAGAGACCGAGTCTGTCTCGAGACTAGTTCATCGCTATGGCGAGTTGAATAGCATGAGTGAGGAGTCCGGAGTGACGAGTTTTGATGTCACCCAGTTCTTCAAATTGGGAAAAGAGGAGAAGACAAAGGAAAGGAGCATACCTGAGAGACGAAGCTCTCTTGGATGCTTGCAAGGCATTTGATGTGGGTTCCTAGGCCATGAATGTTATCGGCTACATTAGAATTATCATGGCTAACAAGCAGCTTATGTCCGCCAGTGATTATGCATTCAGCTTCGCCCCCACTTTAACTGGGTTTCATTCTACTATGTTGTTACTGCACTAATTGGTCTGGTGTCAAATGCTACTGGCTATTCTGCATCAAAGTATGTTCCTTTGTGAGAGTTTCTCTGGTTCTCAATTGTAGCCAATATGTCTATCACAGGGATGAATTGAAGTCTCAGTTGGATTCTATCAAATTTCAAAGCTGAGCATGATTCCAATGGAATGATTGTTGCAGTTGCTGGAATGATAATTTATAGTTGGGTTGTGGAGATTGAAAAGCAGGCAAATGTGAAGATAATGTCTAATGTTAAAAACAACTTGACAGAAGAGGAAATTAGACTTCTGAAGGATGGGATAAAGAAGACACCAGTAAAGGATATTGAACTTGGTGAATCTAAAGAATAGATTGACACATGGTAGGCAAAATAGGCATGCATGGGTTGAAGGAGTATTTTGCTTTCATAGAGAAAAAAACCCAGCGCACCAAAAGGAGGGATCTCCACTTTCCATTAACAATCACATGGCTATAACTAAAAGGATGCCACGGATTCTCTTCATGAGTACGTTTACATTGAGGGGGTGCACAGTCCACAATGAAGACAACCTGCATGTATAAATGGATCTCCAGTAGCACGCACTCCACAGGAGTTTTGGGAGCAACATAGCCATTTTGGGAGGATAATTCTAGTGGTGCAAAAATTTTCAAAAATCTTTTTTTTTTCCTTGCTGCTAGTTTTCATGCAACCATTGACCTTTTAGAGTTAAAATTCGTTACATCAACTTTAGAATATTTTTCAAAAATTTCCAAAGCTTTTATGACTTTCCTCGCTCTTTCAACTTGAATTTAAAGTTACGTTTGAATTATAATGCAATTCCGGAATAGAAGATATGAATGAGTCTTTAGAGAGTCCTGTTTTTACCCAGTTCTGGACACCCGAGATCTTTTTTCAAAAATAAAATATCATATGAATTTTTAAATTTGATTCAATATTTTTTCTCAATTCTAGACTTCTTGAAATTGATTTTAGACATATAAAATATTCAAACATATGCCCTTTTGAGGGAGATATGATTTTTCAAAGTCATGCCTACTGTGCATGCTGGATTCTGGCCATCTGACTAGTTTGAGTGTTTTAAAAATATTTTTGAGTACTATCTGACCCTGTATTCATTTTTTATGTTATATTGAGACTTAAAACTATGTGTGATTTTTTTTTTTATGATTTTATGTGATAATTTATTATTTTTTAAAAATTCATTTATGCATATAACTTTTTCTTATATAATCCGGACTTTGTAGAACCTTTAGGTGTCTTTGCTATAATCTGTCCTTTGAATGAGTGTTTGGCTTTCAATATGTTGATCTAGATGTGGAGGAGTTGTTTTCTGAAATTTTTTGTAATTAAATTCTACTCTAAGCCATTTTTTTAGAAATTATTTTATGATATTTCCTTTTCTAACTGCATGCTGATGGTTTTATACTTTACTTGAAATTGTTATTATTTTTAGAGTCATTTGATTTATCTTAGCTCAATTTTTGGTTTTGACACTGTATATTAGACATAATGGATATGTTATATAATTTATGCTTGTCCTAACCACTCTAGCATTTTTGGAGGAATCTTATAAAATATACTTGCTATCCAATTACGCTCTTTATCATCTAATTCCAAAATTCTATGAAAATGCATGTTATCATGAGCTATATCCATGTTTGAATGCTATCCTTGATTGCGTTGATACTTGTTTGATTATCCATAATAAAACGCATGCTGAGCGATATACTATTCAAATTAACTTTGATTGTCTTATGATAGCAAGAAAGAAGTAGTTCAGGTACACACCCTAACTCTCCTTTATGATTGTACTTTGATTTCTTATTTGACATGCTAGTATTGATAGAATCTCAAAATCATCTTAGCCTACCTAGGTATCTATAATCAACCAATTAATTGCCCCATTTCCCTCAACTAGGTTGGTAGAGACCTCTTTAGGGTTTAGAGGGGTGCTACCTTTTAGAGGTACCTTCCCAATAGGTAACCTGATCCTTGGACATAGACTCGGGTTTTTTAAAGACACGCTTGTCCAAAAACTATGGAGTCATTTCTCTAGGGTTTTCTTTCTTGTTTTATTTTCCCTTTAAAATAAAAATAAAATAAGTGGCAACTCCAACTTTTAAAAAACTAATTTTTCACCTTATAAAAGCAAGTCTCACCGATTGAGTGGGGACGCATGTGAAAAATGCGGGTCCATACCACCATTACCATCACAACTCTTTATATATCCAATTTCGTAAACTTTTAGCTCTAAAACCATCTCCAACACCCACTTCCACGCACCATTCATCCTTTCCATCACCTCCACAGTCATCTACCAATGTCCATGCGCCCCCAAGTCGCGGCACTCATAGCATCTCTGTTAACCATCTTTTCCACTCCGGTACCAATATTTTAGCATACTAGCATTTTTTTTGTTACAACAACTATATTAGTATAGAATATTCTAGATATAGCTTGTTAGAATAAGTGCTAAGTTGTACAACCTTGTTTGGAAATGTAAGATAGAGCACCCTGCTAGATATATTTTTATACCTTCACACTATCGGTTTTCAACACAATGAAATGAGAATGTGTTTTTCTCCTTGCATTCTCTCCTTGTAATATGGTATTAGAGCATCTTCCTTCTGTTGCTCTTCCATCTTCTTGCTAAAATGGCTCGTGGTAATAACACGAACTGATTCCAACCACTCACACCTCCTTCTTCCACTAGAACCATGGCTCAACATGATTCTTTTTATTCCATAGATAACACTAGCAACCATTTTTTCTTGCACAGTGGTGACCATCTCGGATTGATTCTTGTTTCTCATCTCCTCATTGGTCACAGCTATAACACTTAGAGTCGAGCCATGCTCATGACTCTCAACGCCAAGCATAAACTCAGTTTTGTCGATTAATCAATTTTGCAACCACCTCCAAATGATCCTTTTGTTGGGGTTTGCTCAAGATGTAACAATATGGTCACTTCTTGGATTCTCAATACCATTTCCAAAGAGATTGTTGATAGTCTACTCTACCTTGACAATGCTCAAGCCGTTTGGGTAGATCTACATGATTAGTTTCATCAAAGCAATGCCCCACACATTTTTTTAGATCAAGCAATAGTTGAACGGTTTGTCTCAAGGTTTCCTTGATATCAATACTTTTTATACCTGCTTGAAAATACTTTGGGATGAACTCAAGAATTTTCAACTTGTTCTTGTTTGTCAATGTGGCGGCATGAAAGCATGGATGAATTATCAAAAACAAGAATATGTGATGCAATTTTTGATTGGCTTAAACGAATCTTATTTCGGGATGCGTGGGCAAATTTTGATGCTTCATCCATTACCCCCTGACGTAATCACCCGATTTGTTCTCATTGTGGGCTCACAAGGCATACCATGGACCGTTGCTACAAGTTACATGGGTACCCACCTGGGTACAAGCCCAAACCCAAGGCCCAATTAAGCTTCCTTCAATCCACCAACATCGATAATTTAGATAGATCGCCATTTATTGTGTGATACTCTTTTTCTAAATTTTGAAATATGGAATTTAGTTTCTATTAAAATAATTAAAATAAAAAATATATCCGTAAAAAATTTTGATCTCTTTGTAAAGGTTTGATGAAAATTACTAAAGTTAAAAAATGAGTTGAGAAAGAAACAAGAAAGCTAAAAAAAAGGAGAAAGATTATGACTTCTTTTTAAATAGTTGGTAACTTATGAGATTCTTTGAATTGCAATGTTATATGTTTTAGCTTTATGAATTTCTTTTCAATGTAATTATAAAACATCTTTTTCTAGATATGAACATATAATTAAACCATATAAAATTACTACACCTAGCTAGAGCATTAATTTGGTACCTATAAAAAAGTATCATCAATTAGTTGATATCACATGTGCAATTCAATTCTCATTGCTTTGTATCCAAGTGTTATTACTTTATACCTCTTATATCATCTTATTGCATTGGACCTTGATCTTGTTTATTTATAATTTGGTCACATATGTTCATAACCAGGTCCATATGTTTGTACTTTCATTCAATGACCCAAATTTGATCTTTGGTAGGTACAATTTTGGTACTTAGATTTTCCAAAATTCTTACTATTTGCTTATATACATTATCTTTTTATAGTTATTTATATATTGTATTAACTTTGTTAGTGTATTACGACAGGTTGACAATTTCACTCCAAAAATTAATAGTCCGAGATTAATTCACTATCATGAGTCTTATGTTAACATGTTCAACTTGAAGACACAAAATTTGAAGCCTAGGTAAGTATGTTTTGAGTTTGATATTAGAACAATACAATAATGTTATACAATTCATAATTTAGTTATAACTTAAACACCATTGGTATTTTTTTGTTGGTTCTTCTGCCTTCCAGTCTCACAATCTTGCAAAAAGGTGGGCTCAGACTTGTTCCGACTAAATCCCTTCAATGTTAAAGTCAGTTCAAAGGACTAAAGAAAAGAATTTTCATACCTTCATTCCTTGTCTTGTTGTTTATATAGGCTTGAGTTTTGTAACCTCCACCTAGCCTTTGTAACCCCTCTTTATTTTAGCATTTATCTTGCAATGTTAACACATTAATGACATTTAACAGTTAGCTATTTAAGGCCGCTCACTGCTTACCGCTCGGATAAGCTTGGCCAAATAAGATCACTCAAGCCAACCTCGCTCAAAACAGGATGCCTATCTAGAAGAGACATTGCTTGAGGTGCTCACATTTTTGTCCATAAAATTTTTTAAAATTATTTAAAATTCAAGTTTTTCTAAATTCAGTTTTATTAATTTAATTCAACTAAAATACCTAAGACTTTGATATGAAAAAGATTTGAAATATTCATTTTAGAGTGAAACATAAAAAACTTTAAAGAAAATTTGCAAGATCTATTTTTTTTATCTTAGTTCCACTATTCTAAAAAATCAACATCAAATTTGAAAAATCTTAAAAGTACTTTCAAGAAAGAAGGTAAAAAAATTAAGTTGTTAAGCGTCAATATAGTTTTGAGGTGATGTACTAAGGAATATGATGGAGTAGTCATGAAGAAGACGTATATGTGTTGATCAGTATAAAACTTTACAGAAGAAGCATATAGGCTAAGTAAAGTCATGTATAAATGGATTTTTGTTATTATTGATACATGTGGATTATGGATTTTTGTAGCTTATTTTCCAAATACATGTGGTATTTTTGCGTGATTGAATATTTTTTAAATTATCATGGCTCATACCATTTCTTACCATGCTTATCTAAATCAATAATTAAAATTCAATAACCAACCGGGTTACCCCTGAACAAGATGTCATGGCTTGATCCCAATTGGTTATATATATTGTAAGAACTTAAATTTTTAGATAAAATTAATTATGAAAATAAAATTATTAACAAAATTAAAGAGAGAGGGAGAGATGACAATTGACAAGAGTAAAAGAATGTTTGGTTTTTTAGTTTTTTGTTTAAAGTAATTTGTTTTCAAAGTTATTTATTTTTATACTTTTTCATAACTTATTATAAATTTTTTGTTGAATAGAAAAAGTAAAAATATTTGACTTTTTCTAAATAGAAAAAGTAATATATTAGTTTTTTTTATTTCATATTTAATAGAAATAAAATATTATAAAAAAAATAACCTATCACTTAACACTATTAAATACAATTTATAAAGACAAACAAACAAACACCATATAAGAGTGCTCTTAAAAAAAAATTAAAGAATTTTATTTTATTTTATTTTATTTTTATAAGGAGACAAACATTTCCCTTCATATAAAGTATTTTTATAATCAACATGATACTTCTTACACATTTTTTTTTGGTAACCGAAAAATCCTTCTTACATGTTCTTTCTACTAATGAAAAAAATTAAACACGAAAAAAGAAAAAGGGATTTTAGTTATTTAATTATTAAAAATAGTTTAAAAATTGAAGTTAAAATATTTTTATCACCTCGAATTTCATATTCAAAAGCATATAAGGTAAGTCCTCATTTTTTTCTCTATAAAAGTTTTTATATTTTATTTATCCACTTAAGTTTTTAGCAAGTTTATTTTTTATTTTAATTTAATTTATATTGAATGAGTAATTTTAAGGCAGAAATTTATTTTCTTTTAATTATTAATTAATTATATAAGTAACAAAATTAATTATTCAAGGTTCATTAAATGAAAAATATTGTATATGAAGAAATATCCTTGCAACAAGAGCCAGGCAGTCTATTAATACATATTATCATCTATGCATTTTTCCTCTACACTTCCAATTTGAATTAATCCCAGGGAATATACTCCCATCCAGTCTAATTTTTAGATGATCGAGAAACAATCTCAACCATTAATATGGGAAAGGCAGATTTTTTAGTATTTATAACCATTTGCATTTTTTTTCATTAGCCGGAAAAAAAAGTTAATAATTCAACACTAAATACACAATCATTTTCCCTTTCAAAGTTTTAGTTATAATATTCCTTTAAATTATGTCTGGTTCTTGAAAAGTATTAAAAAAAGAAAAATAAAACGTTAAAGAAAATGATTTTCTTATGTTTGATTTCACAATGGAAAATACAAAAGAAAATTAAATAAAATTAAAATAATTAGTTGAAAATTTATACATTTTAAAATTGTATAATCTTTATATCAATGAGGAAATTAAGTAAAATGAATTTGAAGAAATATATAAAAATAATTTATTAATTTTGAATTTATTTTTTATTTTTCTTCGATTTTTCTTTTCTTTCTCCTTTTTTTTTTTTCTTTCCCTCATACTTTTTCTCAAATTTTTCGAGAACCAAACATAGCCTTGGAATATATATTTTTTTAAAATCTTTTTAATTATTTTCAAGTATAAAATGATATAAAAATTCACTCCTATCATCTCAACTTTTTCCACAATCAAACCTAGAAAAACTTTTAATTCTAAATCCTCATGTCCATTTCATTATCTTTATTTTCCCTATGGACTCAAGACAAGGTTCTCCTATTTCTAATGGGCTATAATAGAATTTCTAAGAGGCTTATGTGGCCTGGAAGAAAAAGAACTCTTTGGCCCACTGTGGACCCCGTATTTCGGCTCATGCGTTTCCCATTCAAAGGCGAGCTCGATTTTGATTTCGAAAAATGATTTTATATTGATTATTTGAAAATGACTTGGAGTCGCCACTTATTTTTGTTTTATTTTTAAAAAGGGTAAACAAAATAAGAAAGAAAAACCCTAAGTGTGACTCCTTACTTTGGAAAAGGTGGTCTATGAAAAACCGGATCGGGTTCGGGGGTTAGGTTACTTATTGGGAAGGTACGGTAAAGACCGTAGCACCCCTCTAAGTCCCTAAAGTCGGGTCTCTACTAATAAAATGAAGCAATCAATGGCAATTAATGAGGGAATCAATGAATACTCAGAGTGATCATGCACATGTGGGAATCTAAACATGCATACAGAAAATGACCCGAGCGGGTGTGGATGCGTACCTGGGCAGTGATCCATAAAACGCTATCAAGAAGTGAGGTTAGCGCACAATTAAGGAATAATTTCGAGCATGTCATATAGTAAAATAAAATCGATCATGCATGGCAATTAAATCAAACAAACAATCAATCAATCATAAGGAAATTACATATGTTGGACCCCCACCAAAGCCCGATTTATATTGCACGAATTAATCTCACGAATCCCATTATTTCGGAATTATGAAGATTCATCATTCTTACTTGTGTAAAAATTAAAAGAAATAGAACATTATTTAAAAAACGAAGTGGAATTAAAACTGTTCGAGAGAAAATTGGATTTTTGAGATTTATTTGGAAATTGAAGTCTCGAAAATTATTTGAAGACTAGAGTCTTGAGAATTAAATTTAAGAATTGGAATTTTGGATATTAAATTTGAAAGAAATTAGAATTTTGGAAAACGGAAATTAAGTTCAGAAATTGGAATTTTGAAGAATTGTTTAAAATGGAATTTCAAAATAAATAACTAAAATAATAATAATTAAATAGATTAATGTGAATATCGGAATTTTCGGAATTAGAAATTAAAATCGGAAGTTGGAAATTTTAAGGAATTGTTTAAAATTGAATTTTAGAATAAAAAAATTAAATAATAATAATAATGAAAATAATAAGGATTAAATAAATAAATATGGAAATTGGAATTCCGAAAATTAGAAATTGAATTTAGAAATCGGGATTTTGAAGAATTACTTAATGATGGAATTTTAAATAAATAAATAAACAATAATAATAATAATAATAATAACAAAAATAATGATTGAATAAATGAATATGGAAATTGGAATTCCAGAAATTAGGAAATTGAGTTCGGAAAACGGGATTTTGAGGAATTGCTTGATGATAGAATTTTAAATAAATAAATAAATAGTAATAATAATAATAATAACAAAAATAATGATTGAATAAATACATATGGAAACTAGAATTCCGGAAATTAGGAAATTGAGTTTGGAAATCGGGATTTTGAGGAATTGCTTGATGATAGAATTTTAAATAAATAAATAAATAAATAACAAGAATAATGATTGAATAAATAAATATGGAAATTAGAATTCCGGAAATTAGGAAATTGAGTTTGGAAATCGGGATTTTGAGGAATTGCTTGATGATAGAATTTTAAATAAATAAATAAATAACAAGAATAATGATTGAATAAATAAATATGGAAATTAGAATTCCGGAAATTAGGAAATTGAGTTTGGAAATCGGGATTTTGAGGAATTGCTTGATGATAGAATTTTAAATAAATAAATAAATAACAAGAATAATGATTGAATAAATAAATATGGAAATTAGAATTCCGGAAATTAGGAAATTGAGTTTGGAAATCGGGATTTTGAGGAATTGCTTGATGATAGAATTTCAAATAAATAAATAAAATAATGATGATTTAAATAAATTGATGTGAGAATTTAAATTTCGGAAAATGGAATTTAAATTTAGAAATTAGAATTTTGAAAGATTATTTTAAAGATTGAATTTTTTTAAAAATGAGCAAATGAATAAATAACAATGATTAAATAAATTAATGTGAGAATTAAAATTTAGGAATTTGGCATTTTAAATTTAAAAATCGGAATTTTAAAGAGTTATTTAAAGGTTGAATTTTTAAATAAACAAATAATTAAGTAAATAAAATAACAATGATTAATTATCTGAAAACTGAAATTTTGAGACTTTTAAATTTGCCATGTGGGATAAGGGGCCATGCACAGGTGCGTAAACAGGCCTAAGGGCATTGAGATTACACTATTGGGTTGGGCCCAAAATGGAAAGGGGCTCTTAAAGGCTGACCATTGCATGCCAAAGTGGCCAAGCCCAGGTGCATAAACAAGCCCAAAAGTCAAAGAGAATTCACCATCGGGCTGGGCCTAAAATGAAAAGAGGCTCTTAAAGGTTACTCATGGGCTTGAGCTGCACCATCCAACTTAGGCCCAACTAATACCCATCTTCGTGAATACACTGCCCTTCCCCCCCATTTGCATTTTCTTTTACCCCGCCGGTGTGTCCTTTGCCGTGCCCCTCCAAGACCTGGATGACCACAACTGCCATCACCGGCGCCGCCGAGAGCTGCTCCCCCAAGTCCATGACGTCCCTCACCATAACAGATGTTGCGTCCATGAGGCCACTTTCCGTCGTGTGCATGGTGGTTGTGAGGTCCTCCGCCATGGCCGCAGTGTCCATGATAGCCATGAACGCATGGAGATGATGGAAGGCAATGGGTTTAATGGCATGGTGACGGGTTTGCATAGATTCTTGAGAGGGTGGTGAGATTTGAAGGTTTAAAATAGCCATACATGCATGCATGTGGGGGAATACCCTGCACATTTGGCAAGAGTGTGCTGGGCTAGGATATTAAAAAAAAACAACCAGTTCTTCAAATATTAAACTAAAAAAAACCTTAAAGTATGGCAACCCAACAAGCAGAGCAGAAAATCACAGAGAATGGGATATAAGAGATATCAAAAATGAAACAGAGCGGAAATCACGGAGAATGAGATATAAGAGATGTCAAAAATGAAAACATACAGGAAAACCGCAATAACCGCACCTGAAAACCTCCTCTCGACTCGGTGTCTTGGGATGCCGCTCACTATTCTCTCCCCAGAAAAAATCTCAGCCCTAGTTCCCCCCGTCTCTTCCTCTCTTTTCCTCTGTTTTCAATCCTTCTTAGCAAGCCATCCTGCTAACCTGTCCCATCTGTCGCCCAAAAGCCTCCCTCATCAGTCCTCAGCCGCCTGAAAGCAGCCCACTTGAGAGGCCCTCTGAAAAACAGCAGAAAAATCCCGCTCCTCGGGGGGTCTACACCCACATTACGTTGTTAAGCTATATGCAAGATGATCTCTTGATTGAGTATGAGGTCTACCAAACTACTCATGAAATGTGGGAAGCTTTAAAGGAAAAGTATAATGGACTTTCAGCTACAAAGTTGAGAGAATTTGTAATAAAATTTGAAATTACAAGATGCAACCGAACCATATAATGAAACAACATCTCAAGGAGATAAAAAGAATAATAAGAGAGCTTAAGACATCTGGACATGTCTTCATTGATGAGCAACAAGTTAAGACTGTCATCAAATCTCTACCAAAAAGTTGGGAACACATGATGGTGAACATAACACATAATGAGAGAGTCAATACCTTGACAATATAGTTCGCCATCTTAAATTGGAAGCCGAGTGACTTAAGGTTGCTAAGCCTAATGAACAATCTTATGTAGTTGAATCTAATTCTTGCAAAACTTTTGACTTTAAACATAATAGAAAATTCTTTAAGAAAAATAAGAAATCTGATGATGCTTTAAAGAAAGGAAAGATTGGGGCATGTAAGAAGTTCAAGTGTGCTAAGAGAGATAAGAGCAAGTTGAAATGCTACAACTATGGCAACAAGGGTCACTGTACTTGTGAGTGCATTGAGCCGAAATAGGTATGATCCTATTCAAAAAACCTATATGCTTAAGTAATAACCCTCATTTGTCTTAATTACCTCCACAAACTCCTTTGCTACACTACGATCTCCACATTTACTTGACCTCTTTTACCCTAATTATAATTTATAAGGATAAATATGTCAATTTGATGATTTAGATTAAGTTTTAAGTTAATTTTTATCAAACAATCTTAATACTTAAAGTAAAAATTAAGTAATAAATATTAAGTCAATAATTTAAGTATAATTTAATTTAAAGTCAACTTAAGTCAATAAGTAATAAGTATTAAACTTCACCAAACACCCCTAAATACAAAATCATTTTCCCTTTGAAAGTCTTGATTATATTCACTTAAAATATGTTTTTTTTAAAAAAAATATTTTCAATTATAAAATGATATAAAAATTCACTCCTATCATCTCAACTTTTTCCACAATCAAAGTTAGAAAAACTTGTAATTTTAAATCCTCTATCCATTCCATTCAGCATCTTCATCTTTATTTTCTTTCCCAATGGACTCAAGACAACTTCCTCCTATTTCTAAGAGACTATAATAGAATTTTCGACTCTATTCTCTTACATGCCTTGATTTGAATTGACTAGATATGACTTTTTTCCACCTTTAATTAAGTCTACGTGTAACTCCTCAAATATTTTCACAAACAATATTATTTGCTAATATAACAACATACTTGTAGAAAAAAAAAGATACACATTACTTAAAAATAGGATAAATTTCTATCAATGACTATCTCAAATGAATAGTTCTCTATCCAATTTTAATAACAATCAAATTGAACATATTCCCATATTCATTATGTATAAGAAAATAGAGTTTTAATGATTCAAGGTCAAATTCTCAATAGTTTTATTCACTTTGGTAAAACAAATTCAATAGTTTTAATTGTGGATTGTTAATTACATGGTTGATATTGTTTGTTAGTTTAGCTCCTTTCAAAAAGATATTTAATTGTGTATTTATTGACTAATGAGATTTGTATGTAATTAAATTTGTGCCTTTTTAAACTTTTTCATTAAATAATATAAAGATCGAGAACAAACTTCCTCGTGATTTTTGAAAGCTCAAATTTTTTGGTTTCATCAAAGAAGTTATTTGAGAATTGAAATACAACATATGATGAAGTATCTAGGGCCTACAATTGGTACATTAAATATCACCTTATTGGTTAATTACATGGAATGTTGGCCATCATGTCTTCAATAAAATGGCCCAAGGAAAAGTGCGACGATCCACCCTCTATCGTCACTTTTCTACTTATTTTTTTCATTTCTTCCCTCTTCTTCCTCACTTCATTGTCAATATTCATTAGATTCTTTAATCCAATTTCAATCTCCCGAGCACTTACAACATAACTAATATCCTTATTATAATTCATTTTAATCTTTACGGCTAATCCCAAATCTTTCACCATTTGAAACGCATTGATTCGTTGTTCTGCAAACATCGGCCACGTGGCTACAGGAACACCATAATATATGCTTTCTAACGTAGAATTCCATCCGCAATGAGATACAAATCCTCCAACCGCTGAGTGGGCCAAAATAGCTACTTGTGGAGCCCATCCGATCACCTTTCCAATCCTGGCTGTCCGGTGTAAGAACCCTTCTGGTAGAACTTCCTCCTCATTTGCATAATTGCTTCGAGATTCTATTTTACCCTTTGACGAGGGTTGACGAAGGGACCACAGGAAGCGATGCCCGCTGCGTTCTAGCCCATGTGCTATCTCTTTGACCTGATCCCCACCAAAGCCTCCCATGCTCCCGAAGCACAGGAATACCACTGATGATGGAGGCTGATCATCAAGCCAGCTCATGACGGCACTAGCATCTTGTTGACCCCCAACAGATCCCCCTTGCGTCTTAAGTACTGGTCCAACGGGGTAGACCGGGGGTATTGTACTGCCAGAAAATGATTGAATAGCATGTGACTCGAGCTCAACAAGTGTATTTACCATAATACCCTTGACTTGTCTGAACCTCCTTGTGTGATACAGAAACTTCTCAGCCCCACCGCCTTCCTTGCCAAACATCAAAGAAGGAAAGACCTTACCTGGAACCGGGTTGGCATAACTCGGAACCTCCAGCTCAGCATCCGAGTCCTTGAACTCATTGAAATCCAAGCCCTCATTATCATGGAGGAACTGAAGATGGAACATGAAGCCAAGAAAAGCGGCGCTGGAAGTGAAGAAGAGATATGAAGGCACCTCAAACTCATCGGCCACATCAATCATGGAGGTGCAGAACATATCAATAACGAACCCACCGAGCCGAACGGAGTTGGAGCGAGTGATCTCGTGGACGGCGTCTCTGACGAGTGGTATCTGAGGTTTGAGGAATTCAGTGATCCCTGTAGTTCCAGGGCTGACCTCTACAGGAGGAAGTGTGAGGAAACGTATGGAATCAGAGTCGGAGGTCATACTATCATTGGACCCAAACGGAAACTTCATAATCAAGATTGTGATTGACAATCGGCGGTCTCGGTGAGTCATCAGCTTTGCAATCTCCACTGTGGCCGCAAGGTGGCCGATCCCAGGAGATGGGATGAAGACAAGCTCAGTTTGCTTCATCACTAACCGGCGATTACTGCAAAGAGAGAAAAATATTGGATGTTTTGAGGGCTTTGTGGTGCGGTGACACATACTTGTTGCTGAACGGGTTATAAACGACCTTTCAATAGTCTTGGCGGGCGAGGAACCGATGTCATGGCTTTGCTGGTTCAGTCTATTTTATTCTACTTCTCGTTTTTCTATGATTTGGGGTTGCCCATTATCGAAGTTCGAGGCAACTGTCGGTGGTTCTGGATTTCCGTCAGTTTAGTGTAAAACAAACAATTAAATGTATGATTTGTGGTTGCCCATTATCGAAGTTCAAGGCAACTGTCGGTTGTTCTGGATTTCCGTCACTTTATTGTAAAACAAACAATTAAATGTATGATTCATTCCGACTTGAGGAAGGATCCAAATAGGTAAGGCTAAGTCCTTAATTCCTAATATTGGGGCCAAATTTTGTGAAGGTAAACCTTTATTGGTTTAAAGTTGTAAATAAAAAACTTACAAGAGTAAAAATATCATAATTTTTCTTAAAAATTTGTTTTAACATAAATGGATGAAAAAAAGGTTTTGACGAATGATACTTTTATTCCAAAAGTTTTTCATTTTCATTATTTAAAAAAAATGAAAAGCATTATTGAAAATAGAGATTATTTTAATCAAATATGTCTATTTTTTTTTTTTTTTTTTTTTTTATGTCTTTTCAATTACAAAACTAAATATGTAGGAAGTGTTATATTGATGACAAAAACATATTCCTGGGTTGTGCTCACAATTTTTTATGCATATAGTAAAGTAATAACTTTTAGGTCCATTCAAATTGATTCAATTATTATCTTGGTTAATTATTAAGGTTATTGATTTGGATTAGCCCTGAGAGAAATTATGTGAGTCATAGTACTCAAAAATATTTTTAATCATAGAAAAATACAAGATATATCTAAAAAGAAAAACAATTACAAAGATTGTCTCAATTTCTGTAGATGCAAAAACAACTAAGTCTATGGACTATTATAAAAATTCACTATATATAAAAGAATTGTACAGAGTTACCTAGCCCATTTACCTTTTTCTACAAGTCTTATATGAATAAGCACTTTTCCTTCCATCTCAAGGTTTAAAAACTCAAATTTTCAACATTTTCCTTTCATCTTTGAAAGGACTTTTAAGATTTTTTTCACACTTGATGTTGATTTTCTAGAGTATCGAAACGAGGAAAACAATGATTGTCTTGTAGATTTTATTACAGTTTTTTTGTTTCACACCCTAAAATGAAATTTTAAAATCCTTTTCATATCTAAACCTTGGGTATTTTAGTTGTACCATATTATGAAAATTTAATTTAGAAAAATAAGAAGTTAGATAATTAATTTTCAAAGAAAAATGGACAAAATTACCAAGGCACTTAAGCTACAATTAAATTACTCATATTATAACACCAATTTAATGTTTTTAATTTCAAACTCTTATGCCAAAGCTTCAATTTTTGTGTTTTCAACTCAAATATGTTAGTATAAGACTTATTGCAATAAAGTAGTCTTGAATTAATAATCTTAGGAACAAAATTGTCAACCCATTGTAATACACTAACAAAATTAATACCATATAAAAAGATCATTTATACTAGAAAATAGTAAGAATTTTGGAAATTTCTATATTACTGAATCAATGCCTAATAAAATTCAAATCTAGATCATTTAAAATGTCTAATAAAATTATTGAATAAAGGTACAAATATATGAAACCAGATTATAAATAAATAGATAAAACAATAACACTAAAGTAGAAAGCAATAAGATCAAGGTATAATGCAATAGGACCACATAAGATACAAAGTATTATATCAAAGTCTAGGTTGAAGGTTGATGCAAAAGGTGAGTGGCTCTACATTCTTTAATTTTAACATACAACAAGCAATAAAAATATTATTTATATTCCCTTCAAAAAGAGATAGAATAGGTTACACTTTTCCCATGTTTAGGCCAAAATTTGTAAAGCTAATCTCTATTGGTTTAAAGTTGTAAACAAAATTTTAAATGAATAAAAATATCCTAATTTTTGAAAAATGTGTATTAATGTGAATGAATATAAAAAGTTTCATGAATAATATTTTTATTCAAAAAGATTGTAATTTTATTTTATTTTTATAAAGTGAAGGGCACTCTTTCAAATTAGAGATTATTTTGAAAATAAATCTATCAAATGCTTACTATTTTTATTTTCAAAAATAAAAAATGTAGTCAAATATCAGTTTAATCTTGTAGAAAATTAACATTGAACAAACTCTTTGGGTCACATTATTTTATTTTTTACTTGCTAACATAATTATAAAGGAAGCTAGGTTTGGAGAGATTGAGCAAGCATTAAGTCACAAGGCCAGAGTGTAAGAGCATATTTAATCATTTTTCTTGAATGTTCATATCTATGTGGTATGTGAAAGAATTGTATACCCTTATGCAATAGACAATATTTTTTTTTTTATGCATTTCATGGTTACAAATTGTATGCCGTAACTGATGATATTTTTTCTTATATTTGCATTGTAGTTAGGTTTGCCTCAATTTGCCTCATTCTAGTTATAGTAGCTCATATGGATTTAGAGGTACACCAGATGGATGTTAAGTCTAATTAATTAATTTGAGCATAATAGTGCTAATTAATTAATTAAAACCTAAGTGGGATGGATTAAGTGACCTAAGCTCAAAATGGTCTAAGTCACTTAAGCTTATAGGTAAGCTTATGTAAACCTTCTTAAAGGTTTAGGGTTTGCAATCTTTCCATTCACTTTTCCAAAGAAAAGAACCATAGCCACCAACCCTCTTATAGGATTCCATTTCTCAAGTTCTTAGATCTAAGAAAGATAGACATTTGGAGGAGACTCTTAGTTTTCAAGATTTGCGATATCTCTTCATTGACTAGAATCGATTTGAGAACATTCAAATCTTAGGTAAAACACCATTTTCTCTATATCTATATTGTTAAAATCCAGTACGCTTTCGCCTATTAGATTTAGAGAGCTCTTAGGATAACTATGCATGCACCCTAATGGTTCAAGGATGGGAATGGAGCAATCTAGGTATTCAAAACAAAATTTGCATGATTTGAATTCTTTTTTGTTAGATTATTTGGATTATTTATTATTATTTTAATATATTAAATTTCAATGTTATTTTAAAGGCTATAAGTATGTGAATTAACATCCTCCATGGTTTTTTACCTCTTTTTCATTTTTACAGCAAAAAGGAAGAGAACTTCATATGATTGTTTTTATATTTGATTGATAATTTGGGATTAATATTTATTTGTGAAGATATTTAATAGTTTTTCTAGATGAATTAGATCTATCTATTTTTTCAAACAAGATGGACTATGATCATATTATATTGTTTTATTGGTTTTTTCCCACACGTTGTTTTTCATGAGTTTTATTGATATAGTGTATGTAGAGCACATGTTCCAAATTTCAAGAATTTTTTAGATGAATTGTAGACATTGAAAATCAGTTTATAGAATGTTTGGTTAAGACAAATGACATTGAATAATTTATAAACTTTGTTTGAGAATATTAGGGGATTTATGTGATCATTATTTTGTCATAAAATTGCCAGAGGGGGGAGATTTTTAGTAAATTAATCTATTAGATTAAGTTGATAATTTTATTTCATTCGTCATACTTTTTAGGACCTTGCATACCTTCCTATGATTTACACTCATTTTGAAAATTTAAGTTTGCTACAAAATCAACCCAAGATCAAACAAGTAGGTACAGTTGAGTTGATTGGGAATAGTGACAAAAGGGCATACCTTCATATGATTTACGCTCATTTTGAAAATTTAATTTTGCTACAAAATCAACCCAAGATCAAACAAGTAGGTACGGTTGAGTTGATTGAGAATAGTGACAAAAAGGGCATAGAGTGGACTTATATGCATGGAAATTGGGAATAAAACTAATATTAAAAGAAATTTAAATTGAGAATTCAAAAAAAAAAATATCTCTAAATCTTTTTTAATTAAAAAACATAAAAAAATCCTTTTAAAATCCTTTCAAGATCGTTAAATTTCCTAAATTATTATGTTTTTTTCCTTTGGTAACATCTTTACAAATCTTCTAAGATTCTTAAGTTTCTAAATTATTTTTTTGGTAAAATCTAATTCATAATTGATAGCAAATGAGTTATTTTTGCAAAGTATCTTGACCAATAGTTGGGGTTTGACATAATTGACATCTAAATGCTTTTGAGAGAAATCCCAACTTATGATCATTACCATTAAAACAAGCCAATCAAAAAACCAAATCAATATCCAAGAGATTCTAAAGACATGAATTAGCAAGAGATCAATGAAAGTTAACTTTATTGATTTTAAGGATGTAAACCAACAATCAAATGGATAAACCAACAAAATGAGAAAATAAAACAAGAGTTACCTTGTAGCCAATATAAATCAATCCTAGAGCCTTCAAGAGCTCCAACTAACATTCAAATTGAAGAACTAGCAAGATGAGGTATTAAAGATAAAACAAGAATTATCAAAGGATAAAAAAAATAACCCTAAAACTTTCAAGAACATAAGTTAGTAATTAAATCAAATGAAATAACAAAACGAAAATTTTAAAACAAGATAAGAATAATTAATTATCAAGAAGCTAATTTAAATCTTTCAAAAGCACGAGTCAAAAATTAAGTTAAATGAATTAATTAATAACACAAAATATTTAAAACAAGACAAGAATTATTAAATTATCAAGAAACTAATCCTAAATCTTTCAAGAGAATGAATCAACAACTAAGTTAAATGAATTAATAAAAAAATTATTTAAAACAAGATAAGAATTATTAAATTATCAAGAAACTAATCCTAAATCTTTCAAGAGCATGAATCAACAACTAAGTTAAACGAATTAATAAAAAAAATTATTTAAAACAAGATAAGAATTATTAAATTATCAAGAAACTAGTCCTAAATCTTTCAAGAGCATGAATCAACAACTAAGTTAAATGAATTAATAAAAAAATTATTTAAAACAAGACAAGAATTATTAAATTATCAAGAAGCTAATCCTAAATCTTTCAAGAACATGAATCAACAATTAAGCTAAATGAACTAATAAGACAAAATATCTAAAACAAGACAAAAAATATTAAATCATTGAGAGACTAATCCTTAAAAAAAAAATATGTAAAACAAGACAAGAATTATTAAATCATCAAGAAACTAATCCTCAAACAAAATATCTAAAACAAGACAAGAATTATTAAATTATCAAGAGACTAATCCTAAAACAAAATATCTAAAACAAGACAAGAATTATTAAATCATTAAGAGACTAATCCTAAAACAAAATATCTAAAACAAGACAAGAATTATTAAATCATTAAGAGACTAATCCTAAAACAAAATATCTAAAACAAGACAAGAATTATTAAATCATTAAGAGACTAATTGTAAATTATTTAAAAGAATGAATCGATAATTAAATTAAATGAACTAATTAAACGAAATTGTTGAAAGAGAGAGAGAAAAAACTTTAATTCTCATTCATATAATTAACTTCTTACAATAGAGAAATATATATACAAGGCTAGGTTGAACTAACTACCATATATGTGACCTATATTAAGAAAGGAAAGAAAGATTGTATACTATAAATACATTATATTCAACACTCTCCCTCAAACTGGAGCATATATGTCATATGCACCAAGCTTGTTACAAATGTATTTAATCCTAGGATCTCTGAGAGATTTAGTGAAGATGTCTGCTAGTTGATCATTTGAATTAACAAAACTTGTAGCAACACACCCTGATGCGATCTTCTCTTTAATGAAGTGATAGTCAACTTCAATATGCTTGGTCCTTTCATGAAAGACTGGATTGGATGCAATATGTAAAACGACCTGATTGTCACAGACTAGCTTTATATGTTCATATTTTCCAAATCTCAATTCCTGAAGGAGTTGCCTCAACCATATGAGTTCACATGTTGCCAAAGTCATAGCTCGATACTCAACTTCAGCGCTTGATCTGGCCACTACAATTTGTTTCTTACTCTTCCAGGATATTAAGTTACCTCCAATAAAAACACAATACCCTGAGGTGGAACACCTATCTGAGGGTGAACTAGCCCAGTCTGCATCTGTGTAACCAACAATTTGGGTATGACCCTTGTCTTCATACAACATACCTTGCCCTGATGTTCCTTTAATATATCGAAGAATGCGGATCACAACATCCCAATGGTTGTCACATGGTAACTGTAGAAATTGACTGACCACACTCACAGGAAAAGAGATGTCTGGCCGAGTGATGGTGAGGTAGTTCAGTTTGCCTACAAGTCATCGATATATCCTAGGATTTCTTAGAGGCTCTCCTTGTCTTAGTACAAGTTTGACATTTGGATCCATAGGAGTGTCAACAGGTTTACATTCTAACATACCTATTTCTTCTAAGATGTCTAAGGCATACTTCCTTTGTGACATAACCACACCTGAATTGGATTGAGCTATTTCAAGTCCTAGAAAGTACTTGAGTTTGCTCAAATCTTTGGTTTAAAAGTGGTTGAAAAGGTGTTGCTTTAATCTTTGGATACCCTCTTGATCACTGCTTGTAATGACAATGTCATCCACATAAACTACCAAATAGATGCACTGGCTCGGAGAGTTATGATGATAGAAAACTGAATGATTTGCTTCACTCCGAAGCATTCCAAACTCTTGAACAACTGAACTAAAACGCCCAAACCATGCCCGAGGAGACTGCTTCAAGCCATATAGAGAGCGGCGTAACTTGCACACTAAACCAAACTCCCTCTGAGCAACAAAACCAGGTGGTTGCTCCATATACACTTCCTCGAGAAGTTCACCATGAAGGAAAGCATTCTTAATATCCAACTGATAAAGAAGCCAATGACACATAGCTGCCATGGAGAGAAATAAGCAAACAGAATCAATCTTGGCAACAGGAGAGAAGGTGTCACCATAGTCACAACCATAAATATGAGTATAACCTTTAACAACCAAGCGGGCCTTAAGGCGATCAACTTGACCATCAAGACCAACTTTAATAGTGTAGACCCAACAACATCCAATTGTAGATTTACCAGGAGGTAAAGAAACAAGATCCCATGTGCCATTGGAGTGCAGAGCAGCCATTTCATCAACCATTGCCTGTCGCCACCCAGGATGAGATAGTGCCATACTAGTGCTCTTAGGAAGAGAAATAGAGGATAAAGTAGAGACAAAGGCAGAATAGGATGAAGATAATTGATGGTAGCTCAAAAAATTATAAATAGGATGAGGACTACGAGTAGATTGATTACCTTTCCGAAGAGCAATAGGTAAATAGTCAATAGATGACAAGGCTGGGGTAGGAGAAATCGGTGGGACAGGAGGTGAGTCATCAAGTACCTCAACGGAAGAGAGAGGAGAAGCAACAACACAATGTTGACGATGATAAACCTAAAAAGGATAAGAGAGCGCATCTAAATGGGGGGATATATAGGGAAGTGGCAATACTTCAGAAATGGGAAGAGATTCAGAAGATGAGAAGAATGGAGAGTCCTCAAAGAAGGTGACATTAGTGGAGAGAAAATAACGATGAGTGTCAGGGGAATAACAACGATAGCCCTTCTAAAGTCGAGAGTATCCTAAGAAGATGCATTTTGTAGCCTTAGTGGAGAGCTTGTCCTGTCCAAGTGTGAGAGTATGAACAAAACAAGTACAACCAAAGACATGAGGAGGAAGGAAATAAAGAGGTTAGGTAGGAAAAAGGAGGGAATGAGGGATTTGGTCATGTAATATAGATGAGGGCATACGATTAATCAAGTAACGGGCTGTAAGAACAGCATCCCCCCAAAAATGAAAAGGAACATGACTATGGAGAAGGAGGGTACGAGCTGTCTCAACAAGATGTCGATTTTTACATTCAGCAACCCCATTTTGTTGAGGAGTATGAGCACAAGATGACTGATGGAGGATCCCATGTTAGGACATAAAAGAAGTAAAGGGTGTAGAAAAATATTCCTGAGCATTGTCATTACGTAACACTCGAATAGAAACATTGAATTGTGTTTGGATTTCAACATAAAATTTCTGGAAAATAGAGAATAGCTCAGCTCGATTTTTCATTAAAAATAACCAAGTACATCTTGAATAGTCATCAATGAAAGTGACAAAATATTAAAATCCTAAAGTAGACGCAGTTTGACACGGACCCCAAACATTAGTGTGGACAAGTTCAAAAGGAGACTTTGCCCGATTATTCAAACGCTTTGGGAACGAGACAAGAATATGTTTCCTAAGTTGACACGACTCACACACAAGTGACGACAAAGTGGAAAAACGAGGGACCATCTCCTGGAACTTGGAGAGACTAGGATGACCCAGCCGATTATGAATGAGAAGAGGAGCATCGGTCGAAATACAAGCTGTAGGAGATGAAGGTGATGTGAAGTGATAGAGGCCTTGAGACTTATGCCCTATGCCAATCGTCTTCCCCGTACTCCGGTCCTGCAAGATCATAAATTTATTAGAAAAAGTGATAGAACAGTTAAGAGTGTGAGTTATTTTGCTGATGGAAATAAGATTAAAAGGACACTTAGGGGCATAAATGACAGAATGGAGAGGTAGGAAAGGGAGAGGATGAGCCAAACCAATACCTTTAGCCATAGTTTGGGAACCATTAGCTAAAACAACAGTAGGTAAGGCAGAGGTAGTAGTAATAGAGGAGAAAAGATGTTTATTACTAGAGATATGATCAGATGCTCCAGAATCTAGAATCCACGGGCCAAGAGAAGGAGACTGAGTAAAGCAAATAGAGACATTATCGGTCTGGGCAACAGAAGCAATAAAAGCTGATGTGACTGCCTAATATTGGAGATAGGCATCATAATCACTACTAGTAAAGGTGATACTTTGAGATGTGAAGCTCGTAGTGGAGTCAGGTCGAGATATCAGAGGATCAGATGATTGAGCAATGTGGGCAGTGCGAGAAGGCCGTCCATGTAACTGATAGCAAAGATCTCGAGTGTGACCAAGCTTATTACAATAGGTGCACTGAGGACGTTGTCCTCGACCCTGATTGCCACTACGTCCTCCTTGAGAGTTAGTCTAAGAGGCTAACACAGATGAACATGAAGGACCATTAGTCGACAAGATCTGAGTAGAGGAGAGGCGTAAGAGATGAGCGAACACATCATCCAATGATGGTACTGATGAACTAGCAAGAATCTGATATCGAATAGACTCAAGATCTGGACGGAGGCCAATGAGGATTAACACCATAAAGAACTTGTCAGTTTGTATTTGTTGAGCTTCACACCATTAATGAAGGGCATCAGAGTTAAGAACTCCTCCTTAAGAGACGCAATCCAGCCAATATAAGCAGACAGATCCATGTCCTGTTGTCTCACATGAACAATATCAGAAACCACCTTATAAAATCGTTGAATATCATTCGTGTATAATCCTTTAGCCTGAGTCCAAAATTTAAAGCAAGTTTTGTAGGCACGAAGATGATGTAAAATTTTGGGATCAACAGATTGCCATAATACGCTGCATAATTGTGCATCGATTTTCTTCCATTGCACTTTGTCAACATCAGGTATAACATCCTCAGGTGTAACAAGATGATCCTCATAACCTTGTCCCATAAACCAGAGTTCCACGAACGTTGACCAGGAGAGATAATTCTCACTACCAATCAATTTTTCCGATATGATAGTAGGAGATCCAGAGATGACGGATGTAAAAATAGGATTTTTAGTTGCCATATCCACTTCACCTGAGATTGAATCACGTTTGGATCGAAGAGAGCCCTAAAGGGAGGTCGGATCACAGCTGTGGAAGAAGAACTTGGTATGTCGGGACCCAAACAAAGGAGAAAAAGTGACTGGAGATGAAGAAAAGGCCTTCACAAGGCACACACAGGTCTAGGCCAAGGAAGGGAGCTGCCGTCGGAGGCTGAAAGAAGACCCGCGGAGGCTAAAATGCCAAAAAAAATGGAGAAGCAAGGTTTGGAGAGGACTAATGGAGGCTTAGAAGTGCAAGACGGTGCCGGACGAGCTTGTTGGTAGAAGCTCGGCACCAGAAAGTGGGCCACGCGCCCTCACAAGTTGGCCCGTGGGATTCAGGCCGTTGGAGAAAAATGACTCGTCGATCGGTTTTTGGCTCCGGTGCTTTGAGAAAAGTTGCAGATATCTCTTTGCGCTCTTAATAATGTGGTCGGTGTCAGAAAATATCATCGAAAAAAAATCTCCGGAAAATATCGCCGAAAAAATGTTGACGGTGATGAGGGTTTTTTGACCACGATATGGCTGACCAGAAAGCTTTAGGAGATGGAAAAGGTGACCGGAATGAAACACGGTCACTGGACGGATTCCCATAATTAATTACATGGGTAAATAAAAAAGAATAAAGTTTTCTCCCTTGGCTTTGATACCATGTTGAAAGAGAGAGAGAGAAAACCTTAATTCTCATTCATATAATTAACTTCTTACAATAGAGAAATATATATATAGAAGGTTAGGTTGAACTAACTATCATATATGTAACCTATATTAAGAAAGGAAAGAAAGATTGTACACTATAAATACATTATATTCAACAGAAATATTTGAAATAAGACAAGAATTATTAAATTATCAAGAAACTAATTCTAAATCTTTCAAGAACATGATTCAACAATTAAGTTAAATGAACTAATAAGAGAAAAATTTAGAAATAAAAATTTGAGTTAAAAAGAACGAATTGCCTATTTGCCTCTAGGTATCATAAGCAAGATCTAAACTTTCATAACATAAATCATATTTTTATTCTTTGTTTTAAGTTAAAATGAGAGAAATCTATAATCACCCACCTTTTGTGTCAATCTTCAACCTAAGCTTTGATCTCATTACTTTGTATCTCATATGTGGTCCCATTGCATTGTACCTTAATCTTATTGCTTTATACTTTGGTCCCATTATTTAATACCTCATACTCCTTTGTTTGTAATCTAGTTTCATATATTTGTACCTTCCTTTAATAAGAAAATTTGAATTTGAATTTTAAGACGTATTGATTAAGTGCAATAGACTTTTCCAAAATTCTAACTATTTTTGATATAAATTATGTTTTTATAATTACTTTTTATATGGTGTTAACTTTGTTAGTGTATTATAATATTGAAAATTTTACTAAGATTAATAGATCAAGACTAATTCACTATAATTTATTATACTAAAATATTCAAGTTGAAGACACAAAATTTGAAGCTCAAATATAATTATGTTTCGAGTTTGAAATTAAAAATGGTACAATGGTGTTGTAAAATGAATATTTTAGCAGTAACGTAAGTATTCGGTGTATTTTTGTTTAGCATTTTTTTTGAAAATTAATGATTTAAAATTCTTATTTTCTAGATTAAGTTTTCAAAATATGATAAAACTAAAATGCCCAAGGTTTAGGTATGAAAAAGATTTGAAAATTTCATTTTGGGTTTAAAATAAAAAACTAAAAAAATCTACAAGATAACCACTATGTTTCTTAGTTCCTATACTTCAAAAAATCAAGACCAAGTCTGAAAATTAAATGTTGCTAGTCGATGAAAAGCAGAGGTCGAAAATTTGAGCTCTTAAGCCATAATATGGTTTTGAGCTGATCTACTAAGGAGCATAGAAAAGTATTGCATTGTAGATTGAAGAATACATGTAGGTATTGATTGATATACCATTTATAGAAAGAAGTATTTGGGTTAGGTAAAATGTGTATGATTCTTTTATATCTAGTGGATTCTTATTGTGCTCGATAGACTCATAGTTTTTGTATCTACATTGGTTGAGACAATCTTCATAAGTGTTTTTCTGAATATTTTTTATATTCTTATGTGATTGAATATATTTTGGATTATGACTTATATATTCTCACAAGGCTAATCAAAAGCAATAATTAAATCCCAATAATCAACCTATATGATAACGGAATCAGTTTAAATAGGTTTAAAAGTTACTAATTTAATATATCCTATTTATGTACAAAAAATTGCGAGTATTGCCCCGAAATATGTTTCTAATATCAACATAACATTTCTTTCTCATTTTTTTTGGCTAATGAAAAACCATTAGAAAAAAAATATATAGATATTTGATTAAAATGATTAAAATAGTCTCTAATTCAAACAATGCTCTTTTTTTTAAAAAAAAATATATATCGAAAATGATAATATTTTTTAATAAAAATATCATTCATTTATGTTAAAGCAATTTTAAAAAAATGATATTTTTATTCATTTATATTTTTTATTAATAAAAATATCATTCATTTATGTCAAAGCATTTTTTTTTAATAAATATTAAGATATTTTTATTCATTTAAAATTTTTATTAATAAAAATATCATTCATTTATGTTAAATCAATTTTTTTTTTTAAATATTAAGATATTTTTATTCATTTATAATTTTTATTTAGAACTTTAAACCAATAGAAGATGGCTTTACAAATTTTGGCCCAAAGATCCCCAAGAACTTTATTTGAAAGGTGTAGCATATTCGAACCCTTCGTCCAGGGAACATGAATCATAATTTCGTTGCTGGTTTTATATTAAATTACATGGGATACATCGAGAACCACCCACTTTTGCCTCAATATTCAACCAAGACCACCCACCAATCATATAAAAACGATAAGGAAAATTGATTGAACCAGCAAAGCCCTGACATCATTTCCTTTGTCCTCCAATACTATCCAGCCACAAGTATAAGAGTGTCACACCACTGCAAAGCCCTCAAAACATCCCATTTTTCCTCTCTTTGCAGTAACTGCTAGTTAGTGATGGAGCAAACTGAACTGGTCTTCATCCCATTTCCTATCATCGGCCACCTTGCGTCTGCACTGGAGATTGCAAAGCTAATTACTCAGCGAGACCCCCGATTCTCAATCACGATCATCATCATGAAGTTTCCGTTTGAGTCCATTGATGGTATGGACACGGACTCTGATTCCATACGTTTTGTCACACTTCCTCGTCTAGAGGTCAGCTCCAGAACGGCGCCATCTGGTCTCTTCCTCTCTGAATTCCTCAATGCTCACATACCACTCGTTAGAGACGCCGTCCACGAGCTCACTCGCTCCAACTCGGTTCGGCTCGCTGGGTTCGTTATTGATATGTTCTGCACCCACATGATTGATGTGGCCGATGTGTTTGGGGTGCCTTCCTATCTCTTCTTCTCTTCCAGCGCTGCTTTTCTTGGCTTCCTGTTGCATCTTCAGTTCCTCCATGATTATGAGGGCTTGGATTTCAATGAGTTCAAGGACTCGGGTGCTGAGTTGGAGGTTCCGAGTTTTGCTAACTCAGTTCCGGGTAATAAAGGATTTTTGGAAGAGAGATTGAAGAATTATTGCATTCTGATTCTCATTGATGTGGTTAGCATATATACAGATTGTATGAGCATGAAAATAGGAAACTGATTACAAAGAAATAGGAAACAAAACAAATTGAGTAACTATACAAATAAATGGTATAACTACATATATTCAAACGTGGAAATCCCTTGATTTTCTCCCTTGACTTTCTCAACTTGATTGTATATCCTTATCATGTCCCCGTAAGATGGACGGCCGTGGAGCAAGTCCAATCTTGGCCTTGAGTGAGTCAAACTGAGGACGAGCAAGAGGTTTGGTAAGAGCATCGGCGAGTTGATCAGAGGCAGAGATGTGCGACACTCGTAGCAAACCATTTTGAACTTGTTCTCGGATAAAGTGATAGTCGAGGGCAACATGTTTCATGCGCGAGTGAAAGACCGGATTGGAATAGAGATTTGTTGCACCAACATTATCACAATAAATAACTGGTTGTTGGGGAAGAGTGACACCGAGTTCGGTGAGGAGAGAGCAAATCCAACAAATTTCCGCAGCAGTAGAGGCCACCGATCGGTATTCAGCCTTAGTGGAAGAGCGAGCCACAGTTCGCTGTTTCTTAGAGCTCCAAGAAATAGGATTGTGACCCAAATAGATTATGTATGCACTAGTGGAGGTGAAATCATCTTTGTTACCTGCCCAATCAGAGTCAGAAAAGACATGAAGTGCTAGTGGGGAGGTCCGACGAAGTGTGATGCCGTGGTCTAAGGTGCCACAGAGATACCGCAACAGACGCTTGACTGCATTCCAGTGGTCACTTGTCGGTTGATGCATAAACTGAGAGAGTTTGTTCACCGTATAGGCAATGTCCGACCGAGTGAGGGAGAGATACTGAAGGCTACCAACCATTGTTCGATACTCGGTCGGGTTAGATAGTGGGGTTCCTGATTGTAAAGTGAGAATTGGACTAGTTGCTAGTGGTGTAGGAGTAGGCTTGGCTTCAGTCATGTGAGTTCTGTTAAGTAGATCGGCAATGTATTTGTGTTGACTGAGGAAAAGACCATTGGTGTGGGAGGTAACTTCCACTCCAAGGAAGTATGTTAGGGGGCCAAGGTCCTTGAGAGAGAAACGCTGAGAAAGTTGTTGAATGAAAGTCTGCGCTGCTTCAACATTATTCCCAGTGATAATGATATCGTCGACATGGACTAAAAGATAAAGAATGGTGCCATGGTTATTGAAGATGAACAAGGAGGTATCGACAATGGAATTGATGAAGCCAAATTGGAGAAGAAATTGGCGCAACTCATGATACCAGGCACGTGGGGCTTGTTTGAGGCCATAGATAGCCTTGCGTACATGATGAGGATGATCGCGATCAATGAAGCCCGGTGGTTGAGACATAAACACATCCTCAGTGAGAGTGCCCTGAAGAAAGGCATTGTTGATATCAAGTTGTCTTAGTGACCAACCCTGGTTGACCGCAAGGCTGAGAACAAGGCGGACAGTGGTAGGTTTGATGACGGGACTGAAGGTTTCAGAGTAGCCAACGCCAGGGCGTTGGTGGAAGCCTTTAGCAACCAATCGAGCTTTGTACCTGTCTATGGAGCCATTAGGTAAATATTTAGTGCGAAAGATCCACTTACAACCAACCAAATTTTGAGTGGGATGAGATGGCACTAGGTCCCATGTCCCATTACGTAGTAAAGCATCAAACTCTGCAGACATAGCTTGTCGCCACTTAGGGTCCTTGAGGGCTTGGGTAACAGTGGTGGGTTCAAGGGTAGGTTGTTGGAGTTGGGCTGTGAGGTTAAGCTTTTGAATTGGTTTATGGATGTTGTGTTTGGAGCGAGTGACTATGACATGAGGTGAGGGTGAGAGGTCGGGTGGTTGATTAGAGTCATTTTGAGTAGGCGGGAGGGGTGGGTTATTGGCACAGTCGCACTTGGTTTCTGGTACGGGCGCACTGGAATGGCTATCGGGCTCTGGTGTAGGTGTGGCACAGGTGGTATTATTTTGGCTTGGGTCTTGGGATTGGCTTGGTGCGGTAGGAGTGAGTAGACTTGATGGGGGAGCAGAGCCGACATTCACGGATGGTGTGGCCACGACTGGTAAAGTCATAGAGCACCATTCAGAGATGGTGGATGAAGTGGCGCGAGGAAGAGAAGTATGAGAAGTGACAAAGGGAAAGATTGACTCAACAAAGTGGACATGACGGGAAGTGTATAGACGAGCGGTGGATGTGTCAAGACATAGATAGGCACTTTGAGTGGGAAAGTACCCGACAAAGATGCAAGGGGAGGAACGAGACTCGAGTTTGGGGGATGTGTATGGGCGAAGCCAAGGATAGCAGAGACATCCAAAGCTTCGAAGTTTGGAATAGTTAGGGAATGTGCCAAAGAGTTTGAAATATGATGAGAGGTGGTTTAGAGTTGGTGTAGGAAGACGATTGATGAGGTAGACAGTAGTAGAAAAGGCAAAAGGCCAATATGATAGAGGCATGGATGCATGGGTAAGTAGAGAAAGACCCGTTTCGACAATGTGACGATGACGACGTTCAGAGTACCCATTGTGTTCAGGAGTGTGAGGTGGAGAAGTAAGGTGTGAGACCCCGTTGATTGTTAAGAATGAGGAGAGAGCTTGATATTCCCCCCCATTGTCAGAGTAGAGAGTTATAATTGGACGGTTAAAGAAATTTTCGACTAGGGCCTTAAAGTGCACAAAGACATCATGTGTGTCGGATTTGCGTTTGAAGGGATAAAGCTAGATATATTTTGTAAAATGGTCGACAAAGATGACATAGTATTTAAAGTTATCAGTAGAGTAGACTGGTGATGTCCATATATCAGTAAATATAACTTCAAGAGGGGAAAAGGTAGGGAGAGAAGAAGTAGAAAATGGTAATTTATGACTTTTATTGCATTGACACGAATTACAATTAAAATTGAAATTGGACGGACGAGAGACATCGAAATGAAACGAAGACATAATATTTTTGAAGATTGACAAAGAAAGATGACCGAGCCTATGATGCCACTCGGAAAAAGTGGTCTTGACACTAGAAAACGCAATTAGAGGACGTGACTGGGTAGTGGAGAGTGGCCATTCATACACACCATCCTTAGTTCGACCCTGCAAAAGGATTGCCCCCGTGTGAAGATCCTTCACATGAAAAGAAGAGGGTAAAAACTCAATGGAAGTATTGTTAGACTTGCAAAATTGAGAAATAGAAATAAGATTACGTTTCATGGTGGGAACACATAAAACATTAGATAAAGTAAAGGAGTGAGAGGGAGTGGTAAGAGAGGTGGAACCAGTGTGAGATATCGGGAGACCAGAGCCATCGCCGATCATAATTTCATCTGTGCCATCAAAAGGACTGTGGAGAGCAAGATTGTGTAGGTCAGTGGTGACATGATGTGAGGCTCCACTATTAAGTAGCCATGTGGTGTTGGGGGGAATGGTGGTTGCAACATTTGCTTGAGCTTGCCAAGGAGCTGGTGGTCGAGACTGTGATGAATTGCCAGGACGAGGAGGTGGTTGCACATGCGGAAACTGTTGTCGGAAAAGAGGACAACGGGAGACTACATGACCTTGAGTACTGCACCATTGGTAGCAACCAAGGAATGGACGAGCAGGAGGACGGTTGTCACGGGTGTTGGTGGGAGAATTTCTTATGATACCTTGAGTGGGTGCGGATGTGGACCCAGGGAGCCGAGGAGTGCGATTGGTGACAGACCATGGAGTGGAGCGAACATTGGTGGCATGAGCAGATGCCGGTAGGGGTGAGGGGCTTATCTTATTGCGAAGAGACAATTCTTTGTTGATGAGTTTTTCATGGAGTTCATCAAAAGAGATGGTGGAATCACGACCGTTGACAGCATCAATGATGGACTGATAATTTTCATCAAGGCCTTCAAGTACTTTTTCAATCAGATCTTCTTGGTCAAGAGGCTTACCAAGAGCAGCAAGTTCATCGGCCCGAGTGTTAATGTACTGCATGTAGTCTGTAATGGACTGAGAACCTTTGGTGATGTTTTTAAGATGGTCTTTGAGTTGCTTGATATGGCCACGAGATGGGCGAGCATAGGTGTTGGCCAAAATTTGCCAGGCTTCATAAGAGGTTTTTGATTGGGTGATAAGAGGAACTAGAGTAGGTGAGAGAGTGCCGACAAGGGCTCCAAATAATAGTTTGTCTTGACGTACCCATGTTTGGTATGCAGGGTTAGTAGAGACAACATTATTGGTGGTGATGGTGGTTGGAGGAGTAGGGTGGGATCCATCAATGAATTTTTGTAGATCATAGCCGATGAGAATGGCTTCCATTTGGGTTTTCCAAGAAAGATAGTTGGTGGGTGTGAGTTTAATGGAGTTATGGATAGTAATCATGGTTAGTGGTTTTATGGGTTCCTGGGCATTAGGAATGATGATTTGAGAATTCTCAGTGGCCATTGGAATGAGGAGGATGAAAGGCTTGCTGAAGATTGAAGAACGTGGTTGGGAAAAAAAAAATTAAAGAACAAACCTTGGCTCTGATACCATAAAGGATTTTTGGAAGAGAGAAATTGAAGAATTATTGCATTATGATTCTCATTGATGTGGTTAGCATATATACAAATTGTATGAGCATGAAAATAGGAAACTGATTACAAAGAAATAGGAAACAAAACAAATTGAGTAACTATACAAATAAATGGTATAACTACATATATTCAAACGTGGAAATCCCTTGATTTTCTCCTTTAACTTTCTCAACTTGATTGTATATCCTTATCAGGTAAGACCTTCCCTTCTTTGATGATTGACAAGGAAAGCGGAGGGGCTGAGATGCTTCTTTATCACACGAGGAGATTCAGACAAGTCAAGGGTATTCTGGTAAATACATTTATTGAGCTTGAATCACATGCTATTCAATCACTTTCCGGCAGTACAGTACCCGCGGTGTATCCGATTGGACCCATACTCAACACCCAAATGGGATCTGGTGGCGGTCAACAAGATGCTAGTGTCATCATGAGCTGGCTGGACGATCAGCCTCCATCGTCTGTGATTTTCCTGTGCTTCGGGAGCATGGGAAGCTTTGGTGCGGATCAAATCAAGGAGATAACATATGGGTTAGAGCACAATGGGCATCGCTTCTTGTGGTCCCTTTGCCAACCTCCCCGAAAGGATAAAATGGAATTTCAAAGCGACTATGAAAATATTGAGGAAGTTCTACTAGAAGGATTTTTACATCGGACGGCTAGAATTGGAAAGGTGATTGGATGGGCTCCACAGATAGCAGTTTTAGCCCACTCAGCTGTTGGAGGATTTGTATCTCATTGTGGATGGAATTCTTTGCTAGAAAACGTATGGTATGGTGTTCCTGTGGCCACTTGGCCAATCTATGCAGAGCAACAAATCAACGCATTTCAAATGGTGAAAGATTTGGGGTTGGCCACAGAAATTAAAATAGATTACAATAAGGATAATGATTATGTTGTAAGTGCTCATGAGATTGAAAATGGATTGAGGAACCTAATGAATATTGATAGTGAAGTGAGGCAGAAGAGGAAAGAAATGCAAAAAATAAGTAGAAGAGTCATGATAGATGGTGGGTCCTCGCACTTTTCTTTAGGCCATTTTATTGAAGACATGGTGGCTAACATTCCATGCAAACAACAAAGACGTTATACCTAATGTATGAATTAGTTTATACTAATATGAAATAAAAAGGTGCATTGTAGGCTCTAATAAATTAATTTATCATCTCCTTTATTTCAATGCTCAAATATTTCTTTGATGATGTCAAGAAATTTGACCTTTCAAACTAGGAAATGTGTTCTTTCTTTATTATTTAGTGAACCAAGTTTACAAGGACATGAATTTAGTTATATGTGCATCTCATTGATCAATGAATACACAATTGAGCATTTTCCTGTAGGAAGCTGGACTAGTGATAAAATCAACTATATAACTAAAAATCCACAAACCCTATTGAATTTGGTTTGATGGGGATGAATAGATATAAGAATTTTTATAAGAATTTGTTCAATTGGATCACTATTAATTTGATGCTTGCCTTCAGATTAGAGACAACTATTCGCTTGAGAAATTTAATTAATTTCTGGGCAATGTTTATCTTCTTTTCTACAAGCATGATGCTCGAAGAGCAAATTAATGTTCTCAAACTATTTGGTGTGTTGGTATGGATTTAAGAAACTAACGTCTCATCAATGCATATCAAGGCATCTACGCATGTGAGAGATCAATAGATTCAAAATGATTCTAATTGGAGCATTTTTGAATTAAGAGGTAGCTACCTTGAGTCTTGTGAGAAAGAAAATAATTAGATGAAGAAGGTAATTGGTATGGAGATGAGGATTTAGAATTATAAGTTCTTTAGATTTGATTATGGAGAGAGTTGATAGAATATAATTTTTTTTAATAAGAAAATTACTAAGAGATGTGAAAAAAGTCTTTAAAAAAATGATAATAATAATTTAAACACGAAAATGATTATGTATATAGTATTGAATTATCAATTTGTCCTTTCCTTTCTTTTAATGAAAAATAAATACATATGAAAATTGATAATTGAAGTTGTTATTCAATCATTTAAAGATTAGCTTAGATGGAATATATTGTAATGATCTACTCCTATGCATCTCAGACAGCACAGACTCGTCCACCTGGGGTTTCACTTGGTACTCCATTCCATCTGGTAGATCATTATGAGACCATTTCGCCACCTACTGTCACAGTGCTGCCTCCCATGGTTCCTACTATTGAGGATACTCGATTAGTCGAGTAGGAGGCCAGGGTTGAGAGGCTTGAGTCCAAGGTGAGACAGATCAGATTGTAGGACGGAGGTTTGACTTGGGATGACAGAGATGGCATACCGGCGGCTAGCTTGCCTGCCAAGTTTCGCATGCCAGACATTGAACGTTACAGTGGGATTGGTTGTCCCAAGATCCATTTGGGACTATATAGCACAGTCATGAGAGCACATGGGATAGATGATGCACAGTTGGTGGCCCTCTTCCCTATGTCACTTAGTGGAGCAGCTCAGAGGTGGTTTGCTTCGGTTGAGCCTTCGAGACTCCGCACATGGATAATGTGGCTCATGAGTTCCTGACTCAGTTCGCTTTCAGTGCCGATATTGATGTATCTAGACGAGAGTTGGAGGCCACCAGACAAAGGCCAGATGAGTTTATTTCTTCCTTTGTCACTTGTTGGAGGGCAAAGGTGGCTGGTATGATAGATCGGCCTAAGGAGCAGGATCAGATTGATATGGTTCTTCGGAACCTACAGTTGAGATTCGCGAGAGGTCTTGTGGGCATCCCGTTTTAGGATCTCAGGAGTCTAGTTTAGGCAACTTTCAATGTTGAGGAGGTCATCGCTCGAGGATTATGGAGAGATACTACTCCTTCCCCTGACAGTAAGGGGAAGAAGCTGATTGGGCCATTTAGTAGATCTGGAGAGGTTGGCGCTATTAGTTATCAGCATCGGAGGCCTGCACATCACTCACTTTACAGGCCTCCTTCAGTCAGAGCTCATTTCCTTCATCCGCAATATCAGTGTCAGCCGGATTATGTTCAGGAGCTTGACATTGCTCAGACCAGCATGCAGCCATGACCTTCGCATTCGAGAGCCACTACTCACCCACCGCCTAGACCATATGCACAGAGGCCCCCGAGACAGTTCACTCCCTTGGGCATGACCTTGACTAAAGCTTTTGAGAAGCTCAGAGATGGTGGTTTGATCATTCCTTTGGCACCGCGCCCTTTGCCACATCCTATTCCTCCACAGTTTCGCTCCCATGAGCATTGCTTATATCATCAGATTCAGGGACATGATACTGAGCGTTGTTCGGCACTCCATCATGCGATACAGGACTTGATCGATTCGGGGTTGGTCAACTTGGTTGGGCCCAATGTGACCACCAATCCTCTGCCTATGCATTCTACACATGCAGTCCCTCCTCCTCCTAGTCTTTAGTAGTTTGATTTGGATGTTGATGGTACTGTTGGCATATGGTATTTCGGGATCTTCCAGGTTGAGGACTTGGTTCAGTCGACATGGATACATCACTTTACAGCAGTTCACCTTTTCATCCTGATTATGGTCGTCATCAGAGTCGTTTCCGTTTTGTTGAGTCCTGTTTTTAGTTCATCAGAGTCATCTTTGCTTTGTTGAGTCCAGTTTGATTTTGGTTTAGGGTCGTTTGTAGTTCATGTTGAGAGTCTGGTCATTTGTAGTCCTTTATCATTTCACACATGATGTACTCGTTGGTTCATTTAGTGATATGATATTTTATTTGAGTATGTGGCATTTTTCTCGTGAGTGTGTTTTACATATCTTGTGTTGATGTGTGTTATGCTTTCGATATGAGACGTCTTTCGCTTATATATCATGATCACTTTGGCCTGACCTATCATGGAGGATATTGAGCCTATTTGACTTAGGATCAAGAGATCGACCTAGGGAGTTTGAGACTGTGACTCATGTCACCTTTTGATTAGAGCGGTACTATATCCATATTCGTACCTTGACTTTGTTGACTTGATGGCCTACCCATTTTGAGCCTGACATGACACCACTCCTTCGTACCATTATGCGACCTTTACCATTCTTATTCGCCTTCGTATATTACAGTATCATTGCCTATTCTTCCCATTATTTCCTTGATCTAACCAGGTAGTGTCCGAGATGGTTAGACCCGAGGTGGGCTTCACACGATGATAGATGGATCATGATGAGAGAGTGGCTTGATTGTTTGATGATATTGTTGAGATAAAGGGGTTATCATGGAGCATCCAGATTTGAGCCATTGCACATGACTTTAAAGAGTCAGGATGATTAGACATGGTGATTTTATGAGATGATGGTGAGTGGCTTGTGATGATAGAGTGAGTTGATTTTCAGAGTACATTGATGGTTGTCATAGAGCATCAATGGGAGCTTTCGCACGATTTCAGAGGAGTCGCCATGCCTATGTTGGATGGATGCCAGACTTTAGTATTGGCCATGTGAGATCTTGAAAGCACGATTGTAGACCCTCAATTTTGTCCCTTTAGCACATGTCTTTAAGTTCGTTTTCAGTGCTCCACAGTAGTTCCTTGGTGGCCCATTACTACTCGTACAACTTACCTTTTTCTGAGTCACCTCGGAGACTTTGGTTAAGGGATTATCTGACCCTTTATTGTGATCCTTGGCAGTTTTGATTTAGATTTAGGCTTTTCTTGCTTTTTTTAGGATAGCTTTTAGATACACTTGGCCCATTAGGCACCACCTTAGGCCCACTTAGTCTCACCTTAGACCTGTTTAGGTATACTGGGTTTATTAAGACTTTTTTTTAGCGTGACTTATATGACTTGCGTGTTTGCATGGCTTATATAAGTCTCATATGACTTATATGACTTGCAAACAATGAAAAGACTGTCTTTTTGTCAAAAATGTAATTTTCGGATATCCTAAGAGCCTTGTCTTGCAAACGAGATGAGACGGATGGACTACGAAGAGAAAGGGCACTAATCTCATTCATGGGCAGAAGTTTTGTGTCCAATTTAAACTACTGAAGAAGTAGCGATTCCATGCACTCCGAAGAGTAGCCTTCCATTAAGAGCCTCTCTTTCAGGCTTTTCTATGGGAAGACTTGAAGCTGTTGGCATTCCCCTATGTAGAGACAGTTTTAGCAATAGCTAGATTCTCAAGCTCTGATTCACTTGCACCCCTTCTTCTTGAAATGGCATTAGCTGCTCCTTCTATGGCATCCTCTTAGACTATTTCTATTCCATCAAAGATCCAAGCAGGGGATTCTGTAAGAACAAGACAAGACCGCTTACGCCGACATAAGATATGTCACTTCCACTTCCTTTAGGAGATGCTTTAAAGAGACAAAAGAGAAGGCGTATAGAAAAAATGGATCCTTTTGATGCCGCAGATCGTCTTTCGCATTCGATGCTTCCTGTACTGATACTGATACTTGCCATCCATATCCATACGTGCCTGCTACTGGTGCATGAATCCGATTCGGGGATATCGTATCTTCTTTTCTTTCTTATGCTTATGTTGGCATATTTTAATATGAATTAGCCATATCGGAAATACCCGGCAAGCTCCGCATCTAGGATTCTGTCATAACACCCGGCGAAAGGCGATCCTTAACAGCCTAATTTTCGATTCAATCTGGTATTCCAGAATAGCCTAAGGGGCGTAGCGGTAAGATCAATTTCCAACAATTGGAGCAGAGAATGCGATTGCATTATAAGTTTGTAATTGAACAGATCGAGCAAGTTCGAATTGACGTAACATGAAACCTATTAGTCCAAAAGCGCCATGGAGAGCAACAAAAGTCCACAGACCACCTAATTGACACCAACGAGTCAAATCTCCTTGTGCTTCAAGGCCCCATAGTAACAATAAAGAATGTGCTAAACTATTAGCAGGTTGAACTTTTTCTACGGCGGTTAAGAAATTGTAACCTTCCAAATAGGAACTGGCCAATCCATGGGTATACCATGAAGTTACAAAGGTTGTACCTGTGAACCAACCCCCTAAAGCGAAATAGGCACAAGGGTGGTCGTAGATCACCGGACCAACCTACAAAAACGAAACGGTCCCTCCGTAACCAGTCATCCATAATATTAAATAAATCACTTTCGTCTTTGGTGAATTTACCAAGGGCTATAGTCATAGTGATCCTCCTATTCAACTACTTCAACCATTTCTGAACACCTCATAGCATTTTCAGGGCATTTGAGGATTCGATCATTTATGTATGATTTTCTTTCTCGTACACTGCCTCGGTTTCAAAGATAAAAATCCTTTATTGGTCCATAAATTGACTTAAGTAAATCCATGAAGTCAATTCGATTATTCTGATTCTTAAGAATAACCTGAACCATGAATTGTCTTATGACTCATTAATCAGATATATGCATTTTTTGAAATAACTGTTCAAGGAACAAGTGATCCCTTCTCTCGCTACCAGTTGATCTCCAGACTTACCCCCCTCGTTCCATCAACTAATCTTATTCTCGTATCTTGTTTGTGAGATTGAGAAAAATAAATATCTTGATGTATTCTTATAATTTTTATTTATATGAAACAAATAAAGTCTCATATATTTTTATACTTTATACTTGACTCTTTCATTTTCTTTTTTTGTCTTCTTTGTTATATTTCCTTTTCCTTCAGATGAATCTAAAACTCTAGAGTATATCTTTTCACAGGTCGAAGCAAGAAAGACACTTTGAATATTTTTCTATTTACTTTTATCTTTCAGAAAAAAGGGGAATTCCCTAATTTTTCCAAAAAGCACTATTTTATTGCCGCTCTCCTGCCCTCAACAAAAAGGGCTCGAATTACAAAGAAGCTGTTCATGTGAAGGGATCTCTTTTCTACAAACGGAAAAAAACGAAGCAGATTTTACTCGGCACAACCTAACGATACATCCAATACCAATGATCTGTGCCTAGAATGCGTTGCTAGATCTCTGCTCTAGAAAGCTAGACAGGGTGGAAATATGGCAAGCAATAAAAAAAGGAGGTTGGATTACCTATAGTTATGATTGATGTTATTATGAAATATATATATATATATATGCTCCACGTCCATGCAAGTATTATATTAGTAGAATGATAATGGGTATAGTAGAAAATGTGGAATCTCTTCTTAATTATAAATTCAAACTTGCTAATTGGTTCTCTGACTCAATAATTATCTTCTTATTGGGCACACGTGGTGGTACTCTTCTTTTTAATAAAGCGATGCCTTTACTCTTTGTAGCAACAATGTCCAGTCTTTTGTATCTTATTTGTATGAAACTCGGCTCAATAGATTTCTTTTAGTCCTTTCTTTCTAAATTTTTTTTTTTAGAAAAAAGCTTTTACGAGGGTTTAGGAATCAATCAAAGAAACCTTTCTAACTGCATTTGAATCGGCATCTCTATCCATATCCTTACGGGGAAGCCAGATCCCAATCTTCTCGATGAGAAAGGTATTATTATGGGAACTTATCAATTTATTATAATGGCCCCACGCTGGCCTTCCGCGTCAACCAGTGCACCCCAATGCACCAACGTGCATCAAGGTGTCATAACTAGGTAGTCTATAAGGACTTGCCTAAGTTTACCATAGAAAACTCAAAGTTTCGGATGTTATCGTTTCACTTCGAGCTTTGAAGGTTCGCACGTGGGTTCCATAGATGCCAGATTCGTTTCCGATATGCGCTTCCGTTCCATCCGACTACACTGGACTCATCCTAACGCAAGGGGCCACCCACCCTTTCCCCTTACCCCTCTCACTCCCTAAGGAATGAGAGGGCCCCACCTAACTCTGAATTCGCTAAAAGTCTAATGGATCAAAATACGGATGAGATCAGAAAGGCCATCATTGGGGCAAACGATGCAATAGCTTCGGTTAGAGCAAAGCCCAAAATGGCATAACCAAATGATTGTTTAGCCAATGATGGATTTCGCGCCACGAAATGGATCAAAGAACTGAACACGTTTCCAATACTGATTGCAGCTCCCGCTGAAGCAATTGTAGTAGCTCCAGCACCCATTGATTTTGCACCTTCTAACATCTCGAGTTGAGAATTCTCGTCACGCTATCTTTTTCTTTCACGATTTTTTGTTATGGATTCGCCCTCTCGGATAAAATGATTTACAATCAGCCTGCTTAAGATCGTAGACCAACCTCATTCCTTTTATCTTGGGCATCTCACTTGGAATCCAATGCATTCTTTTCGATCTTGTATCCTACAAAAAATAGGCTTGCTTCGCATAGGCTACACAAGCTTCGGTGGGTACAATGAACACCAACAAAGCCGCAAAGCCATTTGATTCAATTGGCTTTCAGGGTGGTCGTAGATCAGGCTGGTCGAAGATCAGAAGTGGTCGTAGATCAATGCTACTGCTTTTTTCCTAAAATAGAGTATGCAAAGTTGGCTCCACCCATCTATGTACTGACCATACTCAACAATGTAGCTCATATGGTATTAGGCGCACTAGAGCTGGCATGATCGCTTCCATATCTTCCATCTCCTAGACTACTACTACTATACTAAAGGGGGCAAGCAAAGCCCTTCTTAGAAAGCTATTAACTCTTAGCAATACTTCACCATCACCCCTAGTAAATGATGTAGCGAGTGCAGAATCAACAAGTTCCAAACCTTACCCTTGATAAAAAAATATTTAAGCTGCTTAGCCCAAACACTTTTATTATACTGTAAAAGTATATAAATGCAGTCCCAGTAATGAATCGGGAGAGTTCTAGCTCCAACAAAGAAAGATATCATTCCAATGGATTTTAGACGATATGGGAAAGGAAGTCTCCACTCCATTTTTCCCTTGGAGCGAACTATATTGCTGTAAGCTCAGCCTAGAAATATCCATCAACATTTTGGGTTAGGAAAGACTAACTCCTAACTAGGTTCGACTTTACAGGAGAAAGAACCCCATCGAAACTAAAAAACTCGATCATCTCCTTCATTCTAACCTTGTTTAGAAAGAGCTCTTTCATTTCATAAAGGCAATATGGATGGACTAAACTCAATATCTACGCGGGTCAAGGTTTTTTTTCCTTAAGAAAAGGCTTCATCCAAAACTCTCAATGCGCAAGCGAAATCAATCCCTTCACTCTCAATACATACCCAAAGGGCACTGTCGGCAAATACTTGAATCCATTGACAGGCAGGAGGAACCTTATGACAAACTAAAGCCTTGCAGAGGAACCTAAACGACCTTATATATATTGTTATATATATATATATATATATAGTAAGCTCCTCTAAAAATTCCTTTTAATAGGGGCAAATGCGATATCAAGCTCACTATATCGAGTTGGGTCCCCATGTTTAGTCTATGGGCATTTGCTATGCCAACTCTGATGTGGAACCTAGGATATTTCATCATAGCTTCGGATTCTACGACCAGCACAGAACTTACCGAAGATGTTGCAAAAACACAAGTGACGTCAGGTTTTTTCGAGTTGAAAACAAACTATCCGAAGCGGTCTAACAACTTCGTCTGATAAGGTGCCCAAATCTCACTTACGAGCCTTACTAGTAAAGGGGCTCTACCATCACCAAAAATGCATCAACATCTTTCAACCAAAGGCTTACTAATAATGGAAATGCCAGATATTCAATCTTTCAGGTTCAAAGAATAGGCTCCTAGTGGTTTTCTTTTTCATATAATAAATGCAAAGGGAAAGATTCCTGATTCCTAGCCTCTCTGTCCTCTCGGGTAAAAACCTTCATACTAGCATCAGCCTTATGATCTACGAGCAACCTCTCATTTGTTCGAGTTTGAGGGGGAGTGTAATGTCATGTATTATTAACAAGTTTTATTATGTCTCTTTCTTTCCTTTGCTTTCTTCTTGATTTGTATATGCCTGTTAAGTCAGATTTGATTTCATTGCCTAAAGTTTCACTTATAGAGCTTAAGCCCCTCTTTTCCAGTTAATGAAAATGCTTATTCTCCCAAAACCTTTCTCTTCAAGCTATAGCTATCAGAGACGACATAAGATGGAGTGATGATGACGGCGCATGAATCAGATCAGTGTGAATTTGACACTTCATGCATCCCCTGACGAATTTCTTATAATCTGGATCTGTCATATCCTTTTTCGAATGATCTTTTGAGCGAGCATCTGGCTGTTGACATGTCCTCCGCATATGCAGGAGCGCCCTGTAGCTTTCTTCGCTTCCTTTGATCAAAGATATTTTGAGTCTAGGTCGACCGATAAGCCCTTCATTATTATTAGTAAGATGAGGCGGAGAAGTATAGAGGTGCAAAACTTCTACCTAATGGATTCGAAGACTCGAGCTATCCCTCTCCTCTCAAAATCTCCATAACCACTTGCCTAAAAGTGCTTGATTCATGAGCTTTACAGGCCGGAGACCTAGACCTCCCTCCTCTTTTCTCGGATAGGGCCTCCTGTCCCTCCCTCGTCGTAGAAGGAGTGTCTAAAGACAGAAGTTCTATTCGATCCAACTAGATTTTGCAGAACGTTTTCAAGCCCCACTCCCTCCTATGTTGTAAAAAGGAATAAAGAAGAAATCCCTCCTAAACGCCCTTTACTGATACAGATGATTGTTCGGACATCTATCTCCTCTCCAATCTCTACTAATTATTAGAAAGGCGTTGAGTCAGAAGGCTTCTATCCCTCGAGGTAGGAACGTGGGATGGAGGCGGTAGAGAGAATACTGAACCTACCTCCTTTCCACTAATAAGCTTGATTCTCGATCGCTCCTTCCACTAATAATCCGAGGCAGTCTCTAGTCCAGTCTTCTATCCCCGCTAGGGAGGAGGAATAAATACGATAAACAAATATAGTCAAAATAAAATGATGGCTTTCAAGCTTTACTAATAGGGGCATAGTTGGAGTCAAAGGTATTTCACTCTTATTCCGGCATTTGAAAAAATCCGCTATTACTTACTGCTTTTAAGGGCTTTTTGCAAGGAATGGTTAGGACAGAGCATAGCCCCTTGGAAGGAGAACTCTCTAGAGGAGTTGAGTTCAAGGCATCAATAGTCGTCCTCTCCCTCACCCAACTCATCGGATACTAAAACAACTATTAGGGCCGGGACGAGAATAATCAATCCGCCTCACCTATCGATTATAGGAGAAGGCCTTGACCCCCGAGCCTTCCCAAAGGCTATGTGAAACTCTATAGTTAGGAGGGCAACCAATGCTGTTCCTAAACCCCCTCTTTACTGAGCCAAGTAGGTATATCCACCCCAAGGGCAGAGTTTCCAGATGAGCAGGAAGGGTTGGAGGACGTATTACCGGAGGAGAGGACATATTGAATGGAAAGAATGAAAGCGACGTACATACTGGATTGACCAGCGTGTGCCAACTACTCTACTTCCCTATTTATTGCTTTTTCACCTCTTGGTGCACTATTTCCCCCAGAGAAGAAAGAGATAAGCAATGACCGGACTAGACCAATGAAAGCGGACCAAGGTTTTTATTCGTTAGCCAAGCGCCTCTATTACAAAAGCGAAAGTGATGTGCCCTATTGACCAGCCGAAGAGCATCCTTAAAAAAAAAGAATGAATGGGAAGCAGGCCCGATCTATATTGCTAGAGTTATCTTTACTTCACCCCCCACGTACTCCTCTATTCAACTATTTGAATTTCGTCTCTAAGCTTCCCCTTTAGTGCCTGCTGAGACTTATTTCCTCTCGACTATAGTTGAATAGAAGTTTCATTTCCTAAGTATCAAATAATGTCTTTTATTGAGTCCCCATAGTGCATTCCCCTACATAGTCTGTAGAGTAATTTCTCACTAAGAAGGATTGCAATATAAAAAAGAGAATTCCAGATTGAATCTTTCTTGACCCATATACGATCCAATTCTACATCTTATCTTAGCGCTGAACTAATGAATAGAGATTGAGCTTCACTTCGCGAGTCGGGAATGGCATCATTTATTAATAAGTGCTAGCGTTGACAAGAGATGAGCTAAAGAGGTGGCCGGGCAGTTGACCAGACCCTACCACATACAGACAGCAAGCAAGAGCTGTGCCGGCTTATCCGAAAAATGAAATTCTTGCCACCCCAAATGCTACTACCTCTTTGCTAAGCACAGGAATGCTTGATCGATAAAAACAATATAATAAGCAGGAGGGTGGTCGTAGATCAGGCTGATTGAAGATCAGAAGTGCTCATAGATCAGGCTGATTGTAAATCAGGGTGCTCTACTACGATCTTAGGCAGGCTGATTGAAGATCAGAAGTGCTCTACGATCAACTTTTAAGAGGGCTGATCGCAGATCTTAGTGGGCGTAGAGAGGGGAATTGGTTATATCTAAAATAATAACATCCCCTTCATATGATCCCCTATAGATATCTACATACATATAGAAAAATTGACTTTCCATTTTAGACATCCGACGATCCTGATCTATTTGAAAATGGCTATAATTCATTTACACATATATCATGTTTCTGCATATATAAGAGCTCTTTTTATGTTTTGAAGAGTTATATCATCTTGCTTAGCGAAGACTGTGCCGGTCATCAGTCGTAGCTCATTCCGTAGTGAAGTAGCGTAGCGATCTGCTTGCTGTGTGTTGTAGTTCATGCCTTTGCTTGTCGAGTCTTGTTGAAGCGGGATCAACACCTCAGCTTGGCTTGAGTGATTGATGTCACATGCTATCTTCGGTCGCTTCGCGAAGTGCCTCTGAGGCGAGCTAGGCTTCATGATTGAGTGAGGCTAGCTTGTTTCCTAGCTGTAGCGCACGCAGCTACGTAGCGATCTTTCTTGCAGCAGCCATATCTTTGAAAGGGATTGAATAACTTGTTAATATAGTTTTTATCCAATTGGGATGCTTGCTCGGCGGGTAAGGAGATAATAAGAAATGCCTACTTGCTCAACCAATAGGAAGAGACGATGCCGACTTATATTGGGTGGACTAGACAACCAGCCATGCTAATATAAATGCTTTTTTTGCATTCCAAAATTTGGATTTGAGATCTCATATACCATACTAACGGGATCGGGTCTCTAAAAAAGAGGTCCACTCCCGAGGAGCTGTCAAACCTCGACTGAAAGGGGAGAGAAGCTTTCGGCTTGACCACGGAGAATAATAGGGAGAAGGGCCAGGCAGAGGCGACATGCTTTCTTTCTTGTGATGGAGGACCCCTTCCATATCATTATGGATGAAAAGCCCCAAAGCCAATTATCCGGAAAGAGTTTTGGAAACGTTGGAACTCTTCTTTTGTAAAAAACAAGAAGCATTTTAGGTGACATTTATTAAATACTACAACAAAGAAGACCACTTTGTGGTAGTAAGGGGTTCTCAAGCGTTTACCAACTGATGGTACGTTCGATCAACTGAAACCTCTAGATCGATTAGTTGGCGAGCAGAAAACATATTGTTTTGACTTGAAGTTCGCCACGGATAGTTGGCCTTTGGTACTCCTATTCGAGATAATGTGTTATCTGTTCGATCGATCGTTCGCCTCTAGTGTGGTGAATTCCGTACTAGCTTGGAACATCTTCGAGATCCCCTTTGTAAAGAGGAAGTTCTCTCATATTTCTTTTATGGCTGGACAACCGCTTGGATACTACACTTCTTGGCCTTTATTTGCATTGTCCCCTCCACAACTCCGGGACCACACTCTGAATGTCGGCCTCAAGTTCCTCGGCTAAGTAACTACTAATCCTTCTTCTCTTCCTTCTCGCCCTTATTCCATAAAAGTCTTTTTTTTTTTGCCTTCGGCTATTACCGTCTGGCAACGCTTAGCCCAACATTTGATTTGTTTGAAATTACCTCGGACAAATCGTAGATATCGCAATTCTTGGAATACTTGAAGGTTAATCTTGGAAGTGCACGATAAGCATACCGTTTTATAAGTATATAGTGTGTGCACTCGGCCACGAAGAAAAGAGCGGGTAGTGGAAGAAGAGGAATCAAGTCATGCAGTTTCCAATCCAATCCTTGCTCCCACAGTCAGTCCTTGGTTGATCTCCAGGTTCTGGTTCTGCCTCATCTCATAATAGAAGTACCTCTGTAAGGACTCCATCTCAACATCAATTCGCATTTGATGGCTATTTTACTTGAACATTTTCATTAAGGCCTCCCGCGCTTGTAGACAGACAGAAAGCAGAAAGAGAGCCCGAGGTACTGACCTACAGCGAGGCAGGCCCGTCTATCTTGATCGGAATGATAAGGACTTGTCCTTACTTGAATTAAGACTTGAATGAAGCAAAAACCCGAGGGAAATCTCAATAAAAAAAGTATCGGTTCACTCTTCGCCATAGTAGTGTCGCATAAAAAGCGGCTCCCCCCCTTCGCTATAAGCTGAGTTCCCAAGTTGGGGAGTACTGGTCCCAGGTCTATCTGTTCCTGTATGGCAGGAAGTCCCTCCAGGTTGTCTGGTTAACCGGGCTACCTATTCAAAGATGAACTAATTGCCTTTGGTTTCTTCTAATGGCAGGCCTGTGCCTCCTCTATCCTTGCTTTCTAGGGTACCTCTTCATCTAGTATTAGACGATTCTTTAAACGATTCTATTGATTTCTTCTCTGTGCAAAACAAAGGGGTCTATCCCTAGGACTCTTTCTCGTGAACTAGGGTCAAATAAATAGATGGACATCCATCACCAACCAATCACATTCCACATCCCACTTCAAACTTTTCGATTCCTCGGGCAGCCTCCTCTATAAAGGCAGTCCAGCTTCAGAGGCAGGTGAGCCGGGTCAGGAAGGAGTTTGACTACTGGGAAGGGATCGGATCCTACTCGAAGCACTCCACCACGAATAAGAGCAAGGAAATAGCATCTTTCATTTTCCATCCACGAATGTTAATGTTTTGATATCAATTAATTTAGGGGCATAGCTTAGTTCTTATAACACATCTATGATACCAACAAGAACAACTTCATCTGGGACAGAAGCTGGAATTGGATCGATGAGTACTATACGCGAGTTACAGGGTCTTCTCAATGCCATATATTAAAAAAAGGTCAATCCAAATGCACAAATAGCAGTTTTATTGGAGCTGTGGGTCCCTTTCAAGCATAGGAGGACAAATCGGATTCTGTAACCTACTACCCTCAGGTTACTTTACTTAATCCCGGGAGTTCCTGCGCTTCCTTCTAGCCTACCATTGCTTGCTTTGCTGCCTACGAAAAAGCTTTCAAAGCAAAGAGCTTTTTCTCACCAGATGGGAACTGAAACACCTTTCGAATTGAACTTTCTTCCCCTAGCCTATGACAGCATTCCATAGCTTTATGCCTACCGTCTTTCTAGGTCACCCATCATTCGCACTGGTAATTCAGGACCATATACCACGGGTATATAATGAGGTATTTTATTCTGTGTCTAGGGCTGACTGTGGTGGCCACACTTAAGAAATCTGGAAACATCTTTAAATAATTTAGAAAAATTGATCTTTTTCTTTTTATTTTGTCTAACTATACGATCCATGGTTGTGATGCCCCTTGCCTGTGGGACTGCTGCTGCCTGCCCTGCTTCCCATGCACCTACTTCTCATGCACTGCCCTGCTTCATCAAGTCCAACCTCTCCTTACTTGCAGTGCAACCTTCACTCTTTTAGAAATTTAGTCTAGAGTCAGAGTTCGTAGAAAAAGTGGATTCGCCCTTGCCGTGTAAGGAGAAGCGTACTCCCTGGTACACCTATAGCAGGGTCTCCAGGTTGAAGACTCATTCTCTTACCTAATAAGCCAACCCCCCAATATATAAAGGCAGATATTCATTATACCTTCGTGCTTCCCTTCAATTTCAATCATTTCTGCAAGTGCTAAGTCTTTCTTTATATATTGGGGGGTTGGGTTTTCTATCGGTCATGTTCTCGATCCTCGTTCCCCTTCATAGAGTCGATGCTGTTGTTGCTTGCGCGTAGGGCCGTCTCCCACTCCCGTCCCGGGGCGCTAAGGGGTTTTTGTTTTTGGAGCAGACGGCTATGTTTTGCTGACGCCTCGAATCAAGCTTTTGTTGCGACATGCTATGTTTTCTCCCTCATTGTTAGTAGGTTGATGGGTCGCACGCTCGGCACACATGTTTTGGCTTTGTGTGTCCATAACTCAAAATAGGTGACCTAACGGCCACCGCCCGACTAAACATACCAATAGTCACCAGATTCATATGGGCTACTGGGGAGTAAGCAATGATCTTCTTAAGATCGATCTATCTTGAAGTGGTCGAGGAAGTATATATTATAGCAATCGCGCTTGGAGTATAAATGCATGCATTTTGGTAACCAGTCCTGCAACTCCGTCTACCATTCCACATCCTTCAATCACCACACCCATGTCTTCCTTCTTCATATCCTAATACACCCATCCCCATTTGTACCTTTATTTTTCTTTAACACCCAATACCCACTTCACTCACCACCTTTCTCATATTCACAAACCCACTACTCACTGAACCCATTTCCCCCACACCATGTATCCTCCATGGTCATCTTTAAACCCGCTTCTCTATCTAAATCTTCACATACCCATCTTCTCCATTTATCTCACCCATTGAAGTAGCTCCCTTCATCATCAAACCATTGCCAAACCACCACCTGCATCACCACCCAAACCACCTGCCCCCTCCATCACCACTACCAACCCATCTTCCATTATTGAGCCACTTGAAGCTGTTAAGGCTGCTGCTACAATGCATTAAGTGTGTCATCATGGATAATTTGGACAACATGACTGATCCTTTGCCAAAGATTCTAGCACGGTTGTTGCTGTTAGGGACATCGCTGAAGCAAGTCGCAGCTTACTTCGCGAACGTGCTTCAAGCTTGTATAACCAGCTCATGCCTTGGTACCTACACGCCTTTAGTTGGCTTTCGTGGCGTCCCTATGTCCTTGGATAGTAGGATGATTTGGTTCGTTTTTTTTTTTAGAAAGAAGAAAGGGTCGACTGCGACGGCGACTTTGGGTTCGTTAGTAAGGAAAGTGCGACCGGGTGGAGGCGAAACCTATAGCCGAGATGACCAAGGGAGCAAGCCCCATTCCAGTCGACAATCTCCCTGGCACCGAGATCCATGTCGACACCAGTATCTGTCGGTGCAATCACACCAAATCTAGAAACGAGGAAGAAATGACGGAAGCCAGGACCCTGGACGTCTTCGCTGATCATCAAAGACAAAAATTCCTCGTGATCCCATGCATGAGAAGTGCGCCACCGGTGGTGAGAGGAAGGTTTAGAGGAAGCAGAAGGTAGGGAGTTGAAGATATGGAGGAGCGCAAGGGAATGGCCAGCAAAACGCATTTGGTGAGTTTGGAGAGGTTAAGGATTTGCATTTAAAATTTTTTAGTGTTGTATTGGGCTTGCAAAAGGGAATACGTTGTTGGAATATATGAATCTTGAGGGGGGCATGGGCCATGATGAATGGGACTGAACTTCTCACACAAATAATCAATGTTGACTGGGCCTTCCGCAATGGGCCATTCCTAAAGAGAGGATTCTGATATGGATGAGTATGCATCCTAAATTAAGGGCACCTTTTTTGTTTTGATATGCTGCCTCGAGCCCACACGTTATATGGCCACCTTTAGGCCTGCAATACAATGTTTTAAAAATCGGACCAAACCGGCCGGTTCAACCAGTTCAACCGTCGACTAGTCATGTTTTCGGTCCGGTTCACTCTATTGAACCGCTTGGCTATTGGACTGGACACGAACCACCTGAACCGACGGTCAGACCGATGACTCGGTCGAACCGGACGGTTCAAAACGAACCGAACAGTTCAAATTAGCCCCTCATTTTGCAAGAAGGGCCCATTGAATTTAATTGATTTGTGCCAAAGCCCATGCTGAGCCTTGTGACTTATGACAAAGCCCACACACTCAACCCAACCACATTTTGGGCTGAGTCTTGAGCCCATTAATCATGGTCATGCCTATGCCTTGAGGATGGCTTTTATAGGAGTCATTTGCATCCTTATTCCTCTCACTTTCCGATGTGGGATTGCTAACATTATCAATGAAAAAATTATATAACAATCTCCACCAAGAAAGCTTGAACCTTGGACCTCCGGTACACTACCCTCCCTAAGAGACCACTCGGCTATACCCATTTTGTTATCTACCATGCCAAACTAAATAATATATTTTAGATTTTAAATTTTTTTTATAATATTAAATAAAAATAATATAATATTTTTAAAAATTATAAAATTAGTTTAAATTTTCAAATATGTTCACATTTAAATATTATACATATTTCATCTAATAAAATTTAAAATTTTAATTTGATAATATCAAAGATATAAAATTGATTTTTAATTTATTCATATATATTTTAAATTTTTTATAATTATTTTTAATTTTAATAATATATAAATAAAAAATTGCATAGTTATGATGTCACCGGTTCAATAGCGGTTCGACCACCGGTCCGACCGGTGAACCGTGAACCGGTAACTTTTCTGGTTCGATGACTGGTCCGGTTCTGAAAACATTGCTGCAATGCCAACCACTGCACTTTTTTTCATCTATTTTATTATTTTATTTATTATTCCCTCATTTTTTTTTTATATCTCAAATTAATTTCCAAAGATTCCAATTATTACATTCATTTGTTTAATCACTTTTATTTCCGTTATCATTATTACTTTATTTACTTATTTGTTTATTTATTTATTTTTAAAATTCCATCTTTAAATAATTCTTCAAAATTCCAATTTCTAAATTTAATTTCTAATTTCCAAAATTCCAATTTTCGCATTTATTTATTTAATCATTATTAATTTAGTTATTATTATTATTTTATTTATTTATTCATTTATCTATTTATTTTTAAAATATATATATATTCTTAAATAATTCTCCAAAATTTCAGTTTTCAAATAACCTTTCAAAGTTCAACTTCCATAATTAATTTTCAAAACTCTCATTCTTAAGTTTAACTTTCGAAACTTTAATTTTCTGAACTTTAGTTTTCAAATTTAATTTCTAAAATTCCAATTCTTAAATTCAATTTTCAGAACTCCAATTTCTTTCAAATAATTTTCAAAAATCCAATTTTCATATTTAATTTTTAAGAAATCTCATCCCCAAATATTTTTTCCAAGTTCCAGCTTTCATGACTTCTAGTTTTAAATTATTTTTCTAAAATTCCAATTTTCGAATTTAGTTCTTAAAACTTCAATTTTCAAATAAGTTTCAAAACTTGATTTTCAAAAATTTGTCTTTCAAATGGTTTTAAATCTTTTAAATTTATTTATTTAATTTGTTTATCCACCTAATTTAATTATTTTATTTATTCATCTTTCATATAATTATTTATTTATTTCTCATTATTATTATTATTATTATTATTGTTATTTTTTCTTTTCTTTCTTTTTCTTTTCTTCATTAAAATTCTAATTCACCAAAACCTAATTTTTTAATAAACGTGCTGCCATTTTTTATTCAGGTAGACATCTTGTGATTTTCTTTGGTTTTTAATTATTTTCTTGTTTTTCACTATTTTTAATAAGCATGAATGATTTTTTCATAATTTCAAAAGTAATGGAATTTGTGAGATTAATTTATGCAAAATAAATTGGGCCTTGATGAGGGCCCAACATATGCGATATCCTCATTGATTGATTGATTGCTTTACATGATTGACTTATTCCACTCCATGACATGCATGCGATTATTCCGTGTTTGTTTACTAACTTTTGTTTTCCATAAAGTAAACTGACTCATCACTTAGGTACACTCCTTGCCTCTCTTGTTTGTTTGGTTATCTTGTTTTGATTGATATTCATTCGGTATCCATGTTTGATCAATCAATTGCCATACTTGCTTCATCTCATTAGTAGGGATCCGTTCTTAGGGATTTAGAGGGGTGCTATGGTCTTTACTGTACCTTCCCAATAAGTAACTTGACCCCCGAGCCCATATCTGGTTTTTCACGGACCTATTTTTCCTTCAGGAGTCATACTTAGGGTTTTTCCTTCTTATTTTGTTTTTCCCTTAAAAAATAAAACAAAAATAAGTGGCGACTCCAAGTCTTTTATAAAAATCATAATTTTCACCAAATAAATAAAAAAAAGCGAGTTTTGCCATTGAGTGGGAACACATCATGCAAAATGAAGGGTTCATAGTAACCTTTCTTGGTTTAAAATTGTAAATAAAAAACTTTAAAAAAAGTCATAATTTTTCTAAAAGAAAATTGTTTTAACATAAATGGATTTGTATTTTTTATGAATGATACTTTCATTAGAAAAATGTTGTCATTTTCATTATTTTTTTTAAAAATGAAAAGAATTATTCGAAATGGAGATTATTTTAATCATACATCTCAAACAAAATAAGTATGAGGTGTTATATTGATGACAAAAACACATTTGGGTTAGTAGTTATAATTTTTTATACATTTATAATTATAATAAATTTTAAATATATTCAAATTGATTCAATTATTATCTTTGTTAATTATTAGGATTTAATTATTGATTTAGATTAGTCCTAATAGAAATTATACAAATCATAATAATCCAAAATACGTTCAATCATATAAGAATAGATGATATATTTGATAAAACACTTGCAAATATTATTTCAACCTCAATAGATGCAGAAACAACAAATTTATCAACTTGCAATAAATATTTCACTAAATAAAAAAAAAAATATCTTGTAGATTTTATTAGCATTTTTTTTTATTTTACACCCCAAAATGAAATAATTTTCATACCTAAACCTGGGGTATTTTACTTGTACCATATTTAAAAACTTAATTTAGTGTAAATTATTCATCTCATAATACCATTATACCATTTTAAAACTCAAAACATACTTATACTTAAGCTTCAAATTGTGTCTTCAACTTGAGTATGTTAGTATAAGACTCATAGCGAAGTAGTCTCGAATTATTAATCTTAGGAGCAAAATTGTTGACCCATTGTAATACATTAACAAAGTTAACACTATATAAAAATAAATATAAAAAGATTATTTATATAAGAAAATAGTAAGAATTTTGGAAAACCCTATAATACCTCCAAACCCCTTATTTTGCCCTTGACCCATATAGGTTACCCTCGTAGTAATTATTGTATTTCATTGACTTGTAGTCTTTAATTATTCCTTAGGATAATTATGGAATTTTAATGTGATCATATAAACTTTTTGATTTTTTTTAATTTAGAATTTTTTGTTGTTTGAACTTATCATCTCCTTTAATTATAAAAAAGAAATCTTGTTTTTAAAAGACAAATTCATGATTTTAATTAATTAATAATTGGTTTCATTTCTTTAAAAATATAGAATATAATAAGAGTTTGATAATAAAGTAAGGCAAGATCTTCTATAATAATACTTTAACATGATTTAATCATTTTTGTTATTATCGCTTTATAAATTATAGAAATTGAGACGTTAACCAATTTTGTTAAATGGGTAAATTGAAGATTAATGTATTATGACTCTTAAAAATATATTTCAAGATTTTAAATCATGCTAAAATGATTTTTCTTTTAACATTATGTGAACCATAAATTTAAATAAAAATTTGAGTTTACCATAGCTATTAATTTCATGCCTTAGAATATAAAATAAGATAAGTTATTTCTTTGATAATACATATGCTAAACCAATATTCCTATTAATATCCCATTGAATCATAAACAAAGAATTTTTTTAGTCCATTACATAAAAATTCATATTTTAAAACATGAAATAAATTAATTTTTTTTTTCTAATCAATAATAAACATATAAGTTATATGTATTTATAAATATTTTATACTTAGCCTTTACATAATTTAAGACTTGCCAAATACACCTCATATAATCCATGCACCAATCGTTCATCATTATGCCCCATAATCCATCAAGGGAAACTTGTGTTTCCAGCCTATGATTAGGAAAATATATGGTTTTGGAACTTTACGTGAAATATGACATTTCTATGTTAATGGGGAAAATATTATATTTCTCATGCACTATATACTGTTTATATATTTATTTCCAAAATTGCCCTTTAATGTTTCCCTATCAACAACCAAGGGTGTCCATGTCAGCAAGAAATAAGCACCAAAATCATAAACTTGAACTTATCTAATTTGAGACCCACACTCGACACAAGAAACATTTCAAATTTGGGGAAACTCTCTCTATCACTTCCTCTCATTTTGCCCTAACCCGATATCAGGAAATTCACATTTTCATAGCTCGTTTGATACACCAAGATAGGTAGTCGAACTATTTATTGACATCCTAACCAGGCGATGGATACCCATCTTCCCAAAGCCGTCTTCATCTCATTTTGGCCTAACCCTAGTGTGACTCTCTTCACGAGCTGACCACCCAAACCCGGGCATCTTCCAAAAACCTTCAACGAAGCCAAAGTCAAGGCATATCTTCATATTTCTTCATCAAAGGTGGAATTTTTTTAAGGTTTCTGGAAACCAAAGTGGAGCTTCCTCTTGCTTTGGATTAATTAATCACAGGTGAGTTTTCCATTTAAGGATTCGTTTGGCTGTTGAGAAAATATTGGGGCTAAGGTCTTATATTTTGGGAGTTTGTTGTATTTTGATTCATTTTCATATGAATGAAATAGAGGGAAAATTTGTTTTGATTAAAAAAAATTTCTGACGGAGTGAAATTTGGAAACAAGAATGGCTGTTTTTCGTTAACGACCCTGTGATTTAGAATATTTGAGATTTTTTTTTTGTTATATCTTAAATTTTTATGTTTACAAGGACTGCTGTTTGTCAGAATTGTTTAGGAAATTTTTTTTGAGAACCACACTCATCATTAATTTGTTTTATGTCATAGATAACTTGAGTGGAGATGAAGATAACTTGAGTAGTCCTTGGTTAGCATTTTGGAAGTACTTTAGTGAAAGCAAAACCTGTTAATCTTACTACTCCAATTAGGATTTAGAGTCCCTCGATATTTTATGAGTTTCCTATCGTGTGATTTTGTTTTCAAATATTCTTCTACATAGCTAGAGTTGAGCTACTGGCTAGTGAATTTGGATGGTTAGCATTTCTCTTGCATTTCTGGCTTTATATTTGATGATAAGGAGCACCTATCCTTCATGACTACATTTATATCTTTATGTTCACGCACATTGGATTCCTTTGCTTGTTTTTTTATCGGTTTTTGATTTGTCTGCGTTGCTGTAGGATTTGTGGGTTAGGGAGCATTGAAGTAGAGCAACTTACGTACTCATTACCAAATTTTTACTTTGTGATCAGAAAGGAAGTTAAATTATGCAGACTCCAAAGCAAGGTAACTTCAAATGCTTTTATGATTTCTCTCTGTCTTTGGGGGTGCTTGTCCCATTTTCTTGGTTAAATTGGAGGGATTGTTTTGTTCTTTGAGGCAATTTGAGGGTTGGTTGTTTCTCTTTTGTACTATGTAAAGCTAAGCTTTAGATTTTTATCTATTGTCCAATTGAAATTTTGGGGGCCAGTCTCAATGAAAGCGATAAATAACTTTGTAGTTGTGCCTGATATTGATGGCAGTTGTTATTAGTGTTAGTATTAATCTTTACTCATTTTATTGTGAAGACTTTTCCTTCTTTTATTATTTCCTTTTTGTTTGCCATATATTTATCATGCGTGCTAATGAATCCATGAAACTTACAACATCAAGCCACAATTGAGGGCCAGATTCTATGGTAAGTGTCTGACTTGCAATTTTAACAAAGATTTAGTGTTGCCCACTTTCGCTTGGACCTACTGGGCTATGCAGGGACATCTTTTCATATCTTATGCTTTTACTATTGAGCTATGTGCTAGTGGGGACATGCAAAGCTTCATGTCTAGAGAGAGAATAATCTTTTCATAACTCTTTCTTTTACTGATTTTTTTGTACTCTCTAGAGAATGGAAAAGGTTTCTATGTTACTGAGTCTGACTCTGCATCCTCTTCGAATCAAGCAAGTAGAACACCAAAAGACAGAAACCCTAAGGTTATTGAGCGCAGGTCACCTAGAAGACCAGTGTCTGAGGTACTTTAGTTTACACAATTGATCTATCATGCTGTAGTTTTCAGTTTAAAGAATGTTTGAGAACCTCTGGGATTTATCTTCGGAATATGTAAAGCACACAAGTGTTAAATTTTTTCTCCTTTTTTTTTTTTTTTTTTTTTGTCTATTACTGGCCTCATACAAGTTCTCTGTGGAAATTGTTTCACAATAATATACATTAATTATTTGAAGGTCCCTAGTAATACAAATAATATTATGCAAGGTTATTTCTTGAGCTTCCTGTTCCTTCTTGACAATTTTATGTTAGGAAGAGGAACGTTAGTTGTATAGAGAAATATACTGCTGGATTAAATAAACTATTTCCTCATCTATTATTCAATTGATCTGTACGTAAATATATACAACATCACAGAGAACTATTTTAGGAAATATTTACAGCAATTACTATAAAAAAATAACTATACACCAATCTTGGCTAATAATCACATAAATAGAAACAGATCAAAGACTTTATTCAAATGGCTTGATTGTAGGCTGAAATCATGAAGGTTTGACTTGATCTTGATTTTGGCAATCTTCCTTAATACGCCCCCGCAAGATTGAGCTTCCATCGGCAAGACCAATCTTGGTACGTAACAATTCAGTCCATTGCCGTGACAAGGGTTTTGTCAAGAGATCAGCAAGTTGATCTTGTGTGTGAACATGACTAACATGAAAGGTCCCATTTTGAACAAGCTCTCGGACAAAGTGTAAATCAATCTGAATATGCTTCATGCGAGAATGATTAACTGGATTAAAACTCAGATGCGTGGCGCCAAGATTGTCACATAGCAACAAGGGAGGCACCTTGAGTGGAAAACCGAGTTCATGAAGTAAGGAGTTCAGCCACACAGTTTCAGACGCAACATTGGCAAGAGCACGGTATTCAGCTTACTAGAAACACAACTTCAGTTTTAACCACGTTCTCTGATGCTGACTGGGCAGGGAATGTGGATGATAGAACCTCTACTTCGGCTTATATTAGTTTTCTTGGCACAAATCCCATTTCTTGGAGCTCCAAGAAACAACGAGTTGTTGCTCGCTCATCGCTTTCAAGATCAAGTCAAACCTTCATGATTTCAGCCTACAATCAAGCCATTTGAATAAAGTCTTTGATCTGTTTCTATTTATGTGATTATTAGCCGAGATTGGTGTATAGTTATTTTTTTATAGTAATTGCTGTAAATATTTCCTAAAATAGTTCTCTGTGATGTTGTATATATTTACGTACAGATCAATTGAATAATAGATGAGGAAATAGTTTATTTAATCCAGTAGTATATTTCTCTATATGGTATCAGAGCAACCCTTCTCCAACGAGTCGATCCCTCCCATTTCCCCAATGTCTTCCTCACCCGATCAACCTCAAATTCATCTCAACACCCACCCCATTTCCTCCACTGAAATCATGAAGGTTTGACTTGATCTTGATTTTGGTAATCTTCCTTAATAAGTTGTAGTATTCTTATTATTTTCTCTTGCCTTTTTAATTCATTTTGCATACTATGAAATCACTGTTTTGATGGATTTGATAAACACCCATCAGAACAAGAAATATTTGAGTGTCAAATGGCTGAACTGTAATAATGGTGCCGAAGATCTCCTTGTTCCGTTTCTGTGATACCCTGTTAAGTGGGATTGTTATGGCAGTGATAGATACTTTCATTGAATTATCACTGATGTCTAGGAGTCTCCGTTAGATTTTTTACAGGCACATCACAGAAACTAGGCTGGGTCCTGAAACCTAGTTAAAGTTTGCATTATAGATATCATGCATTTGGTTTCAGTTTTTGAGAAGTTCAAGGAGAGATACAGCTTTGTAATCTTATTTTAAGAGAGTGATTATTCAAATAATTTTCATGGATACAGACACATTAATTTGCTGGACCAAATGATAGTTGCTGGTTTGGACAATAGTAAGTTACTTCAGAAAGGCTGCAGAATGGGTTTTTTTTTTTTTTTTTGTTATGGGTTATTGGGAAAGAGAAGACAATACTTTTAATGGGTGGAGTGATTGACGTTAATTGTCCAAAAATCAAAGCTTTGTTCACATGCTTCTGCAGTTTAATCAGGAATACTAATCTTTGCTTTGTTGGGTTTGTTGTTGGATTGGGTTTGGGTATGTGTTTGGCCACTGGAAGCTCATACTTTCTTTTTCTTTTGGCTTTGGTGTGTCTTGTACACTTCCCTTGTTTTTTTTTGCAACCCATTTTATTTGGCCCTTTACCATAGGAAAAAAGTAGAAGAGCACATAGAACTAAAGGAAGGTCCTTGGAATGGATTCCTAGTACTTTGATAAGAATGAAAACAAGATATAAACTCATTAATTTTATGTTTCTCTTGTCCTATAACTTTGCTGAAAAACTGAAATCCAATATAGTACAATTTATTGTTTGAACTGTGCAACTTTCTTTATCAATTTCAGATTCTTATTTCAATGACCAATCCTTGTTGTAGATAGACCAATAATAAGGTGATACATGGTTTTGTTATCGATCCATTATTAATAACATGTAGTAGAGATCAAAGGACATTTGATGATGGCCATATGATGCAGAACAAAAAAAAAATGATGTGAAGTAAAGCTAAATAGAAGCATGTGATTTACAAATAGATTTTGACACCAGGCACCATAGTTAAAATGAAGTGTAGACAATTCAAGAGCATATACAAAATGCATAATATACAATATTTTACTATAGCCAACAAAGATGTATAAAGATATAGGCACCTCATGACCATCATTTTTTACTGTAGTATGAGCACTTGTTTTGCAAGAAGTGAAGACTGTAATCCACCAACTGAAGAAGAAAGAACCAATGAGAGAGACATTAGTTTAGACCAAAACCCTCTTCACTCTCCTCCACACTTGATTAGCTCTTCGACACCAATAGATAGCCTCTAATGCAAAAGTGCACACGTTTCTAAGGGTGGATCAGTGATAGTGAGCCTAATGAATTTTGTACCAAGCAACTCATACTAGCTACAGTGATGTAATTGGAATAGTTGATACATAGGATGGATTAACACAATAAGAGCAGGTGGGATGAGAAGCATGAATGAAGACCTTTTTGGTTGTTTTGTATATTTTTGATGTTTTCTTTCTTCAGGACAAGATGACTCTTATGTTTTTTTTATAGCATTTTTAGATGAATGTTAGTATGGTCCCTATGGAGAAAGGTGAAAAAAACATTGAAGATAGGAGGAGGAAGGAAAATATTTTGTATTTTATTTTATTTTATTCCCATTGTCCTCTAAAAATATCCTTGAAAATGTAATTTTCTCTTTTTTGGACATTATCATGGGCGATCAAACAAAGAGAATTTTTTTCTGTAAACCATAAAAATGCAAGCTATATAAGAAAATGCTTTGGAGAATGTCTGTAATGTTAGAGGAGATGCCTTAGATAATGCTTGGAAGGTTGAAATATGAAATGGAAATGACAACCAAACCCAGTGTACTTATCTCACACGCGAAATGCACCCAAGACAAATGACACATTAGAATCATAAGGAATCAAACATAAGCCACTTATTGTTTTTTAAGAAGGAAAACTTAAGATTTGTATGCAAATTGTTTATATAATAAGTTCTTATTATTTAAAATAGAAAATTGTATTTTTACTTCGAAAATATTTTTAATATTTTTTTTTAAAAGATAAGGAATGAGAAGAGAATTTGTGTATTGTATAAATGTATAGTCTCTTTTAGGGAAAATAAGTCCATAAAATTGTTTTTTCATTATTTAAGTTCCCAATAAAGGGGGTATATATATATATATATATATATATATATATATATATATATATATATATATATATATATATATATATATATATATATATATATTTAAGGTTTTGAAAAACTTCACACAAAAATAATAAAGAAAAAAGAATTCCTATCATTTTATTGTCCATGAATAAATTATAGATGTGGAAAATTTCTTAGCCCTTCTTCTCTCTTTTTGTAATTTTAATTACATTAATTTTGCATTATCCAAATATAATTTCTATAAAAAAACATAATTTAAATAATTAGAATTTTATTTTAGCTTATATTGACATAATTTGTACATATTAGCCTTAATTTAAATTTGAAAAATGCTAAAATTTGATTTCCCTAGATATAATAGTTAGTTTTACATCTCAACTAAAATTTATTACAAAGCTTATGATGTGTCAAAAATTCTCAATTTCTCTTATGTTGTGACCTTTAACAAACAAATTGTCTTATGCTTCAAACGTTTGAGTGATCATTTTCAGTTTAACAAAGTTGATAATAATAATCACATAGTACCTATGAACATTATGAAAAATACATTACTAGACATTCATATTAATAACACATTTCTACAACCTCTGTTAAACTAGATATTATAATAAGCAAAACATATGCTACAAAGAAGCTAGCAAAGAAACTTATTACATATGTATATGAAATATTTTGCACGGAATGCTGATCATCAACTGCAAGTTCAAACTTTTGTTTACCAGTTAATGAACATTTTTCACTTTGCTTCCATCTTAGTGCCTAAAACACCCAAGCTCGGACAACATCCTCTCTAGAAGTATATGATTTGTAAACACTCTCCTTATAAAGGAGCACATTCTTTTGACATTCAACCAAAGAATTGTACACTCCATGTCTAAGACCCACAAACACTACATAGTATGATTGCATGTTCATCATCTGATGACATAATTGTTGTTGGTTAATTTTTTATAATCAATCAAGTAATAACTATTGAAAAAGATAGTACGAAACATAGATAATTCACACATGTATACCACAGTTTAGGATAATAACAATGATGATTAACTACAAAATTAAAAATATAACAAGTAATGTCCGGGATTCAAGGTCTGAGGTTTCGCATAGGTAGAACCCAACTTAAACTAAGGTAGTACCTAAGGTCTGTTAAGGTAGTACCTAAGTTAGATTAAGTTGGTTGATTCGACTCATGGTAGCTTAGCTTTAAAGGCGTATCAACAAAATTTATACCTTAAATACTATTACTAAAGTAGCCAAGCTACTATAGCATAGTGGTTCTAGGATCGTTCACTGGGAAGGGTTTTCGCAAACACTAGTGATATTCAAATTAGGAAAATAGGTGATTTTCTTATGGATGTTAGCTTTAAAAGAAGATGTAAATGTTTTAGAAAGATTTAAACTAATCTAAGCTAACATTAAAGACTAAAATGAAAGGGTGTAAAAACAAGTTTCTCAAATATAGGATAGCCATGCTCTGGCTCTTATGCAAATTGGAAATCTCAGGATAGGCTCCTCGCGTTGGGGTTGCAACTATGGTGATGCTTGCTTCCCGAACCGGTATGGATTTAGCAAATCAAGTTTTAATCCTTTAAAATGGCAAAACAGATGGTAGTGAATTTCATCAATGGTTATTCACCTTAGACTTCCTTTGAATGGCTCGTAAGAGATAACTAATGGTCTAAAGCCAAAAGCTTACCAAATATTGGCAACTCAAAGTCATTCCAAGTGATAAACTCACCTTTCAATGGCCATTGAAATTGGTTCTAATGGATTAATACAAAACTTGGAATTGAAAACCTCACCTTCCAATAGCTCGTAGGAGATAACTAATGGATAGAAATCCAAAAGCTTATCAAGTATTGGCCGTTGGAAGTTGTCCAAAGGAAATAAAAACCAAACTTTGCATTAATGAACCTTTAGTGAAAAACGTCTACCTTACCTTCCGGGTGCGAGAAATTTCCATGGGATTGCATCCAAGCCATCACATAACATCCATACTTTGAGAAACTAAAAGTTTTAGCCAATCATCCTCTAAGGAAAAGCCCTCAGAGGCTGTTTGGCTACTAAGAAAATAGAAATGGGGAAGAACAGGAGAAACGAGAGAGCTCTGTGAAATATTCTAAGTGTTAAACGTAATATCTATTCTCTATATTCTATATATCTCCAAGAGGTGATTTCCACCCCTTATATAGTCTTTACAAAAGCAAAAGCTTGTGATTGGTTAGTTACAAGGATAAGAAAGGAAATTACATCACAAAATACAAAGGAAAATATCTAAAGTGAAGTCGGCAAAAGCAGAGGAAAATTCGCAACACGCATGGGTTATGCGAATTTTGAAGGTGTTATGCGAATTTCGCATAACCTGGAGCAGTTGGCTTCCGAAGGCCATATCTTCCTCATTTCAACTCCAAATCGTGCACGGTTTGAAGAGTTGGATTCTTGACTTCCAGAGCTTTGAAATGGTATATAGTATGTAAAAAATGGACTTCGGGAAGTGCTCCAAAAGTGCGAAAGAAGACTGCAGCTGCTGTCCTCTGATTTTTTTCACTTAATTTGCTTCACTTTGCTTGCATACTTTGAACGACTTTGGCAAAGGGCTATGGAGCTCCAAAGCTTGGTTCTTCATGAATTTGAGCTTCCAAAAGCTTTGCCATAACTTGTCCAAGTATCTCCTCCATCATTTGGCATGCTTGAATTGATTCATAAGCTGATAAAAACATGTAAACTTGCCACAAAATGGTTAAAACCAATTACTAAGGACCTTAATGAATTAATTGGGTTAAATGAATATGATTACTACTCAAAGGTGCTTAAAACCATTATAATTAGGTTTACAAAATATCACTTTTTGGTAGTAATCATTGGTACCTAAGGTCTATTAAGATAGTACCTAGAGTATAGTTCAAAAAAAAAAAAAAAAAACAAAGGTCAACCAATTAAACACACAAAATATTTACATAATGGCATGCTCTAAGGGTCACAAGGTAGTACCCAACTTTAAGTAAGGTAGTACCTAAGGTTAGTTAAGGTAGTACCTAAGATAGAATAAGGTGGTACCTAAGGGCTATTAAGATAGTACCTAAGGTACAGTTTGCAAAAAACCAAAGGTGAACCACTTGCCTACACAAAAGAACCACATAATGGCATGCTCTAAGGGTGACAAAGGAAAGGTCGAGGCTTTGAATAGGTAGAACCCAACTTTAACTAAGGTAGTACCTAAGGTCGCTTAAGGTAGTACCTAAGGTAGAATAAGGTGGTACCTAAGGGCTATTAAGGTAGTACCTAAGGCATAGTCCTCAAAAAACCAAAGGTGAACCACTTGACCAAACACAAGAATCACATAATGACATGCTCTAAGGGTAACAAAGGAAGGTTTGAGGCTTCGAATAGGTAGAACCCAACTTTAACTAAGATAGTACCTAAGGTAGCTTAAGGTAGTACCTAAGGTATATCAAGGTTGTACCTAAGGGCTATTAAGGTAGTACATAAGGTACAATCTGCAAAAAACCAAAGGTGAACCACTTGACCACACAAAAGAATCACATAATGGCATAATCTAAGGGTCACAAAGGAAGGTCCGAGGCTTCGGATAGGTAGAACCCAATTTTAACTAAGGTAGTACCTAAGGTCGCTTAAGGTAGTACCTAAGGTAGATTAAGGTGGTACCTAAGGGCTATTAAGGTAGTACCTAAGGTATAGTCCGCAAAAAATCAAAGGTGAACCACTTGCCCACACAAAAGAATCATATAATGGCATGCTCTAAGGGTCACAAAGGAAGGGTCGAGGCTTCGGAGAGGTAGAACCCAACTTTAACTAAGGTAGTACCTAAGATCACTTAAGCTAGTACCTAAGGTAGATTAAGGTGGTACCTAAGGGCTATTAAGGTAGTACCTAGAGTACAGTTCGTAAAAAACCAAAGGTCCACACAAAAGAATCACATAATGGCATGGTCTAAGGGTCACAAAGAAAGGGTCGAGGCTTCGGATAGGTAGAACCTAACTTTAACTAAGATAGCACCTAAGGTCGCTTAATGTAGTACCTAAGGTATAATAAGATGGTACCTAAGGGCTATTAAGGTAGTACCTAAGTTACAGTCCGCAAAAAACCAAAGGTGAACCACTTGAACACACAAAAGAATCACATAATGGCATCCTCTAAGGGTGACAAAGGAAGGCCCAAGTCTTCGGATAGGTAGAACCCAATTTTAACTAAGGTAGTAGCGAAGGTAGATTAAAGTGGTACCTAAGGGCTATTAAGGTAGTACCTAAGCTACAGTCTGCAAAATAACAATGCGACTTATAACCAGATATGTTGTAAGTTCCATCTGGATTCAATACGACTTGTGGGTCATATGGTTACTAGGGAATAATATGGTTCCCACAACCCAACACAAAAGTTCATGTCCACAAACGACTCTAAAATTGTTGATGTGCTCTATTTCAAATAAATGAACCAATGAACAATAAATGAAAATAATTTACCTTCATATTTTGATTTGGGGTTAGGGCAAAATGCCACTCAATGACAGGAAGAGATATATTGTTCACGAAGCCAATATTTTGGATTCCACATTTCCGTTCCGGTATGCGCTGTTGTAGTAGTTTCACAATCACAAATATGCCTCTTGAAGTCGTCTTTTAATCGGACATTCTTAGGATGGAATGCTCCTGTGGACCCGCATTTTTCACATGCGCCCCCACTCGATCGGCGAGACTCGCTTTTATTGGTGAAAATTTTAATTCTTAGAAAAGTCGGAGTCGCCACTTATTTTATTTTATTTTAAAGGGAAAATAAAACAAAAAATAAAACCCTAAAAAAATGACTCCATAATTTTTGGAAAAACATGTCCTTGAAAAACTTGAGTCTAGGTGCGGGGATCAGGTTACTTATTGGGAAGGTACCTCTTGGAGGTAACACCCCTCTAAGCCCTATAAAGGTCTCTACTAACTAAGTTGAGGGAAATGTGACAATTAATTGGTTGATTGAGGGTACTTAGGTAGATTAAGGTGATTTTTTAAAAAAAATAGCATGCTAAACAAGAAAACCGATTACAAATTAGAAAGAAAATTTAGGGTGCATACCTAGACTGCTTCTTAAGCGCTATCATAAGACACCAAAGTTAGTTCAAATAATATATCTCCAATATGTGCTTTATCAAAAATAATTGAACAATGAAACAAATATCAAGACACCCAAGCACTATCAAACATAGGCATAGTTCACAATGAAAAATATATTCACTAAATTTAGAAGCTGGGTGTTAGGGGGCGTACCTGGATAGCATAGATAATTTATAATGCATTTCCACAAGATATGAGGCGTTAGATAATAAATAATAAAATAAGAAATCCTAGCATGTTTAGTTTCTAATTAGCATAGAAAAAATGATCAAAGTATACAAAATCATCAATTATCAATTATCAATTATATCGGGTATAGAATTCCTAAAAAAAAAACATAGATAAACATGATTTCAATAAGTAGCAAAGGTGGAAAAACAAAGTTTTGTAAAGATTTTCTTATGTAGGGATTTCACCAATTCCCCAATTGATATACACGAATCTAGCCTAGAATTATCCCATTTGTTTGGGACTACAAGCTTGAATTCGTATTCCACTCAAAACCAGGATTTTTATTGAAAACTGAGGAAGATGCAAATCGACCAAAACATGGTTGCATATTACTTGAGAAAATGAGGTTTTGATTCTAAGGGCTTTAAATGAGTTTTTAAAATAGATTTTTAAAGGGATATTTGAAGAACAGTGTTATATTTTAAAAACAAGAGAAATAATTCTAAAAATAATAAAACATATGAGAAACAGAACACTAAACCAAACAAACAGAAACAAAATCATAAATTAAAATTTTTGGCAACCAAGCAAACTAAAGTGGTGTGAATGAAGGCCAATTTTCACAATTTTTCGATGGCCTCTGAAAAATAAATTTGACAAGAGACTACCAAAGTAATAAACTATTAAAACTTAGATCAAATAAGCTAACATGATACTCACCGAGAATTAATGACTAATTTTCAAGAAACATGTCAATTAAGAGTAAAAATCAAGAATTAGCACGTGATCAATTAAACACACAAACGTATCTAGATTGATTAAAATGGACCAAATTAAATCAGGTTAAACATGAATTTTCAATTATAGAATTAATTTTATTAGTGAGTTAATATTATAGAAAATATCTAAACTGAATAGATGAGTGAAGCTAAATCAGAGTAAATAAAACACAGGTACCTTCTAATGTGGAATTGATTTTGTTAATAACTTAAAACTATAAAAAAACACCTAAAAATTAAAATGAATCAAATGAAATGAAAGGAAGCTAAAACAAAATATGAATTCATAGAATCAGCTTCCTAAATAAATTTACATTATTAAAATGAAACCTAAGCTTAACAAACGTTTTTACACTAATTAAGGAAAGTCTCAAATCTAATATTTAACATATAAAATAAATCATTTCGACAAACTAAAATTTTGCTTAAACCTAAAGTCAAATCAAACTACCCAAAACAGGTTTTTTTTAAATTGAATCTTTAACCCATAGGATAAATTTTATTAATAAATAAGTGGATAACGAATCACTAAATTAGTAGCAAATAAATAAATAACTAATAAATAATTAAATGAATCAACACTAAATTAAATAGGGGTCAAATTATATTTTTTTTTTCTCAAAGTTAAAACTACATAAAATTGTATTTTATGAATTTAATATAAAAAAAATCAAAACTAACTTTAAACACAATTCTAATCTTTAATATAATAAATCAAAAATTAAACAAGAGTGAGATTCATGCTGCCATATTAAAACAAATATATGCTAAAACTAATAATATAAGTCAAGCCACTCACCCAATATAATAATCCCACTTGAAAAATAAACCAAACTTTAAATTCTACTGAAAACCCATATAAAACAAACCAACTTACCTAGTCGGTTGTGATGCTACCAAGGCAAGGTGGTGTGCAACTAGTGCGATGAAGAATGACTAAAGGATCAACCTAGCCAACTGTGATACTCCCAAGGCTAACTGATGGTGTGCGGCTAGTGCGATGAAGGACAAGTAGAGGATCAACCTAGCTGGCTGTGATGCTTTCAAGCAACCCAAATGTGTACGACGTGATCAGAGGTGCTATGCTGGTGCAGGTCTCCAATGGTGGTGGTACATCCTCTTTTCATAGATGGAGATGATGTCATTGGTGGACTGTGCTAGGTTGCAAGCATCAAAGATCACTCGTGACCTTTGTTTCGTCGCCCAGAACTCCTGATTACTACTCAAAAAGCACTATTCTATAGCTTGAAACTAACTGTTTTAAAGACTTTTGAGTAGTAGTTAATACCTTTTAACTCAATTCGCACATTAAGAAACCTAACAAAGGTTACTAATCAGTTTTGGGTAAGTTTTGGTATTTTTGGTAGCTATTTGATCATTGAAACAAACCAAGAATGAGGAGAAGTTGGTGAAATCCATGGCAATGCAAGTTAAAGCTCAAATGCATGAAGAATCCAAGCTTTGGAGCACTTCATAGCCCTTTGCCAAACCAATAAGAGATACAAGGAGGAAAGCCAAAGGAAGAAATCCAACAACAAGCAGTTTCGCATGGTGTGCGAAATTTCGCACACCATGCGAAACCTCTTGAGGCAACCAGAGAAATTTCGCACACCATGCCAAATTTCGCATGGTATGCGAAATCTTCCCGTGCACCGACTACGTTAGATTTTTATCTTCAGATATTTTGTGTAATTTCCTAGTTTCTCCTTGTAACCAACCTAGATATTTTCTTTTATATCTTTCTATATATCTTTTATGTAGCAGATATATAAGGAGAGAGATAGGTGTGATATGAGGATGTATGTTTTTCATTAAACACTTGTAATTTCCCGTAGTAAGAAATATACAGAGTTTTGCTCTTCCTTTCCTTCTCATTTTGTCTTCACTTTTCTTACTAGCTAAACAACCTCTAAGGATGATTTCTCAGGGGATGAGTGGCTAGGTTTTACTTTTCTTGGAGTGATGGAAGTTAGGTGAAAGACCTGAATGCAAATGTGGGAGTTGTCCTTGCTTTAAATGACAATAGTTGTTAACCATCAATGGTTTCTATTTCAAGGTTTATCCTTAAATCCCTTAAAATCACCTTGAATGGCCAATACTTGGTAAGCTTTTCAGATTCCATGGATGCTTATTGCTAGATCCATTGATGTCTATTAGTTATCATTTACGAGCCATTGGAAGGTGGTTCAAGGTGAGAGTCTTTAGTGTTTGAAGCCATTAATGGGAAGCGACTATCATTTTCCATGAAACCTTTGGATCAAATCTAATTGTTAAATATAAAACCGGTTTGGAAGATAACCATCCTTTATGTTATTATCCCAAATGCGAGGAGAAGATCCGGAATCTCCCCCTTTGCCTAAGGAAACCGATCCTAATGACCTACATCTCCAAGAGACCTTTTCTTTGTAGTTAATTTCACATATTGTTTCTCTTAACTTAAAATCAATCTTTGCAACCACAATTCCATTTTCTTTTAAAGCTAACTTTCATAAGAAAAAGCACCATGTTATTTCCTTCAGTTAAGTCAACTATACGATGAAAACCCATCTCTGTGGATGATCTTAGAGCCACTATACTATGTTAGCTATGCTACCCTAGTGTGAGGTGATTTAGGTTTTATAAATTTTGTTGATAACACCCGTCTGAGCCAAAATCAAATGGCATGACTGCAATGGGGACGAATCAACTCCTTTGAGACACTCCGACATCGGTCTTCATAACATCTTCAACGGTCTTCCACTGCAATTTTCGAATCAGATTACACAATGAATGTATGAGACCATCTGTGTTGAGAGGAGATGAGGATGGAATTTCAGTTTGTTATCCGTGGACTGATCTCGGTGAGAAGTGGGTCCTTGGCGGGACTTCAATGGTGCGGCTGAGTTGGAACCTTCCTCTCATCCAATGGTGCAGTTCAGTTGGAACCTTTCAATGATGCTACTGCATTTCTTTTCTCTCTCTGATACATACCTTTCTTTCCTTCCTTCATCAGTGTGGTTGTTCCGGAATTACTCCCAATGGTGCGACTGCCTTTCTCATCTTCAAATTCAATAAGGTAGGTATGTACTCATCTTCCTGATTCGTTCCCAATTGGTGTCTCAGCTGATTCATGTCCAGCTGGTGCTCTTTGATTGAGAGAGTAATCAACAAAATTTATAACCTATATCACCATGCATTAGGATAGCTTAGCTAATATAGCATAGTGGCTCTAGGATCGTTCACTGGGAAGGTTTTTCAACTCTCAACGGATACCAATTCAAAGTAAATTGGTGCTTTTTCATTTCAAGGTTAGCTTAAGAAATAAACACAAACTTTGTTTAAATGAGGTTTTGTTTAAAGCTAACTAAAAAGAAAGTAATGGAAATTACTTATGAAGAAAAACATTCCTTGGAGGTTTAGGTTCACAAGGGAGGTTCCTTATGCAAAAACAGAGCTCCGGTCATTTGGTTCGTTTCCTTGCATTAGAGAATTAACATATAGTCAATTCTCTAACCGGTGTTGTACAGATGTAACCTTTAAATGGATTTCAGCCCTAATTCCCTCTCACTAATGCAACTTGCAATGGCTCGTGCCTCTCACCTAGCATTTGCCATTCAAGGTGATCTTTAACTTTGGACTTCCCTTCTCAAGCTCGCAAGAGATAACTAATGGATGTCTCCTTGGAGTCTAAAAGCTTACCAAGTGTTGGCAATTCTAGAAAATCCTACCTTCAAGCCACTTCCCAAAAGCTCGCAAGAGATAAACAAGTGCATCTCCATGGACGGAGATCACGTGCCTTACCACGTGTTGGCTCAAGTGAATTGAAGGTGTTTTAAGTTAACTAAAAGCATAGAAATCATTAAAGGATCACACTTTCTCTTCATTAATGATTTAAACCAAAAAGCTACCAATTCATGCACTTGGAACCTTTCCCGGCAACCTTAACTCCAAGGAACTAAAAGTCTAGCCACTCATTCTCTGAGGAAAATTCCTCATAGCTTGTTTGGCTAGAAAGAAAACTAACGAGAAAACAATTATATGAAGGAAAAACAGAGCAAGTGCTCTGTAAAATATATTTCTTCCTTTCGCCGATTACATAATAGATATCTTTGTAAAGAAAATTACAAACTATATATATGAGGTTATTCACCCTTTTCCTTGCTTAAAGACTAAGGAATCCTATGATAGGTGGGTTACAAGGAGACTTTGGGGATTTAGACAACAAATATCTAAAGCAAAATATCCCAAAATATCTCAAAAATGTCGGTCGGAAATATCAGGAAGCTTCAGGAGAACACCGTTGCACTGTATACTGAGAGAAAAACTCTCATGGTAAGCGTTATCAGAAGGTCCGGATATGTCTATCCGGAGAAGTTGAAGCGTCCTCCTCTCCCATTCAGCTGTGAGATATCCGGATGTAAAATGTCGGCGCACGCCATGCTATCCGGAGCAACTCCATCCGGATTCCCCATCCGAGTGTGAGATATCCGCGCCGTCAGTCTATCCGGATCAACTCCATCTGGATTCCTCCAGAGGACATGTGGGGGCTACCTTATCCGGACTCCGAGAGGGAGAAGCACACGAAACTCGTGAACATCACACCCGGACGATAGCATATCCTATCCGGATATGTTATCCGGAAACTGACCATGTTCCGCCGCCATCCTGTCCGGACGCCTTGTCCGGACATCTTTTACTCCTTGCATTCCGGATTGCTTATGGAAAAGGACTTCAAAGCTTTAGTCCTTCGTGTTTCTGGACTTTCTATTGCTTTGCCATGGATTCCAAAGAACTCTCCTCAATCTCTGATTGCTTTGGTGATCAAAAAGCTATCAAAACACCAAAACTTAACACAATTTGATTAGAATTGATTGCAAGGGTCCTTAATATGTTAATTGGGTTAAAAGACGATAACTACTACTCAAAAATATTTAAAAGAGTTAATTACATGCTATCAAATAGCACTTTTTGAGTAGTAATCACTCCCCTCCCTTAGCAATGAAGGAGTGAAAAATAAAAATAAAAAGTATTATAATTTACAACATCATGCTGATCAAAAAAACAATTTTCAAGTGGCATGATGATCTAACTCTCACATGGAACATTAAAGAAATAAAATTCAAACTTCAACAAGATTTATCAAATAACTTGTCTAATCACAATTCTTAAAGAGAAGGCATTACGCAAATTTAAGCTTTAAAAGAGTTTCCGCTCCCAAAGGGTCAAACCTTACTCTTCCACAAAAATCTAAGTGTTACTTATTAGTTTCCGAATATAGTATGTTGAACTAATCTCTCCCCCTAACCTAGTTCTTTTTCAAAGCTTAGCAAGCTGATCAACCTCCAATAAGCTAAGAACGCACCTCTTTTTTCACAATTTTTTCATTGTAGGAGTACAAGGCTAAAGGTATTTTTTTCTAAATTGTCCATGTAACGGGGGTCCATCGATGACTCCTAACCAATTAAGGTTTAGGGCATCAAGCTTTAAGGATCTTTCAACCACTAACTCCTCGGATTTTACCCCAAACTTTTGAGAATGAATTTTAATACCCAAGCACCTACAGTATATTAAACTCCACCTATTCACCCTTGTAACGAGCATTGAGGTCGGTAACTCTCAACCAATGAAGGCTTAGGGCACCAGGTTTTAAAGATTTTCACCATATACCCCTCAGACCTTGCTCGGGTTTCAAGGCAAGTAAACATTTTTCTTTTTTTTTTTCTCTTTTTTTTCAAAGGCTCATTGGCCTTTTATAAAGTGTCCCAACACTATTAAAATGAGGCCAAAGGTACCAAGTCTAAAATTTTCCTAAGTCAAGAGGGAAATAGTTTTTCATCTTATAATCGGAACCTATTGTGCACAGTGTGTGAATAGCTTAAAGTGGAAGAACTAAGGTTGAATTCAATAGAAGCTTCAACAATTCATCAACTTTAGTAAGCATAATACAAAATCTAAGTCAAGTGAAAAAAAAATTCAATTTCTCTCATTTCATTTTGAAAATTTTTCCTTAATAACCATGGAGACTAAAATAAAAAACTTTAAAAATTTTAAAATTAAGCAAAAAATAACTAAATTACCAAAATAACTTAGCATTTATAACAAAAACTTCATTCCTCAACTCTCCTCCCAACCAAACTGAACATTGTCCTCAATGTTATCAAAAACGATTGAAAAATAGGGAGGAAGTGGTACCTCCTGAGTGACATGGAGTGATGCTGTGGAAATAATGGCTCAGCTGTCTCTCCTATAGGAGGCTCCGGATGAGGCAAAGGCTGATCAACAAAAGGAGGGGCCTGTGATGGCTCTGAGGAGCTGGGAGCAACTTCTTTCAATTTTCTTGCAATACCTCCTGATTTTAATCATTCAAAAAGTTAATTACAATTAACATAATTTAAGACCAAAATTACAATCAAATAATTTACAAAACTTAAAAATTAACATATTTAACAAAATTATGGACTTCGGTGAAACCAAGTCCATCTAATCCTTCTCTGATCAGGATTTTTGTGGCTCAAGGAGGTTGATTTCCTCATTTTCTGGCTTGAACGGCTCAATGAATGGCTTGAGGCGATGACCATTGACTTTAAAGGTGTCTATGCCATTGGAATGTAGTAATTCCACCACTCCATTGAGGTGTACATGGTGAATAATGAAAGGACCTATCCACCTTGACTTGAGCTTCCCTGGAAAGATATGGAGCCTTGAGTCATAGAGTAGAACTCTTTGTCCCTTCCTCAATTCTTTGTTGGAGATTAGTTGATCATGCCACTTCTTCATCCTCTGTTTTGCAACTTTGGAATTGATGTAAGCATCATTTCTTAATTCCTCCATCTCATTAAGGTCTAAGAACCTCTTTGCCCCAACTCTGATCCAGTCCATGTTCAACCTCTTGATTGCCCACCAAGCCTTATATTCAACTTCCACAGGGAGGTGGCATGCTTTGCCATAGATGAGACGATAGGGGGACATGCCAAGAATAGTCTTATAAGCTGTTCTATATGCCCATAATGAATCATGTAGCTTAATTAACCAATCTTTTCTGCTTGTAATCACCACTTTCATCAGTATGTTCTTTATTTCCCTGTTTGCTAGCTCTACTTGCCCGGAAGTTTGAGGATGATAAGGTGTAGCTATCTTATGCTTCACTCCATACTTGGCTAATAAGGCTTCAAAAGGTTTGTTGCAAAAATGAGTACCTCCATCACTGATTATGGCCTTGGGCACCCCAAATCTTGAGAATATGTTCTCCTTAAGGAATTTGAGAACCACCCTATGATCATTATGTTTACAGGGGATTGCCTCCACCCATTTGGAAACATAGTCCACCCCCACAAATATATAAGAGTTACCAAAGGACATTGGGGAAAGGTCCCATGAAGTCAATACCCCAAACATCAAAAAGATCAACTATAAGGATGGGGTTCATGGGCATTTAGTTTCTTTTTGTAAGCTTCCCGAGTCTTTGGCATCTATCACAACTCCTACACATGATGTGGGAATCTTTGAAAAGCGATGGCCAAGTAAACCTTGATTGCAAGACCTTCATGGCTGTTTTTTGAGAGGCAAAGTGGCCTCCACAGGCATTCTCATGGCAATGGCTAAGGATCCCTTGTTGCTCTTCTTCAGGGACACACTTCCTTATGATCTAATCTGCACAATACTTGAAAAGAAAAGGCTCTTCCCAATAATAAGCATGAATCTTTGCAAAGAACTACTTCTTGTCTTGCGCTTTCCACTCACTTGGAACTTCACCAGTAACCAAATAGTTAGTAATATGAGCATACCAAGGAGCTTTCTCTAACAACATAAGTGATTCCACGGGAAAGTCATCATTAATAGGTAATACATGGGAATTATGTGCTATAGCCAACCTTGAAAGGTGGTCAGCTACCACATTCTCCACCCCTTTCTTGTCTCTGATTTGGAGATCAAACTCTTGTAACAAAAGAATCCATCTAATCAACCTTGCTTTTGCATCTTGCTTTGTCAATAAATACTTCAAGGCCGAATGGTCAGTGAAAACAATGATGAAAGACCCTACCAAATAAGCACGAAACTTGTCTAAAGCAAACACCACAACTGACAATTCTTTCTCTGTAGTTGTGTAGTTTCTTTGAGCCTCGTTCAATGTTTTGCTTTCATAGTAGATCACATAGGGCTTCCCATCTTCTCTTTGGCCAAGTACAACTCCTATAGCAAAGTCACTAGCATCACACATTACTTCAAAGGGTAATTGCCAGTTAGGAGCCCTTACTATTGGAGCGGTTGTCAAAAATTGCTTCAATTGATCAAAATTGTTTTGACATCTTTCATCCCAGACAAACTTAGCATCCTTAGCTAAAAGTTCACAAAGAGGCCTTGAAAGCTTAGAGAAGTCTTGTATAAATCTCCTGTAGAACTTTGCATGGCCAAGGAATTGCCTTATTTCTTTTACAGTGGTTGGGGATGGCAATTTGGCAATAAGTTCCACCTTTGCTTTATCAACTTCAATGCCTTTCTCTGAGATGATATGGCCAAGGACAATTCCTTGACGTACCATAAAATGGCATTTCTCCCAGTTGAGCACCAAGTCTTTTTCAATGCATCTTTTAAGAACCGCTTCCAAATTTACTAAGCATTCTTCAAATGTACTTCCATATACGGTGATATCATCCATGAAAACCTCCATAATTCACTCCACCATATCACTGAAGATACTAAGCATACATCTTTGGAATGTTGCAGGTGCATTGCATAAACCAAAAGGCATTTTTCTATAGGCGTATGTTCCAAACGAACATGTGAAAGTGCTCTTCTCCTGATCTTCAACATCAATTTCAATTTGGAAATACCTTGAGTACCTGTCTGATTACTACCAAAAAGTGCTATTTTGTAGACCTAATTATAATGGTTTTAAGCACCTTTGAGTAGTAATCATATTCATTTAACACAATTAATTCATTAAGGTCCTTAGTTAATTGGTTTTAACCATTTTGTGGCAAGTTTACATGTTTTTATCAGCTTATGAATCAATTCAAGCATGCCAAATGATGGAGGAGCTACTTGGACAAGTTATGGCAAAGCTTTTGGAAGCTCAAATTCATGAAGAACCAAGCTTTGGAGCTCCATAGCCCTTTGCCAAAGTCGTTCAAAGTATGCAAGGAGAGAAGCAAAGTGAAGAGAAGCAAAGAGGACAGCAGCTGCAGTCTTCTTTCGCACTTTTGGAGCACTTTCCGAAGTCCATTTTATACATGCTATATACCATTTCAAATCTCAGGAAGTCAAGAATCCAACGCTTCAAACCGTGTACAATTTGGAGCTGAAATGAGGAAGATATGGCCTTCGGAAGCCAACTGCTCCAGGTTGTGCGAAAATTTCGCACGACACAAGGTGTTATGCGAAATTCGCATAACACCTTCAAAATTTGCATAACCCATGCGTGGTGCGAATTTTCCTCTGTTTTTGCCGACTCCACTTTAGATATTTTCCTTTGTATTTTTTGATGTAATTTCCTTTCCTATCCTTGTAACTAACCAATCACAAGCTTTTGCTTTTGTAAAGACTATATAAGGGGTGGAAATCACCTCTTGAAATAATAGAAGATATATTACGTTTTACACTTAAAATATATACGGAGCTCTCTCATTTCTCTTTTCTCTTCCCCATTTCTATTTTCTTAGTAGCCAAACAGTCTCTGAGGGCTTTTCCTCAGAGGATGATTGGCTAAAACTTTTAGTTTCTCAAAGTATGGATGTTATGTGATGGCTTGGATGCAATCCCATGGAAATTTTTCGCACCCGGAAGGTAAGGTAGTCGTTTTTCATTAAAGGCTCATTAATGCAAAGTTTGGTTTTTATTTCCTTTGGACAACTTCCAACGGCCAATACTTGATAAGCTTTTGGATTTCTATCCATTAGTTATCTCCTACGAGCTATTGGAAGGTGAGGTTTTCAATTCCAAGTTTTGCATTAATCCGTTAGAACCAATTTCAATGGCCATTGAAAGGTGAGTTTATCACTTGGAATGACTTTGAGTTGCCAATATTTGGTAAGCTTTTGGCTTTAGACCATTAGTTATCTCTTACGAGCCATTCAAAGGAAGTCTAAGGTGAATAACCATTGATGAAATTCACTACCATCTGTTTTGTCATTTTAAAGGATTAAAACTTGATTTGCTAAATCCATACCGGTTCGAGAAGCAAGCATCACCATAGTTGCAACCCCAACGCGAGGAGCCTATCCTAAGATTTCCAATTTGCATAAGAGTCAGAGCATAGCTATCCTATCTTTGAGAAACTTGTTTTTACACCCTTTCATTTTAATCTTTAATGTTAGCTTAGATTAGTTTAAATCTTTCTAAAACATTTACATCTTCTTTTAAAGCTAACATCCATAAGAAAATCATCTATTTTCCTAATTTGAATATCACTAGTGTTTGCGAAAACCCTTCCCAGTGAACGATCCTAAAACCACTATGCTATAGTAGCTTGGCTACTTTAGTAATAGTATTCAAGGTATAAATTTTGTTGATACGCCTTTAAAGCTAAGCTACCATGAGTCGAATCAAATGGCGCCGTTGCCGGGGATCGACCATGAGTCGAATCAAATGGCGTCGTTGCCGGGGAAGGTGCCACAAGCACAGTGAAGCAACCATTAAGGGTAACTTGTGATCTTCATCACAAATTTGGTGAGTTTTCTTATAATTTTTTTTTTAGTTTAGTTTTTATTTAGTTAAATTTTTTTTATTCTCTTTTCTTTTATTTTTGTTTTAATTTCAATTTGTGCATTCCTTATTGGATTCGAGACCAAGAGAGAACCCTGGTACAAGTTGAAGAAAAGAGCCTTAGTTGAATATCATTTTTTTAGAAATGGAAAGTCTACATGAAGATCAAAGCTCTCATTATGATCATGAGAAGGACAAATTCGCATACCTATCCATGAGGGATCGGATTGAATTAGGGAAAAGGCAAGTTCAACAAAGCCAATGAGGTAGTAAGTATGCTTTGAATGGAGATGATTCATATGAGCATAAGGTAAGGGAGTGCCCTACCATTCCAACTGTGAGAGACATGTACGGTTACCAAAGCTCCTACACCTCAAGTTGGAATAACCATCCCAACCTTACAAGCCAACCTCAACCTCAACCATCAATGAGTACATTTTCATTGGAGCAAGCCATTTTGAAGATAAGCAAAGTCATGGAGGACTTTGTAGGTGAGCAACAAAAGATCAGCTCTCATCTTAATGAAAAGATTGATAATTTGGAGAGTTCAATGAATGTAAGAATGGAGGGGGTTTATAATGATCTATCACTAAGGATAGAAAAAGTTCAAGACTCCATTGAGAAGCTCACCAATCTTGACATAGCAAGGGGGAAAAGGAAGCTTCCTCCTCAACCCCACCATAACCTTCAAGGAACCAATGCAAAAAGATCAAGGAAAGTGTTGAAGATCGACACTTTGGTGGGGGATTGCTATGACAACTCTATGGACCAACCTTCCATTGAAAATCGTAAGATTCAAGATGACAAAGGGTTACTTGAACCCTTTAAAGCATCCACTTCTCTGGGGAAGAGAAGAAAAAAAAATTCCCTTGGACCAAATGGGAAGGATGCCAATTTCGTTTGGGATCCAGGGGGAATTCAGCATGAAGTGGGTGTGTGAGTGAGGATGAGCTAAATAGTTCATCTTCTTTTTGGGGTACATGCTATCAGCTTCATTTAAATTTATGCATGTTTTAGTTTGAATTCTTAGCTTTAATTTAGTTTTAATATGTTTTTAAGATGAGTTTTGAAGTGTTCATGCAGGTATGATCCTTGCAAAAATCGAAGTTATGGTGAAAACAAGGGAAAACAGGGGAGAAAAGCCAAAACAGAGCAATTCGCACCACCCCATTTCGGCAACTGTTGGGAATATTTCGATCACTTCCCGAAGTTCATTTCATGCGTACTATATCTCGTTTCAAATCTTGGGAAGTCAGGAGTCCATAGGTTCAAACAGTGCTCGATTTGGAGTTGAAACGAAGAAGTTATGGCCGTTTGAAGATGACTATGCAAAGCTAAACGGGAATGTTGCAGCCGCACCCCATTTTGCTACTGTTGGACACGTTTTTGGAGCACTTTATGGAGCTCAAATTATGCATACCATATCTCGTTTTGAAGCTTAGGAAGTCAGGAGTCCAGTGCTTTAAACGGTGTGCAATTTGGATTTGAAACAAAGAAGTTATGACCATTTGAAAGAATCCAATTTTGCATTTGGGCGGATGAATAGTGCCTTGTGCGAAATTTTCGCACCACTCTTCCTTTGTGCGAATTTTTTAGCTTCTTCATCCCTACCCTTCCCAATCCCAAGCCTTTGAGCCTTGTCCTCAGCTGCTCAAAGTGGGACCCACTCATCATTTTTGTAAATATTTAGTATAAATTCCTCTCTCATTCAATTTTTGAATTTTGAAACAGGTGGTTTACCTTCTCAACTCCAAGTCCACATCACATGAGGTGGTTCAACCTTCTCAACTCCAAGTCCACATCACATGAGGTACCACTTCCTTCCTCCTTATTTTTGATTCAAACATTGAGGACAATGTTCATCTCGGTTGGGGAAAGAGATGAGGAAGTAAGTATTAGTTTAAATTTTTATCATACTTAGTTAAATTAGCTACTTTTTGTTTAAATTTTAAAATTTTTGCTTTAAACTCCATGGATATTAAGGATTAACTCTCAAAATTAAATGAGAGAAGTCGAGTTTCAACTTGATTACATGAGTCTTAGACTTTGTATTATGCTCTTCTAAAAGTTGATGAATTGTTGAAACTCCCATTGCATGCAAACTTATCTCTTCCACCTTAAGCTATTCGCACACACATACATTAGATTCCGGTTATAAGATGTGAAACTATCTCACCCTCTAAGCTTGAGAAATCATAATTTGACACCTTTAACCTCTCTTTAATAGTGTTGGGACACCTCATAAAGACCAATGAGTCTTTGAAAAAAATAGAAAAAGAAAAAGAAAAAGAAAAAGAAAAAGAAAAAAAATAGAATAAACTTCTTTGCTTGCCTTGAAACTTGAGCATGGTCCGAAGGGGTGGCGAAAGCCTTTAAAGCCTGGTGCCCTAAGCCTTTATTGGTTGGGAGTCACCGATCCTCTGCTTGTTACATGGGTGAATTGGTTAAGTTTAGTAAGTGAAAAGAATTGTGAATAAGAGGTGCGTTCCTAGCCTATCAAGAGATGGTTAATTTTGCTAAGATTAAAGAAAGACTTAGGTTGGGGGGAGATGATAGTTATCCATACTATACTTGGAAGATAATCATATTAACACTTAGCTTTTAGTGGAAGAATTTGATTTGGATCTTTTGAGAGTGGAAATTCTTTTGATGCTTAAACTTGCATAATATCCATTCTTTGTACTCTATGATCAAGTGAATGCTTTGACAACTCTTATTATAGGTTGAGTTTCACATCTTTATTGATCCATGGATATCCATCATGCCACTCATATCATTTTTTGGAGTGATTTGCATGATCCCTTTTATGTATATTATTATAGTTTACTTAGTTTTTATCTCCTCCATTGCTAAGGGACTAGCAATGAGTCGGTTGGGGGGTGAATCTAAGTGTTATTTATTAGTTTCCGGATATAGTATGTCAAACTAATCTCTCCCCTCAACCTAGTTCTTTTCAAAGCTTAGCAAACTAATCAACCTCTAATAGGCTAAGAACGCACCTCTTTTCTTTCACAATTTTTTTCTTGTAGGAGTGCAAAGCTTAAAGGCATTCTTTTCTAAATTGTCCATGTAATGGGGGTCCATCGATGACTCCCAACCAATCAAGGTTTAGGGCATCAAGCTTTAAGGATTTTTCAACCACTAACTCCTCGGATTTCACCCCAGACTTTTGAGAATGAATTTTTAATACCCAAGCACCTACAACATGTTAAACTCCACCTATTCACCCTTGTAACGAGCATTGAGGTCGGTGACTCCCAACCAATTAAGGCTTAGGGCACAGGTTTTAAAGATTTTCACCATATACCCCTTAGACCTTGCTCGAGTTTCAAGGCAAGCAAACATTTTTCTTTCTTTCTTTATTTTCTTCAAAGACTCATTGGCCTTTTACAAGGTGTCCCAACACTATTAAATGAGGTCAAAGGTACCAAGTCTAAAATTTTCCTAAGTCAAGAGGGAAATAGTTTTTCATCTTATAGAACATGCGTGTTACGTTTTACACTGAGTGATATACAGAGCTCTCTCGTTTCTCTTTTCTCTTTACTATTTTATTTTCTTGGAAGCCAAACAGCCTCTGAGGGCTTTTCCTCAGAGGATGATTGGCTAAAACTTTTAGTTTCTCAAAGTATGGATGTTATGTGATGGCTTGGATGCAATCCCATGGAAATTTCTCGCACTTGGAATGTAAGGTAGTCGTTTTTCATTAAAGGTTCATTAAATGCAAAGTTTGATTTTTATTTCCTTTGGACAACTTCCAACGGCCAATACTTGACAAGCTTTTGGATTTCTATCCATTAGTTATCTCCTACGAGCTATTGGAAGGTGAGGTTTTCAATTCCAAGTTTTGCATTAATCCGTTAGAACCAATTTCAATGGCCATTGAAAGATGAGTTTATCACCTGGAAACGTCCAAGAAACAATAGAAAGGATGGTGATTACTACTCAAAAAGTACTATTTCATAGCCTGTAATAAACTCTTTTAAACACTTTTGAGTAGTAGTTATCACTTTTTAACCCAATTAACATATTAAGGACCCTTGCAATCAATTCTAATCAAATCGTGTTAAGTTTTGGTGTTTTGATAGCTTTTTTATCACCAAAGCAATCTGTGATTGAGGAGAGTTCTTTGAAATCCTTGGCAAAGCAATGGAAGGCTCAGAAACATATAGAACCAAAGCTTTGCAGTCCTTTGCCATAAGAAAATCCGGAATACAAGGAGTAAAAGATGTCCGGACAGGGCATCCGAACACACCATTAGAGAACGGCGGAACGTGGGCTGTAGCAAGGCTCGCTCACTCACTTTAGTCAATGTTTTCCATACGGACAACACATCCAGATAGGATATACTCTTGTCTGGGTGTGATGTTCACGAGTGCTGTGTGTCTTTCCGCTTGGAGAAGTTGGATAGCATTGCGCCGCCTTTTCATTTGGGGAATCCGGATGGAGTTGAGCCAGATGGGTCCCTACACCTTGTACATGCAGACGGTCCCCCTTGTGCAGCATAGCTCATTCTAGCCGGGGAGGAATTCCGTGCGCCGACATTTTACATCCAAATATCTCACAATCGGATGGGAAAGGAGGACGTTTCAACTTCTCCTAATAGACATGTCCGGATTCTCTGGTAATGCCTACTCGGTCAGACATGCACAGCTGCAGTGTTCTCTTGAAGCTTCCTGATATTTCTGACCGAAATCTTGAGATATTTTCGACCGACATTTTGTGATATTTTGGGATATTTTGCTTTAGATATTTGTTGTCTAAATTCCCAAAATATCCTTGTAATCCACCTATCATAGGATTCCTTAGTCTTTAAGTAAGTATAAAGGGTGAATAACCTCATATATATAGTTTGTAATTCTCTTTACAAAAGAGGATCATCTAATATATGATCAATTATGTAATCGATAGAAGAAAAAAATATAGTAGAGAGCATTTGCTCTATTTTTCCTTGATATATTTGTTTTCTCGTTATTTTTCTTTCTAGCCAAACAGGCTTTGAAGAAGTTTCCTTAGAGAATGAGTGGCTAGACTTTTAATTCCTTGGAGTTAAGGTTGTCGGGAAAGGTTCCAAGTGCATGAATTAGTAGCTTTGTGGTTTCAATCATTAATGAAGAGAAGTGTGATCCTTTACTGATTTCTATGTTTTTAGTTAACTTAAAACACCTTCAATTCACTTGAGCCAACACTTGGTAAGGCCAGTGATCTCCGTCCATGGAGATGAACTAGTTTTCCTCTTACGAGCTTTTGGGAAGTGACTTGAAGGTAGGATTTTCTAGAATTGCCAACACTTGGTAAGCTTTTGGACTCCAAGGAGACATCCATTAGTTATCTCTTGCGAGCTTGAGAAGGGAAGTCCAAAGTTAAAGATCACCTTAAATGGCAAATGCTAGGTGAGAGGCACGAGCCATTGCAAGTTGTATCAGTGAGAAGGAATTAGAGCTGAAATCCATTTAAAGGATACCTCTGTACAGCACCGGTTAGAGAATTGACTATATGTTAATTCTCTAATGCGAGGAAATGAACCAAATGACCGGAGCTCTCTTTTGCATAAGGAACTTCCCCTATGAACCTAAACCTCCAAGGAATGTTTTTCTTCATAAGTAATTTCAATTACTTTCTTTTTAGTTAGCTTTAAACAAAACCTTTTTCAACCAAAGTTTGTGTTTTATTTCTTCAGATAACCCTGAAATGAAAAAGCACCAATTTACTTTGAATTGGTATCAGTTGAGAGTTGAAAACCCTTCCCAGTGAACGATCCTAGAGCCACTATGCTATATTAGCTAAGCTATCCTAATGCATGGTGATATAGGTTATAAATTTTTTTGATTACTCTCTCAATCAAAGAGCACCAGCTGGACATGAATCAGCTGAGACACCAATTGGGAACAAATCAAATGGCGCTGTTGCCGGGAAAGGTGCCAACTTCATATTGATATTATTTCAGGGTACTTGTGGTTTTCATCACAAGTTTGGTGAGTTTTCTGTTATTTTACTAACTCTTTTAGTTGCTTCTTTTACTTGTTCATATTCTAGCATAGATTTTTATTTAGTTTTAGTTAATTGAACTCTTTTTGGTAGTTTTGTTTTTTGTTTTCCTCTGTTTTCGTTTTTGTTTTTTTTAGTTACAGTTGATACTAGTTGTGTATTCCAAAGTGGATACGAGATTGTGGAGGAAGGCTTGTTAAATTTGAAAGACCTCATAACAAGGAGTTGGAAGTAATCTTGAACATCATGGAGACTACATCTGAGGATCAGCATAGTCACCATGATCATCAAGACAATCCCAATGAATTCAGATCGATGAGGGACCGTATGCATCCACCTCGTATGAGTGCACCATCATGTATAGTGCCCCCTATAGAGCAGCTAGTGATCAGATCCCATATTGTGCCACTTTTGCCAACTTTCCATGGAATGGAAAGTGAGAATCCCTATGCCCATATCAAGGAATTTGAAGTTATTTGTAATACATTCCGAGAGGGAGGAGCTTCTATCGACCTGATGAGGCTTAAATTATTTCCTTTTACTTTAAAGGATAAGGCCAAGATTTGGCTTAATTCTTTAAGGCCAAGGAGTATCCGTTCTTGGACTGATTTACAAGCTGAATTCCTCAAGAAGTTTTTTCCTACTCACAGAACAAATAGCTTGAAAAGGCAAATTTCAAACTTCTCAGCTAAAGAGAATGAGAAATTCTATGAGTGTTGGGAAAGATACATGGAAGCCATTAATGCTTGTCCTCACCATGGCTTTGATACATGGCTGTTTGTGATTTATTTCTATGACAGGATGTCTTCCTCAATGAAACAACTCCTTGAAACCATGTGTGGAGGGGATTTCATGAGTAAGAATCCTGAGGAAGCTATGGATTTCTTGAGTTATGTAGCTGAAGTCTCAAGGGGATGGGATGAACCGAACAGATGAGAAGTGGGAAAGATGAAGTCTCAACCAAATGCTCTTCATGCTAAGGCTGGGATGTACACCTTGAATGAAGATGTTGAAATGAAAGCAAAATTTGCAGCTATGACGAGAAGATTGGAGGAGCTAGAACTGAAAAAGATGAATGAAGTGCAAGTTGTTGCTGAAACACCAGTGCAAGTAAAGCCATGTTCGATTTGTCAATCTTATGAACACTTGGTGGAGGAGTGCCCTACAATTCCAGTTGCTAGAGAAATGTTTGGAGAACAAGCAAATGTCATTAACCAATTCAAGCCCAATAGCAATGCTTCATATGGCAATACTTAGAACTCAAGTTGGAGGAATCATCCAAATTTTTCATGGAAGCCAAGAGCACCTCAATATCAACAGCCGACTCAACCATCTCAACAAGCTTCAAGTCTTGAACAAGCAATAGTGAATCTCAACAAGGTTGTGGGAGATTTTTTTGGAGAACAAAAATCCATCAATTCTCAACTCAGTCAAAGAATTGATAGTGTAGAGAATACTTTGAATAAAAGGATGGATGGGATGCAAAATGACTTATCTCAGAAGATAGACAATCTCCAATACTCAATCTCAAGGCTCACTAATTTGAACACAGTGCAGGAGAAGGGTAGATTTCCTTCTCAACCTCACCAAAACCCCAAGGGTATCCACGAGGTGGAAACTCATGAGGGAGAATCTTCACAAGTGAGAGATGTTAAAGCCTTGATCACTCTAAAGAGTGGTAAAAAGGTTGAGTCACCAACACCCAAGCCATATGCAGAAGAGAAGGAAGAAGAAGAGACAAAGAAGAGGGAGGAAATGAAAGGAAGGAAGAAAGATAACAGTGAAGGGAAGAAGGACCGTGATTCCACAGTGAATGCAAATATGGAGAAAGAGCTTATTAAGGAAGAATTGATGAAGAAACGCACATCTCCACCTTTTCCTCAAGCTTTGCATGGGAAAAAGGGGATAAAAAATGCATCATAAATCCTTGAAGTATTGAGTCAAGTGAAGGTCAACATTCCATTGCTGGATATGATTAAGCAAGTTCCATCATATGCAAAGTTCCTAAAAGACCTATGTACTATCAAAAAAGGGTTGAATGTGAATAAGAAAGCCTTCTTGACTGAACAAGTGAGTGCCATCATACAATGCAAATCTCCTTTGAAGTACAAAGATCCGGGATGTCCTACCATTTCAGTCATGATTGGAGGAAAGGTAATGGAAAAAGCTTTGCTAGATTTGGGAGCAAGTGTGAATTTGCTACCATACTCTGTTTATAAGCAATTGGGACTTGGTGAGTTAAAGCCAACGTCAATCACCCTATCTTTAACTGATAGGTCAGTGAAAATTCCAAGGTGGATAATTGAGGATGTATTAGTTCAAGTTGACAATTTCTACTATCCAGTAGATTTTGTTGTTCTTGATACTGATCTTTTAGTTAAGGAAGCTAATTATGTTCCTATCATCCTTGGAAGGCCATTTCTTTCTACTTCAAATGCAATCATAAATTGTAGGAATGGACTTATGCAACTCACTTTTAGCAACATGACACTTGAGCTTAATATCTTTCATATGTCAAAGAAGCTAATTACTCCAAAAGAAGAAGAAGGTCCAGAAGAGGTATGCATTATTGACACTCTAGTGGAGGAGCATTATAATAAGAATATGCAAGACGAGTTTAATGAAAGTCTTGAGGATCTTGAAGAGGGGTTGTGTGAAACCGCTGATGTGCTTGCTACTCTATAAGGCTGGAGGAGGAAAGAAGAGATCTTACCTCTATTCAATAAAGAGGAAGGACAAGATGATGTAAAAGAAGAATTCCCGAAGCTCAATTTGAAACCTCTGCCCATGGAGTTAAAATATACATACCTGGAAGAAAATAACCAATGTCCTATTGTTATATCTTCATCTCTTACCAGTCATTAGGAGATTTCTCTACTGGAAGTTCTAAAGAGGTGCAAGAAAGCAATATGATGGCAAATATCTGACTTGAAAGGAATCAGTCCTTTGGTTTGTACACATCACATATATATGGAGGAAGAAGCTAAACCAATTCGTCAACCTCAAAGAAGATTGAATCCTCATTTACAAGAAGTGGTGCGAACTGAGGTACTGAACCTACTCCAAGCGGGTATTATTTATCCCATATCTGACAGCCCTTGGGTGAGTCCTACTCAAGTGGTACCAAAGAAGTCAGGTATTACTATGGTTCAGAATGAAAAGGGAGAAGAAATTGCTACACGCCTCACTTCAGGTTGGAGGGTGTGTATTGACTATAGGAAACTGAATGTTGTGACAAGGAAAGATCATTTTCCACTCCCGTTTATTGATCAGGTGCTGGAGAGAGTCTCTGGCCATCCTTTCTATTGTTTCTTGGACGGGTACTCAAGGTATTTCCAAATTGAAATTGATGTTGAAGATCAGGAGAAGACCACTTTCACATGTCCGTTTGGAACATACGCCTACAGAAGAATGTCGTTTGGTTTATGCAATGCACTTGCAACATTCCAAAGATGTATGCTTAGTATCTTCAGTGATATGGTGGAGTGAATTATGGAGGTTTTCATGGATGATATCACCATATATGGGTACATTTGAAGAATGCTTAGTAAATTTGGAAGCGGTTCTTGAAAAATGCATTGAAAAAGATTTGGTGCCCAATTGGGAGAAATGCCATTTTATGGTACATCAAGGAATTGTCCTTGGCCATATCATCTCCAAGAAAGGCATTGAAGTTGATAAAGCAAATGTGGAACTTATTGCCAAATTGCCATCCCCAACCACTATCAAAGGAGTAAGGCAATTCCTTGGCCATGTAAGGTTCTACAGGAGGTTTATACAAGATTTCTCTAAGCTGTCAAGGCCTCTTTCTGAACTTTTGGCTAAGGATGCTAAGTTTATCTAGGATGAAAGATGTCAAAACAGTTTTGATCAATTGAAGCAATTTTTGACAACCACTCCAATAGTAAGGGCTCTTAACTGGCAATTACCCTTTGAAGTAATGTGTGATGCCAGTGACTTTGCTATGGGAGTTGTACTTGGCCAAAGAGAAGATGGGAAACCCTATGTGATCTACTATGCAAGCAAAACATTGAACGAAGCTAAAAGAAACTACACAACTACAGAGAAAGAATTGTTAGCTGTGGTGTTTGCTTTAGACAAGTTTTGTGCTTATTTGGTAGGGTCTTTCATCATTGTTTTCATTGACCATTCAGCCTTGAAGTATTTATTGACGAAACAAGATGCAAAAGCAAGGTTGATTAGATGGATTCTTCTGTTACAAGAGTTTGATCTCCAAATCAGAGACAAGAAAATGGTGGAGAATGTGGTACCTGATCACCTTTCAAGGTTGGCTATAGCGCATAATTCCCACGTATTACCTATTAATGATGACTTTCCCAAGGAATCACTTATGTTGCTAGAGAAAGCTCCTTGGTATGCTCATATTGCTAACGATTTGGTTACTAGTGAAGTTCCAAGTGAGTGGAAAGCGCAAGATAGGAATCACTTCTTTGCAAAGATTCATGCCTATTATTGGGAAAAGCCTTTTCTTTTCAAGTATTGTACATATCAGATCATAAGGAAGTGTGTCCCTGAAGAAGAGCAACAAGGGATCCTCAGCCATTGCCATGAGAATGCCTGTGGAGGCCACTTTGCCTCTCAGAAAATAGCCATGAAGGTCTTGCAATCAGGGTTCGCTTTTCAAAGAATCCCACATCATGTGTAGGAGTTGTGATAGATGCCAAAGACTCGGGAAGCTTACAAAAAGAAACCAAATGCCCATGAACCCCATCCTTATAGTAGATCTTTTTGATGTTTGGGGTATTGATTTCATGGGACCTTTCCTAATGTCTTTTGGTAACTCCTATATATTGGTAAGGGTGGACTATGTTTTCAAATGGGTGGAGGCAATCCCCTGTAAACAAAATGATCACAGAATGGTTCTCAAATTTCTCAAGGAGAACATCTTCTCAAGATTTGGGGTGCCCAAGGCCATAATCAGTGATGGAGGTACTCATTTTTGCAACAAACCTTTTGAAGCCTTATTAGCCAAGTATGGAGTGAAGCATAAGGTAGCTACACCTTATCATCCTCAAACTTCCGGGCAGGTAGAGCTAGCAAACAGGGAAATAAAAAACATACTGATGAAAGTGGTGATTACAAGTAGAAAAGATTGGTCTATTAAGCTGCATGATTCATTGTGGGCGTATAGAACAGCTTATAAGACTATTCTTGGCATGTCTCCCTATCGTCTCGTCTATGGCAAAGCGTGCCACCTCCCTGTGGAAATTGAATATAAAGCTTGGTAGGCAATCAAGAGGTTGAACATGGACTGGATCAGAGCTGGGACAAAGAGGTGCTTAGATCTGAATGAGATGAAGGAATTAAGAAATGATGCTTACATCAATTCCAAAGTTGCAAAACAGAGGATGAAGAAGTGGCATGATCAACTAATCTCCAACAAAGAATTGCGGAAGGGGCAAAGAGTCCTACTCTATGACTCAAGGCTCCATATCTTTCCAGGGAAGCTCAAGTCAAGGTGGATAGGTCCTTTCACCATTCACCAAGTACATCTCAATGGAGTGGTGGAATTACTCAATTCCAATGGCATAGACACCTTCAAAGTCAATGGTCATCGCCTCAAGCCATTCATTGAGTCGTTCAAGCCAGAAAATGAGGAAATCAACCTCCTTGAGCCATAGAAATCCTGATCAGAGAAGGGTTAGATGGACTTGGTTTCACCAAAGTCCACAATTTTGTTAAATATGTAAATTATTTTATAGTAATTTTGGTCTTAAATTATATTATATTAATAGTAATGATTAAAATCAGGAGCAGATTCTTGCCACTCAAGCCCAGCACACTGCCATCCTGAGGCAGATTCAGCATCAATTGGCAGTACATCAGTTCCTGAGCATGCCATTCTTACCTCATCTGGAGCCTCCTACAACGAGACAGTTGAGCCATTATTTCCACAGCATCATTCCATGTCTCTAAGGAGGTACCACTTCCTCCCTATTTTTCAATCGTTTTTGTCACATTGAGGACAATGTTCAACTTGGTTGGGGGGAGAGTTGAGGAAGGATGTTTTTGTTATTAATGCTAAGCTATTTTGGTAATTTAGTTGCTTTTTGCTTAATTTTAAAAAAATTTTAAGTTTTTATTCTACTCTCCATGGTTATTAAGGAAAAATTTTCAAAATGAAATGGGAGAAATTGAATTTTTGTCTTTTTACTTGACTTAGAGTTTGTATTATACTTACTAAAGTTGATGAATTGTTGAAGCTTCTATTGAATTCAAGCTTAGTTCTTCCACTTTAAGCTATTCACACACTGTGCACAATAGGTTCCGATTATAAGATGAAAAACTATTTCCCTCTTGACTTAGGAAAATTTTAGACTTGGTACTTTTGACCTCATTTTAATAGTGTTGGGACACCTTGTAAAGGGCCAATGAGTCTTTGAAAAAAAAAGAAAGAAAGAAAAATATTTGCTTGCCTTGAAACCCGAACAAGGTCTGAGGGGTATATGGTGAAAATCTTTAAAACCTGGTGCCCTAAGCCTTCAGTGGTTGGGAGTCATCGACCTCAATGCTCGTTACAAGGGTGGATAGGTGGAGTTTAACATACTGTAGGTGCTTGGGTATAAAAACTCATTCTCAAAAGTTCGGGGTAAAATCCGAGGAGTTAGTGGTTGAAAGATCCTTAAAGATTGATGCCCTAAACCTTAATTGGTTGGGAGTCATCGATGGACCCCCGTGATTCTTGCCCACTTGGTGTATCAGCTGATTCATGTCCAGCTGGTGCTCCTTGATTGAGGTAGTAATCAACAAAATTTATAACCTATTACACCATGAACTAGGTAGCAAAGACAAAGCTACTATAGCATAGTGGCTCTAAGATCGTTCACTGGGATGGGTTTTCACTTCACAATTGATATCAATTCAAAGTAAATTGGTGTCTTTTCATTTCAAGGTTAGCTTTAAAAGAAAACATAAAGATGTTTAAATGAAAAAGGTTTGGTTTTAAACTAACCAAAAATAGTAATTGATTTTACTTACAAAGAAAAGTGTTTCTTGGAGTTTTAGATCACTAGGCTCAAATTCATCATACAAAAAGGAGAGTTTCGATCACTTGTTTCTTTTCCTCGCGTTAGAGAATTAACATATAGTTAATTATCTAACTGGTGTGGTACAGATGCTTCCCTTTAATGGGTTCAAACACTAAATCCCTCTCACTGATGCAACTTGCAATGGCTCGTGCCTCTCACCTAGCATTTTCCATTCAAGGTGATCTTTAACCTTGGATTTCCCTTCACAAGCTCGCAAGAGATAACTAATGGATGTCTCCGTGGAGTCCAAAAGCTTACCAAGTGTTGGCAATTCTAGAAAATCCTACCTTCAGGTCACTTCCCAAAAACTCGCAAGAGGTAAATTAGTGCATCTCCATGGACGAAGATCACTTGCCTTACCAAGTGTTGGCTTAAGTGAATTGAAGGTATTTTAAGTTAACTAAAAAGATAAAAACCATTAACGGGTTACACTTTCTCTTCATTAAAAACTAAAACAACAAAACTTCCAATTTATGCACGAGGAAACTTACCCGACTTTCTTCACTCCAATAGACGAAGAGCCTAGCCACCAATCCTCTGAGGAAAAATCCCCAGAGTTTGGTTGCTAGAAAGAAAACTAACGAGAAAAAAAATATAGGAAAAACAGAGCAAGTGCTCTGTTCGTCGATTTCACATATATTATATGATCAATGATATATTCGACATATGGATCGATGTTTTGTAAAGGAAATTACAAACTATATATAAGAGGTTATTCACCCCTTGTTCTTACTTAAGGACTAAGGAATCCTATGATAGGTGGATTACAAGAAAACTTTGGGGATTTAGACAAAAAATATCTAAAGCAAAATATCCCAAAATATCTAAAGCAAAATATCTCAAGATGTCGGTCGGAAATATCAGGAAGCTTCAGGAGAACACCGCTGCACTGTATACTGAGAGAAAAACTCTATGGGTAAGTGTTATCAGAAGGTCCAGATATGTCTATCCGGAGAAGTTGAAGCGTCCTCCTCTCCCATCCGACTGTGAGATATCCGGATGTAAAATGTCGGTGCACGGAATTCCTCCCCAGCTAGACTGAGCTATGCTGCGCAAGGGGGACCGTCTACGTGTGCAAGGTGTAGGGACCCCTCTTCCGGATGACACGGAGTATGCAAGGCTATCTGGATCAACTCCATCCAGATTCACCCGGGTGGACTCGCGCCGCCATGCTATCCGGCATTCGTGCACATCATACTCCGGATATGTTGTCCGGATGGAAAACATTGACTAAAGTGTGCAAGCCTTGCTACAGCCCACGTTCCGCCGCTCTCCAATGGTGTGTCCGAACTCCCTGTCCGGACATCTTTTGCCATGGATTCCTAAAGAACTCTCCTCAATCTCGGATTGCTTTGGTGATAAAAAAGCTATCAAAACACCAAAACTTAACACAATTTGATTAGAATTGATTGCAAGGGTCCTTAATATGTTAATTGGGTAAAAAGGTGATAACTACTACTCAAAAGTATTTAAAAGATTTAATTATAAGCTATCAAATAGCACTTTTTGAGTAGTAATCACCCCGTTACATGGACAATTTAGAAAAGAATACCTTTAAGCTTTGTACTCCTACAATGAAAAAAATTGTGAAAAAAAATGTGCGTTCTTAGCCTATTTGAGGTTGATTAGTTTGCTAAGCTTTGAAAAAGAACTAGGTTGGGGGGGGGGGGGGGGGAGATTAGTTCAACATACTATATTCGGAAACTAATAAATAACACTTAGATTTTTGTGGAATAGTAAGGTTTGGCCCTTTGAGAGTGGAAACTCTTTTAAAGCTTAAATTTGCATAATGCATTCTCTTTAAGAATTGTGATTAGATAAGTTATTTGATAACTTCTTGAAGTTTGAGTTTTATTTATTTAATGTTCCATGTGAGAGTTAGATCATCATGTCACTTGAAAATTGTTTTTTGATTAGCATGATGTTGTAAAATTATAGTACTGTTTATTTTTATTTTTCTCTCCTTCATTGCTAAGGGACTAGCAATATGTCGATTGGGAGGAGTGATTACTACTCAAAAAGTACTATTTCATAGCCTGTAATAAACTCTTTTAAACACTTTTGAGTAGTAGTTATCACCTTTTAACCCAATTAACATATTAAAGACCCTTGCAATCAATTCTAATCAAATTGTGTTAAGTTTTGGTGTTTTGATAGCTTTTTGATCACCAAAGCAATCTGTGATTGAGGAGAGTTCTTTGGAATCCTTGGCAAAGCAATGGAAGGCTTAGAAACATATAGAACCAAAGCTTTGAAGTCCTTTGCCATAAGAAAATCCGGAATACAAGGAGTAAAAGATGTCTGGACAGGGCGTCCGGACACACCATTGGAGAACGGCCGAACGTGGGCTGTAGCAAGGCTCGCTCACTCACTTTAGTCAATGTTTTCCATACGGACAACACATCCGAATAGGATATACTCTTGTTTGGGTGTGGTGTTCACGAGTGTCCTGTGCCTTTCCGCTTGGGGAATCCGGATAGCATTGCACCGCCTTTCCGTTTGGGGAATCCAGATGGAGTTCAGCCGGATGGGTCCCTACACCTTGTACACGCAGACGGTCCCCCTTGCGCAGCATAGCTCATTCTAGCCGGGGAGGAATTCCGTGCGCCGACATTTTACATCCGGATATCTCACAGTCAGATAGGAGAAGAGGACGTTCAACTTCTCCTAATAGACATGTCCGGATCCTCTGGTAGTGCCTACCCGGTCAGACATGCACAACTGCAGTGTTCTCTTAAGCTTCCTGATATTTTCGACCGACATCTTGAGATATTTCCGATAGACATTTTGTGATATTTTGGGATATTTTGCTTTAGATATTTGTTGTCTAAATTCCCAAAATCTCCTTGTAATCCACCTATCATAGGATTCCTTAGTCTTTAAGTAAGTACAAAGGGTAAATAACCTCATATATATAGTTTGTAATTCTCTTTACAAAAGAGGATCATCTAATATATGATCAATTATGTAATCGGTAGAAGAAAAAAATATAGTAGAGAGCATTTGCTCTATTTTTCCTTGATATATTTGTTTTCTCGTTATTTTTCTTTTCTAGCCAAACAGGCTCTGAGGAAGTTTCCTCATAGAATGAGTGGCTAGACTTTTAGTTCCTTGGAGTTAAGGTTGCCGGGAAAGGTTCCAAGTGCATGAATTAGTAGCTTTGTGGTTTCAATCATTAATGAAGAGAAAGTGTGATCCTTTACTGATTTCTATGTTTTTAGTTAACTTAAAACACCTTCAATTCACTTGAGCCAACACTTGGTAAGGCCAGTGATCTCCATCCATGGAGATGCACTAGTTTTCCTCTTGCGAGCTTTTGGGAAGTGACTTGAAGGTAGGATTTTCTAGAATTGCCAACACTTGGTAAGCTTTTGGACTCCAAGGAGACATCCATTAGTTATCTCTTGCGAGCTTGAGAAGGGAAGTCCAAAGTTAAAGATCACCTTGAATGGCAAATGCTAGGTGAGAGGCACGAGTCATTGCAAGTTGTATCAGTGAGAAGGAATTAGAGCTGAAATCCATTTAAAGGATACCTCTATACAGCACCGGTTAGAGAATTGACTATATGTTAATTCTCTAATGCGAGGAAATGAACCAAATGACCGAAGCTCTGTTTTGCATAAGGAACTTCCCTTGTGAACCTAAACCTCCAAGGAATGTTTTTCTTCATAAGTAATTTCAATTACTTTCTTTTTAGTTAGCTTTAAACAAAACCTTTTTCAACCAAAGTTTGTGTTTTATTTCTTAAGCTAACCTTGAAATGAAAAAACACCAATTTACTTTGAATTGGTATCAGTTGAGAGTTGAAAACCCTTCCCAGTGAACGATCCTAGAGCCACTATGCTATATTAGCTAAGCTATCCTAATGCATGGTGATATATGTTATAAATTTTGTTGATTACTTTCTCAATCAAAGAGCACCAGCTGGACATGAATCACTGAGACACCAATTGGGAATGAATCAGATGGCCAGAGACTCTCTCCAGCACCTGATCAATAAACGGGAGTGGAAAATGATATTTTCTTGTCACAACATTCAATTTCTTATAGTCAATACAAACCCTCCAGCCTGAAGTGAGGCGTGTAGCAATTTCTTCTCCTTTTTCATTCTGAACCACAGTAATCCCTGACTTCTTTGGTACCACTTGAGTAGGACTCACCCAAGGGCTGTCAGATATGGGATAAATAATACCCGCTTGGAGTAGCTTCAGTACCTCAGTTTGAACCACTTCTTGTAAATGAGGATTCAATCTTCTTTAAGGTTGACGAATTGGTTTAGCTTCTTCCTCCATATATATGTGATGTGTACAAACCAAAGGACTGATTCCTTTCAAGTCAGATATTTGCCATCCTATTGCTTTCTTGCACCTCTTAAGAACTTCAAGTAGAGAAATCTCCTGATGACTGGTAAGAGATGAAGATATAACAACAGGACATTGGTTATTTTCTTCTAGGTATGTATATTTTAACTCCATGGGCAGAGGTTTCAAGTTGAGCTTCGGGAATTCTTCTGTTACATCATCTTGTCCCTCCTCTTTATCGAATAAAGGTAGGATCTCTTCTTTCCTCCTCCAGCCTTGTAGAGTAGCAAGCACATCAGTAGGTTCAGACAACCCTTCTTCAAGATCCTCAAGACTTTCATTCAACTCGTCTTGCATATTCTGATCACAATGCTCCTCCAGTAGAGTGTCAATAATGCATACCTCCTCTGGACCTTCTTCTTCTTCCGGAGTAATCAACTTCTTTGACATATGAAAGATATTAAGCTCAAGTGTCATGTTGCCAAAAGTGAGTTGCATAAGTCCATTCCTATAATTTATGATTGCATTTGAAGTAGCAAGAAATGGCCTTCCAAGGATGATAGGAACATAATTAGCTTCCTTAACTAAAGGATCAGTATCAAGAACAACAAAATCTACTGGATAGTAGAAATTATCAACTTGAACTAAAACATCCTCAATTATCCCCCTTGGAATTTTCACTGACCTATCAGCTAAAGATAGGGTGATTGATGTTGGCTTTAACTCACCAAGTCCCAATTGCTTATAAACAGAGTATGGTAGCAAATTCACACTTGCTCCCAAATCTAACAAAGCTTTTTCCACTACCTTTCCTCCAATCATGACTGAAATGGTAGGACATCCCGGATCTTTGTACTTCAAAGGAGATTTGCATTGTATGATGGCACTTACTTGTTCAGTCAAGAAGGCTTTCTTATTCACATTCAACCCTCTTTTGATAGTACACAGGTCTTTTAGGAACTTTGCATATGATGGAACTTGCTTAATCACATCTAGCAATGGAATGTTGACCTTCACTTTAATACTTCAAGGATTTCTGATGCATTTTTTATCTTCTTTTTCCCATGCAAAGCTTGAGGAAAAGGTGGAGATGTGCGTTTCTTCATCAATTCTTCCTTAATAAGCTCTTTCTCCGGATTTGCATTCACTGTTGAATCACGGTCCTTCTTCCCTTCACTGATATCTGTCTTCTTTCCTTTCATTTCCTCCCTCTTCTTTGTCTCTTCTTCTTCCTTCTCTTCAACATATGGCTTGGGTGTTGGTGACTCAACCTTTTTACCACTCCTTAGAGTGATCAAGGCTTTAACATCTCTCACCTGTGAAGATTCTCCCTCATGAGTTTCCACCTCGTGGATACCCTTGGGGTTTTGGTGAGGTTGAGAAGGAAATCTACCCTTCTCTTGCACTGTGTTTTGATTAGTGAGCCTTGAGATTGAGTATTGGAGATTATCTATCTTCTGAGATAAATCATTTTGCATCTCATCCATCCTTTTGTTCAAAGTATTCTCTACACTGTTAATTCTTTGACTGAGTTGAGAATTGATGGATTTTTATTCTCCAACAAAATCTCCCACAACCTTGCTGAGATTCACTATTGCTTGTTCAAGACTTGAAGCTTGTTAGGATGGTTGAGATGGTTGAGATGGTTGAGCCGGCTGTTGGTACTGAGGTGCTCTTGGCTTCCATGAAAAATTTGGATGTTTCCTCCAACTTGAGTTGTAAGTATTGTCATACGAAGCATTGCTATTGGGCTTGAATTGTCCAATGACATTTACTTGTTCTCCAAACATTTCTTTAGCAACTGGAATTGTAGGGCACTCCTCCACCAAGTGTTCATAAGATTGACAAATCGAACATGGCTTTACTGGCACTGGTGTTTCAGCAACAGCTTACACTTCATTCATCTTTTTCAGTTCTAGCTTCTCCACTCTTCTTGTCATAGCTGCAAATTTTGCTTTCATTTCAACATCTTCATTCAAGGTGTACATCCCAGCCTTAGCATGAAGAGCATTTGGTTGAGACTTCATCTTTCCCACTTCTCCTCTGTGCGGTTCATCCCATCCCCTTGAGACTTCAGCTACATAACTCAAGAAATCCATAGCTTCCTCAGGATTCTTACTCATGAAATCCCCTCCACACATTGTTTCGAGGAGTTGCTTCATTGAGGAAGACATCCCATCATAGAAATAACTCACCAACAGCCATGGTGAGGACAAGCATTAATGGCTTCCATGTATCTTTCCCAACACTCATAGAATTTCTCATTCTCTTTAGCTGAGAAGTTTGAAATTTGTCTTTTCAAGCTATTTGTTCTATGAGTAGGAAAAAACATCTTGAGGAATTCAGCTTGTAAATCAGTCCAAGTACGGATACTCCTTGGCCTTAAAGAATTAAGTCAAATCTTGGCCTTATCCTTTAAAGTAAAAGGAAATAGTTTAAGCCTCATCAGGTCGATAGAAGCTCCTCCATCTCAGAATGTATTACAAACATCTTCAAATTCCTTGATATAGGCATAAGGATCTCACTTTCCATTCCATGGAAAGTTGGCAGAAGTGGCACAATATGGGGTCTGATCACTAGCTGCTCTATAGGGAGCTATACATGATGGTGCACTCATACGAGGTGGATGCATACGGTCCCTCATCGATCTGAATTCATTGGGATTGTCCTGATGATCATGGTGACTATGCTGATCCTCAGGTGTAGTTTCCATGATGTTCAAGATTACTTCCAACTCCTTGTTATGAGGTGTTTCAAGTTTAACAAGCCTTCCTCCACAATCTTGTATCCACTTTGGCATACACAACTAGTATCAACTGTAACAAAGAAAGAAAAACAAAAACAGAGGAAAACAAAAAACAAAACTACCAAAAAGAGTTCGATTAACTAAAACTAAATTAAAAGCTATGCTAGAATATAAACGAGTAAAAGAAACAACTAAAAGAGTTAGTAAAATGACAGAAAACTCACCAAACTTGTGATGAAAACCACAAGTACACTGAAATAATATCACTATGAAGTTGGCACCTTCCCCGGCAACAACCCCATTTGATTCGTTCCCAATTGGTGTCTCAACTGATTCATGTCCAGCTGGTGCTCTTCGATTGAGAGAGTAATCAACAAAATTTATAACCTATATCACCATGCATTAGGATAGCTTAGCTAATATAGCATAATGGCTCTAGGATCGTTCACTGGGAAGGGTTTTCAACTCTCAACTGATACCAATTCAAAGTAAATTGGTGTTTTTTCATTTCAAGGTTAGCTTAAGAAATAAACACAAACTTTGTTTAAATGAGGTTTTGATTAAAGCTAACTAAAAAGAAAGTAATGGAAATTACTTATGAAGAAAAACATTCCTTGGAGGTTTAGGTTCATAGGGGAGGTTCCTTATGCAAAAACAGAGCTCCGGTCATTTGGTTCGTTTCCTCACATTAGAGAATTAACATATAGTCAATTCTCTAACCAGTGTTGTACAGATGTAACCTTTAAATGGATTTCAGCTCTAATTCCTTCTCATTGATGCAACTTGCAATGGCTCGTGCCTCTCACCTAGCATTTGCAATTCAAGGTGATCTTTAACTTTGGACTTCCCTTCTCAAGCTCGCAAGAGATAACTAATGGATGTCTCCTTGGAGTCTAAAAGCTTACCAAGTGTTGGCAATTCTAGAAAATTCTACCTTCAAGCCATTTCCCAAAAGCTCGCAAGAGATAAACAAGTGCATCTCCATGGATGGAGATCACGTGCTTTACCACGTGTTGGCTCAAGTGAATTGAAGGTGTTTTAAGTTAACTAAAAACATAGAAATCATTAAAGAATCACATTTTCTCTTCATTAATGATTTAAACCAAAAAGCTACCAATTCATGCACTTGGAACCTTTCCCGGCAACCTTAACTCCAAGGAACTAAAAGTCTAGCCACTCATTCTCTGAGGAAAATTCCTCAGAGCTTGTTTGGCTAGAAAGAAAACTAACGAGAAAACAATTATATGAAGGAAAAATAGAGCAAGTGCTCTGTAAAATATATTTCTTCTTTCCGCCGATTACATAATAGATATCTTTGTAAAGAAAATTACAAACTATATATATGAGATTATTCACCATTTTCCTTGCTTAAAGACTAAGGAATCCTATGATAGGTGGGTTACAAGAAGACTTTAGGGATTTAGACAACAAATATCTAAAGCAAAATATCCCAAAATATCTCAAAAATGTCAGTCGAAAATATCAGGAAGCTTCAGGAGAACACCGCTGCACTGTATACTGAGAGAAAAACTCTCCTGGTAAGCGTTATCAGAAGGTCTGGATATGTCTATCCGGAGAAGTTGAAGCGTCCTCCTCTCCCATCCGGCTGTGAGATATCTGGATGTAAAATGTCGGTGCACAGAACGTCCTCCTCTCCCATCTGGCTGTGAGATATCCGAATGTAAAATGTCGGGGCACGCCATGCTATCCAAAGCAACTCCATCCGGATTCCCCATCCAGGTGTGAGATATCTGCGCCTCTAGTCTATCCGGATCAACTCCATCCGGATTCCTCCAGAGGACATGTGGGGGCTCCCCTATCCGGACTCCGAGAGGGAGAAGCACACGGCACTCGTGAACATCACACTCGGACGATAGCATATCCTATCCGGATATGTTGTCCGGACACAGACCATGTTCCGCCGCCATCCTGTCCGGACGCCCTGTCCGGACATCTTTTACTCCTTGCATTCCGGATTGCTTATGGCAAAGGACTTCCAAGCTTTAGTCCTTCATGTTTCTAGACTTTCTATTGCTTTGCCATGGATTCCAAAGAAGTCTCCTCAATCTCTGATTGCTTTGGTGATCAAAAAGCTATCAAAACACCAAAACACCAAAACTTAACACAATTTGATTAGAATTGATTGCAAGGGTCTTTAATATGTTAATTGGGTTAAAAGGCGATAACTACTACTCAAAAGTATTTAAAAGAGTTAATTACAGGCTATCAAATAACACTTTTTGAGTAGTAATCACTTCCCCATCGTGGGGTGAATAGCCGGTGAATATCAACAAGTAGTTGCGTATCTCTATCCCAAAATAGTAGCCTAAATCCCCTCTAAAACTTGGACTCCTCCCAAACGGCAACCCCCTCTATGCCTTTTCAAACCACAAACTGATCCCCTCAAACAGCAGCCTCAAATCCCCCTAAAACATGAACTGATCTTTCCCTTGAAAATGAAAGCCTAACTTCACCAAAATAATCCTTTTGACCTCCTTCAATCGTGCATCTTCCTTCTTTTTCTTTTATTTTTTTTCATAATATTTTATCCATCACTTAGTCAGCTTCTCTACAGCCACAGTGATGGAAAAAAATGGCAGAAAAAGGTTTCCTTCTCCTCTTCCAATCACCCTCCATCCCCTCCAATTTTCCTTCTTTTCTTTTTTTTTTCCTTTGTCTTTCCTTTTCTCTCTTCCTCTCTCTCCAATCCACTGGTTGCCTCCATCTTTTCTCTTAATGGCATTTTTCTTTTTCTTTTATGGAGCACGTGGGATCCATGCAAAACAAATAATAATAATAATAATAAAGAAAAAACCAATAAAAGAAAACTAAGGGTTAGAATACTAATAAAAAAAAACGTGTAACTAAGGATTAAAAATCCAAAATATGCAATTTTAAACGAAATTAAAATATAGATCACATGCAAAACTAAAATGAATTATCAACTCAAGCAACTTTCTATCAAAATAAATAAATTAATAAATAAATAAAAATAAAATGAATATGATTATTAAGCTCATGCAATTTCCTAAAAATAAATAAATAAATAAATAAATAAAACTAATAAATAGAGAAAGATAAAAAAAACAAAAATGAAATCAAGCACATGCAAGCTATACGAGCTATGCAACCATGAAAGCCATGCAAACCATGCATCCATGCAAAAAAATGATCTAAATGGGCCTAGGGTGCCTAAGTGGGCCTAAGGTGATGCCTAATGGGCCAAGTGTGCCTAAATGGGCCTACGGTACCTAATTGGGCTCAGGGTGCCTAAGTGGCCTAAGATGGTGCCTAATGGGCCAAGTGTGCCTAAATGGGCCTAGTGTGCCTATTTAGGAAATTTTACATGGGTCTCGGGATTTTGTGGGTGATGAAGCCGAGAGAGAGAGAGAGAGAGAGAAATGCTCCCAAATCAAAGAAAAAAAAAGTTTTAAATTAAGGAAGTTACAGCTGGTTGTCGGGTCGGGTCGGGTCATTTTTCATAGGTTCCCAATTCAGATTTTTGTTTTAAAAATTTTCACCCTCTCATGTAACAGGGAGGGCTCCCTACTGATATGGAGACAAGGTTGCAGCTGATATGGAGGCATGGAGGGGCAATCTAGGAACATAAAATGGAGTCAACAAAAATTGCATGAGAAAGATAATATTTTCCCCATTAACAGGACATCTCATATTTCATTTACGTGGGTTTCCAAAACCATATATCTTCCTAATAGCAGCCTGCAAACACAATTTTCCCATCTATCAACTAGCTGCACCCATTCCTTTCATCCATGAACTGTCCTCCCACGCTATAACTCATTCTTTGAGCTACCCAAAAGGCCCCATAACTGGTCAACCCAACTACACCTACCCTTTTAACTCGTACCAACCCATAATCCTACTTTCCTAGCTCCTTATAGCACCCATTCCAACCCATAATCCTACTTTCCTAGCTCTCTATAGCTATAATATAGAGCCCTTGTCAGACATCCTATCAAGCCACTTTTGTAGCGCCATTTTGCTACCCAAGACCACTTCCCCACAGTTGTATAAGCTGTCCTTGTCAACCCCTCACGTCAAGCCATAAACTTGGTCTTTGGTAGCTAGCCCAACCTTCTATTCATTGGTCTCGCATATCAACGCATAACTCCAATATTTAGCTTCACATAGTTGTGCTATATAGAGTCCATCAGTTGTACAATCAAAAGCTCTCAACATCATTTCAAGTGTGCCTTAGCTATCCCTAGAATCCTTTTTTCCTATCAAAGCCTCACCTTCGAGTTATAATGGCTGCAAGCAACCTACTGATTATATATTCTATAAGTTTGAAAAAAAAAATTTAATGATGTCTAATTTGCAAGTTAGAACAAATAAAGAATACTAATATTTTATGAAGTGTTTAAAATTTTTTTAATATATATGAGAAATAATCTAAGTTTGAAATAAAGAATAATATTTATTATATATTATGTAAGTTTGAAAAAAAATATTTGATAAGGTATTTAAAAATTATTTACTTCAAAAATGCATTTGACAATAATAATTTTTAATCATTTATCTTCCATGTTCAATTTGTTGGAGAAAAATTATTGGTAAATCGTTCAACTTGGTCCCATTAATAAATAGGTGAGAAAAAAAATCAAAGAGAGAATGAAAAAGGTAGGAGTGGTTAGTAGTTTTTTCATTTAATAGTCAAGGGTATTTTAGGGATATTTTTAAAGAAATGTCATTTCCCTCAATTTTTACTCTTTTTTTTGGGTTTTGAGTTTAATTATGGGTGATTAGAGGACCTTAACTCAATTATCCAACCCAACTGGGATGGAAACATAATTTTCCCAAATAATTATAATTAATTTATTCTCAAAAATATTCTTTTGTGCTGACTTTTAATATATATACATTTGGTATAAATTAACAAATGGCATAATTGCCTTAGTGGACATAGGTTGTAGGAGTTCTTATATATGGGCAAAGTCGAGAATGGAGCAGGTGACTGGAGAAGAGGGAGGCCTAGACAGAGGTCCAGGTGACTTGGGTGGGTAGTTTGGGACAGAGGGAAGGCATTTTTTTTCCATAAATATTGCCAAAAAATAGGCTATAAATTGGAGAAATATCAGCGATTTTTTTCCATGACAACCGATTAATGAAACAAATCGATGACTTATCACCTCCAACCGATATATCAACCTTTTTTTGGTGATATTTATCAAAGTTTCCCCTCTCTGATATATCACCATGATATATCGTGTCGAAACCTTCCGAATATATTCTTCAAATTGATAAATGGTAGTTTTTTTCATTCATACTTTCATTCGTTCATGTATAGAGTATATATAGAGGGTAATCGCCATTCTAAGAATGGGAAAGAATGATACAAGGAAAGAATGATATAAGAAAATAACAACTAATATCCTAATATCTCAACTTTCCTAATATCTCAATATTCCTAATATCTCAAATTTCCTAATATCTAAACATTCCTAATATCTCAACACTGAATAATATAAGGAAAACATTCCTAATATCTCAACACTCCCCCTCAAGTTGGTGCATAGATGTCACACATGCCCAACTTGTTTAAAAATTTTGAAAACACTTGACTTGAGACAACTTTGGTAAGGATATCGGTCAATTGATCTTCTGATTGAATCTTAGGCAATTCCACAATCTTATCATCCAACTTTTCCTTAATGAAGAATCTATCCACCTCGACATGCTTTGTACGATCATGTTGTACTGGATTATGAGCAATGTCACATGCGGCTTTATTGTCACAAAAAAATCGGATTGGTTGCCTAGATAGGTAACCTAAATCCTGTAAGAGGAGTCTTAGCCATAATGCCTCACAAAGTCCTAGAGTCATACCTCTAAATTCTGCTTCTGCACTTGAACGAGCGATGACATTCTGCTTCTTACTTTTCCATGTCACAAGATTACCACCTACAAAGGTAAAGTAACCAGATGTAGATCGCCTATCATCCACTGCACCGGCCCAATCAGCATCAGTATATACTTCTATACTCTGATGATCAATATTTTAAGCGAACAAAATTCCCTTCCTAGGAGCATTCTTCAAATACCTCAAAATACGCATGACTGCATTCATATGTTGCTCTCCATGATTATGCATGTATTGACTCACTACACTCAATGCATAAGCAAGATCTGGTCTTGTATGAGCTAAGTACATTAATCTCCCCACAAGTCTCTGGTATCTTCCCTTATCGGTTGATACTTGATTAAGCTCAACACACAATTTCAGACCTTCTTCTATTGATGTATTAACAGGTTGACATCCTAACATTCCAGTCTCTTGTAAAAGATCTAAGGCATACTTTCTTTGAGACAGAAAAATTCCTTCACTTGATCAAGAAACTTCAATCCCAAGAAAGTATTTCAGAGGACCTAAATCTTTCATTTCGAATTCTTTAGATAGATAATTTTGCAGAACTTTTCTTTCTTCAGGATCATTTCCTGTAACTACCATGTCATCCACATATACGATGAGTGTCGTAATCTTACCATGTTGCTTTTTCAAGAACAAAGTGTGATTTGAATTACTTTGACGATATCCAAAAGCTCTCATTGACTTTGTGAACCTTCCAAACCATGCTCTCGGGGATTGCTTCAACCCATACAATGACTTCTTCAATTTGCACACCTTCCGACATTGCTTTTCTGACACCATGCATCCTGGTGGAAGATCCATATATACTTTTTCAGATAACTCGCCATGCAAAAAGGCATTTTTCACATCAAATTGTTGTAATGGCCAATCTAGGTTTGCAGCTAAATACAATAATACTCAAACTGTGTTGATCTTAGCTATAGGTGCAAATGTCTCTGTGTAGTCAATTCCATAAGTTTGAGTGTACCCTTTTGTTACCAGTCTTACTTTATATCATTCAATACTACCATCTGCCTTATACTTCACAATATAGATCCAACGACACCCAACTGGCTTCTTTCCTGGTGGACATTATATGAGTTCCCATGTTTCATTCTTTTGCAATGATTTCATTTCTTCATTCATGGCTGCTTTCCACCTTGGATCAGCTAAGGCTTCCTACACACTGTTAGGAATAACTACAGTAGATAATTGATTTACAAATGACTTATTTGATTTAGACAAACGATGGTTAGACACATAGTTGCTCATGGGATATTTGACTTTGGTAGACAATTCAGGTTTATATGTGGGTTTAGGAATACCTCTATTATGACGGTGTGGTAACCGTTTCATGAATGGATCAGGTTCCAAATTAAGAACACCTTCAACAAACGACGATTGGTTTGGTATTTCAGTGAAGACATCTTCGGACCCAAATTGTTGACCACTCATATCCAACTCACCCACTTCCTGGTTCACTAGTTCAGATTGTCCAGATTTATCTTCCTTAGAAATATGATAATCATAATCGAGAGTCTGAATTTCCTTATAGTGCTCCCCTTGAAGTTCAGACTCAGATGAAAAATACATCGAATCTTCATGAAACACCACATCCATTGTAATATACATTTGTCGAGTTGGATGATGGTAACATCAATATCCCTTTTTGTGCAATGCATATCCAACAAACACACATTTCAATGCATGGGAAGTTAACTTGGTGCGTTGGTGCTTGTGTAAATGCACAAATGCCACACAACCAAAAACACGATGAGGTAGATTTGGGACGGTTGGGGCAATTACGACATTAGTAAAAGCTTGTAGAGGTGTTTAAAAGGTAATTGAGCTAGAGAAGTACTGGATTGATCAAGTATGCGGCAGATGTGATTGCTTCTCCCCAATAAGATATCGGTGTTTTTGCTGCTATCAAGGAAGCATGAACAACCTCTAACAAGTGCCAATTTTTTTGTTCAGAGACTCAATTTTGCTGGGGTGTATTGGAACAAGTAGTCTAATGAATGATGTCATGTCCTTCCAAATACTTTTGAAGATCAGAACTTTGATATTCTCCACCATTATCACTACGTAGAACCCCAACCTTTACATTATATTGAGTTTCAATCATTTTATGAAAATTTTGAAACAACAAGTTCACTTCATCTTTGGTCTTCATCAAGCATAACCATGTCATTCTGGTACAATCATCAATAAAAGTAACAAACCAACGTGAGCCACTCAAAGTTAGGACTTTGGATGTGCCCCAAACATCAGAATGTATAACCATAAACGGAAACGGACTGTTATTCAAAATTAACGGAAACGAAGCACGATGGCTTTTAGCCAATTCACAAATATCACAACGGAAACCAGAAATATCACTCTTTGCAAACAAACTAGGAAACAATTTTTTTAAATAACCAAAGGAAGCATGTCTCAGACGTCGATGCCACAACCAAATTTCAGACTTTTTCTTCTCCCTCTCAGATCCATTTGCCATAAAGGCTTGTTGCAACTTATTTGAATGGCGAGGTTTTCTTGGAATCCTTCTTCTGTTGATCACAATTATTATCATTAATAACAAAGTGTTGATAGCCTAAACATGATCTAAAGGTCCATGGTTCAAACCCTCGATTCCTCATTGTTTTCCTAGTCATACCAAGAGTTGTTGCTTTGAAATTGTGGGATATCCAGACTGGTGGGACTAGTCTTATTGCAGTGAGTGCATTTGAAGGTTGACTTATCAATATTAGGGTTTGTCTTAGGATGGTTGATCGCTGTCGGACTACCATAGCGACAAAATATCCAGGATTTCAGTTCCATGGCTCTAATACCATCTTCAAACTGATAAATGGTAGTTTTTTTCATTCATACTTTCATTCGTTCATGTACAGAGTATATATAGAGGGTAATCGCCATTCTAAGAATGGGAAAGAATGATACAAGGAAAGAATGATATAAGGAAATAACAACTAATATCCTAATATCTTAACTTTCCTAATATCTCAATATTCCTAATATCTCAACTTTCCTAATATCTAAACATTCCTAATATCTCAACACTGAATGATATAAGGAAAGAATGATATAAGGAAAGCATTCCTAATATCTCAACATATATTATGAGATTTTCGTCCCTGCCCATACCCACCATCACTTCCACTTCTCCTTTTCATCAAACCATTACAAACCTAATCTTCATGCTCGGTATTTCAAGTGTTGCTTCTCTAAATCCTTAACTGTCGATCCTCAACTAGTTTTCACCTCCATGAAGTCTTTTGTAATTTACACCCATAACCATTGCTAACCTCGATCTTGATTTCGATTTTCTCAATGTTGCTGTCGACGGTATCCTGTATTTCATCTCCCTTTGCATGGATCTTGATGTTCGACCTGAGGAGATTTCGATTTTCGACATCGATGGTGTCAGGGATAGTGTCAAGAAGCTCAATAAAAGTCCCATCCGGAACTACGCCGACATTGCCGCTATCTCTGTCATGAAAATGTTCTCAGTATTATAGCATTAGCCCTTATGGGATGATTCATGTTGATTCGGAGTTGTGATCCTTTGGAGTTGATCCCGTTAAAGTTTCCAAGTGAGGAGTTGTTCCTCCTTTAGCAACTAGAGCTACTCTTGCTTCATAGCCATGCGTGTTATCTTTTATGTATTTATTCTATTTATTTGTTGTATTATTCATACAGTTAAGGGGCAGGAAATAAGGCCTTGTTTGGTGACTAGTTGGAACTGTTTGGTATCTTATTGATTTTGTGTTATTTAATCTCAAATAGAAATCTAAAATCTATTACTATTAGTTCATATTAATTCAATTGCACTATAAATTCAGATTGTTTCCATTGCTTTACATTGATTATACTAAATTGGGAGATCCAATTTTTTATATATATCTATATTAGTTTGAATTAGTTGGAATCAATTGAAGGCTTAGGCTTATTTCTGTTGATTTGTGCTGGATGATTTAAATTAAAGATTCAGATTTTGCCCCTGTTATTTGGAAACAATCTAGTCCCATTAGAAAAGGATTTACCCTATTGTTTGGTATTTGATCAAATTCAATTCAGAAATCTAAGATATCCCTATTGATTTTGGACTAATTTAATTCAATGGAAAATTCAGAAATTGTTTTTATTAATATGATATGAATTTTTTAAATTGAAACCTAAGTTATGTCTCTATTAACTTCTGAACTGATTCAATCCAATTAGGCATTTAAGTCATGCCTAGTGCCCTAAACTTATTTAATCAAACTAGAATTGAGATTGTACCTTTGTTGATTTGAATGAATTTAATTAAATTTGGATTTAGGAAGTATCATTATCATTAAATAAATAAAAATTGAATAGAAGGGGGAGTGAATAGGGTGATGGTCTCTTTTAACAAATTTAAACTATGTGAATGTAAGAGACAAATATATGCAAGTATATAATAAAACAATGTCAAGGCAATTGTATATAAAGTAAAGGAGAAGGGAAAAAAGAATGCAAACACAAGATTTTTATAGTGGTTCGGAGCAACCCGACCTAAATCCACTCTCCTCCAGCTTCAATCCCAAGCTTGAGCTTCCACTAATTCAAGGCTTCCAAACTAAGCCTTCAAGCAGTACAAATGGATTATGGTTCCAATCCACCATCTTAGACTTTTGGCTTCAAGCATCCTTTACACTTCTCAAGAGACACTCCACTCTTGAACAACCCCTCAAGTGATACTCCACACTTGAGAATACCTAAGTGATACCTCACACTTAGATTCTTCCTCTTAAAGATATACAAATACTTTCACAAACTCCTAGTACAAAACTTTAGGCTCAAATGATACAAGTAAACTAGGATTGAATGGTGCACTAATAATATGCAAGTTTTAAAACAATGGTACACTTAAAAACACTCTTCCAATGCTCAAATATATTCAAGAAAGGTCTAGGAAGGTTAAGCTCATGAAATAATGAAGATTGGAGCCTTTTTATAGAGAAAAAAAAAGTCAAACTAGCCGTTAGGGGTTTGACTAGTCGAGTTAGGGGTTGACCGGTTGACGGAAGCATTTACTGCATGGCAAGTGACCATTGGACCTTGACCGCCACTTGACTAGACCTCGACCGGTTGAGGTGGCGGTCAACCAGTTGAGGTTCAACCTTGACCAGTTGAACAACCATTCTGGAAGAGAGAAGGTTTTTTTTTTTTTGCACCCCATGACCGGTTCAATTGGGGGTCAACTAGTTTCTCATTCGGTTCAACAACCAACTTTTTCAACTTAAAAACCTTTTAAACAAGTTTGGAAAATATTTAACACAAGGTTTTAGTTAAAAACATGAAATCGTCCAATTTTAAAATATTTAAAACAAAATAACTCTTGGATAATTTTGGTGCATAAGTAAGGAATGTAATGCAAGAAAATCCTAGTGCACCAACAATCTTACAAAGAGATCTTATGAATCTTGGCTCTTGAAAAACACTTCTCTTTGAGGTCTTCTTCTTCTTAATGATTTCTCTTTGGCTTGATTTGTCTTTGTGATTGCCACTTTGGAAAATGTCTTGCCTAATCACACTTTATATATAATCATTAGTTCTAAACTTTGTTTTGTTATCATCAAAACCGAGTTTAACCAAACCATGGTTTCACAATCTCCCCTGTTTTGATGATGACATAACCAAGGTTGCTAAAAAGCTCACCCTCAATATATGCTCCTTTGAATTTAGAAAATATTCAAGTTTAGAAACTTTAAGACGTATATTAAGGGTGCTAAAAATGTTATAATCAAACATAAATTGCATAAAGAGAAATTTAGCAATTTCCAAGATATTATTATTAAATATGATGCATAATAAAGCACATAACATCAATATGAATAGGATTGCTAAAATAATATTGACATTTTTTTCCCAAGTTAGCAACCTACCATTACTTCTCCTCCTTTTTGTCATCAATAAAAAATTTCAATAGAGTATATAAGGGGAATCACATAATATCAAAAGTTAAAAATAAATAATAAGCATAATATAATTTCTCATGTAAATGAATCTCCCCCATTTTTCATTTGAGAACATTTTCCAAATAAAAGATTTCCCACTTTAGAGCATTCCCAATTTAAAGTATGATTTGGAAAAGATATATGGGAGAACATATGCATTTAAAAAGATGTATAACATGCACTGAATAACACTATTAGAGCACACAAGCATATGATCATTCAATTTTACCTAGGTATATATTTAAAAAAAATCTTCTTTTTAATCCAAACCTTGGTTTAACAAATATACCAATTTTATCAATATGATACCGAATGTTATATTATTAACAAAAATTATACCAAGTGTTAGCAAAATGATAAAATGATATTGCAAATTAAGCTTTAGAAGGGATACCATTACCAATATTATCAATGCTTTCTTTCCAAGGTAAGCATATCCTCCTTCTTGCATGGATCCCTACAAAACAAATTAAATAACCTTTGGTACCCATATCTTTTTAGGTCTTAGAGGGTTAGCCTTTCCTCCATTTAGAATCCAAAATAATTTAGAGTTTTAAAGAACATGAGGAGATTTTCTTAAGGGAAAAATGTCACTAATGTGACCTCTTCTTCCACAAAAATTGCAAATAATTGAAAGTGAAAAACTAGAGGCTTCCTTTACAAAATAATTCTTAAAATATTTTTTATTTTTGAAAGGCTTGTAACCTAGCCCCTTTTTATCAAAAATGCACTTTTGACTTGCCAAAAATCATATCAAAAGTCTTTTTACCATTTGAGAATTTTTGTAGATAGGATGTTAACTATTCATTTTTCTTTTTCAACTCCTCATTTTCCTTTTCAAAAGAGATTTTTGTCTTCTCAATATTTTCAAATATTTCCTTAAGCTCATTAAGGTCATTTTGAAGACAATAAATCTTTTTCGTGAGAGAGACATTTTTGAACCCAAGTTTTTCAAAATCAAAATATAATTCTTGAAGTATATCTTGAAACTCACTATAGTTAGAGTTGGAATTTACCTCATCTTCATGTTCCTCCAAAGCCATGAAGCATATGTTGGCATCCTCATTTGTTCATTCTTCTTCCATGGAGTTTTCATCACTTTCACTTTCACTCTCTTTCTCATCATCATCATTTTTTGAAGCCTTAGAATCTATATTTTTCTTATTTTCTTTAACTCTTTGATGATTGTTCAAATTTATCTCATGAGTCATGAGTGACCCAATAAGTTCTTCAAGTGGGAGCTTGGTGAGATCCTTTGCTTCTTGAATAGCCGTCACTTTTATTTCCCATTCCTTTGTGGTAGAGACCTTTAAGATCTTCATGACTTTCTCTACTTCAATGTAGGTCTTTCCCAAGGCTTCAAGTTCATTCATAATCACCATGAACCTAGAAAACATCTCTACAATAGATTCAAAATCCTTCATAGAAAATAATTCATAATCATGTACAAGGATGTTGATTGTAGACTCTTTAACTTGGTTGGTTCCCTCATGAGTGTTTTCTAATAGTCTCCAAATTTCTTTAGCTAACTTACATTTCCAAACACAATTAAATTCATTTCTATCAATAACACATTGTAAGATATAAACAACTTTGCCATTTAATTGAACTTTCTTTTTATTAAGCTCATCCCATTCTTGCTTAGGTTTTGGAACCATCACTCCATTTTCTAATTTTGAAGGAATGTGGAGACCATCTTCAATGACATCCCATAGATCAAGATTAATAGATTTTAAAAATTAGGACATTTTTCCTTTCCAATAGGAATAATCGGTTCCCGTAAAGAATGGAGGTCAAGTGGTTGAAAAACTTTAAATTTGAGATGAGCTTAATGGATTAGCCATTACCTCTTAGACTGTTAAGTCTTAAACAAAAGGCCTAATTCATATAGCAATTGTTAGAAAAATTAGGCTAATCCAAACCTATGGTAATCACCCTAGAAGGGGGGAGGGGGTGAATAGGGTGATGGTCTCTTTTAGCAAATTTAAACTATGTGAATGTAAGAGAAAAATATATGCAAGTATATAATAAAACAATGCAAAGGCAATTGCATATAAAGTAAAGGAGTATGAAAGAGAGAATGCAAACACAAGATTTTTATAATGGTTCAACGCAACCCAGCTTACATCCATTCTCATATAGCTTTAATCCCAAGCTTGAGGTTCCACTAATTCAAGGCTTCCAAACCAAGCCTTCAAGCAATACAATTGGGTTATGGTTCAAATCCACCATCTTGGAATTTTGGCTCCAAGCACCCTTTACACTTCTCAAGAGATACCCCGCTCTTGAATAACCCCTCAAGTGATAATCCACACTTGAGAATCCCTAAGTGATACCTCACACTTAGATTCTTCCTCTCAAAGATATACAATAATTTCGCAAACTCCTAGCACAAAACTTTAGGCTCAAATGATACAAGTAAACTAGGATTGAATGGTGCACTAATAATATGCAAGTTTTAAAACAATGGTGCACTAAAAAACACTCTTTCAAGGCTCAAATTTATTCAAGAAAGGTTTGGGAAGGTTAAGTTCATGAAACAATGAAGATTGAAGTCTTTTTATAAAGGAAAAAAGTCAAACTAGCCGTTAGGGGGTTCGATCAGTCGAGCTGGGGGTCCACTGGTTGACTAGCTGTTAGCATTTACTACTTGGCAGGTGATTGTTGGACCTTGATCGCCCCTTGACCAGACCTCGACCAGTTGAGGTGGGGGTTGACTGGTTGAATAACCATTTTGAAAGAGAGAGAAAGTGTTTTTTTTTTTGCACCCCTTGACCGGTTAAGCTGGGGGTCGACGGCTTCCTTATCCGATTCATCTGGTTGAGCCGTTTTTGGCTCAACAACCAACTTTTTCAACTTAAAAACCTTTTGAACAAGGTTGGAAAACATTTGACACAAGGTTTTAGTTTAAAACATGAAATTATCCAATTTTAAAATATTTAAAACAAAATAACTCTTGGATGATTTTGGTGCATAAGTAAAGAATGTAATGCATGAAAATCCTAGTACACCAACAATCTTACAAAAAGATCTTATGAAGCTTGGGTCTTGAAAATCACTTCTCTTTGAGGTCTTCTTCTTCTTAATGATTTCTCTTTAGCTTGATTTGTCTTTGTGATTACCACTTTGGAAAACCTCTTGCCTAATCACACTTAAAATATAATCATTAGTTCTAAACTTTGTTTTGTTATCATCAAAACTGAGATTAACCAAACCTTGGTTTCATAATAATGATGATAGATATTAAGTTAATAAAAAAAATAAAATTTAATAAATGAAATTAAATTGTAGTTTAATTAAATTAGTGGTGTATTCTTAGAAACAAATTTGGGAAAAGAGTTTTATATAAGTGAGAAATTTATTAATTTTACTTAAATAAGGAATAAATTAATTAAATAATGAATGGTACTTAGAAATATTAATATTAATACATAATTTTTTTTTTTGGATTTTCAAAGTTATAATTTTAAATAAATAATTAATAGTGATAGTTGTGTATGATATTATGATAGATGAGAAGTATATTCTTCAAGATCTTAAGTGTTTCTTCAATGTAAGGGAAATGAATGCAGATTTTATAAAAGAAAATAATTTTATTTTTATATGTTATTTTGAAATGTGTAAAATGTTGTTTTTGTTTATAACAAAAAAATATGGAGATCTTATATTTTTTTTGTAAGTTTGAATAAATGAAACAAAGTATTTGACTCTGATTTGTTTGACCCTAGTCAATAAGATATAATAATTGACCTTTCGACCATAGTCAATGTGATATAATAGTGGACTTTCTGATGCTTGTCAATGTGATATAATAGTTTACCTTTAAATTTCATGGTGGGGAATGTAATTGATTTGCACTCCAACCTTTAGGGGTTTGGTTAAAGATTACTAATACTAATAGTGTTTGGTTCTGTCCACCTTAAAAGGAACAAATTTGAGGCTAACCACCTATTTGTAAAGTCCCACCTAACTCAACACCATTTATTATTCAATAATCATAGTAAAAATATTTTGATTGTATTTGATTTGAATTTGATATGAAATTGTTTTAACATAAATATGAAAATGTTTGCTTGAAAAGTTATGAATGTACTAGAATGTTTGAACTCAAAAGTTTTTATGAAAAGGATTATACATTATATCTCCTATTTTCAATTTTAATTGAAAACGTTTAATCCATGAAAAAATATTAATATTCTTTATTGGGCTTTGAGCTCATTCCTCTTAGTTGACAATTTTTCAAGTACCCTCAGTTCGGGTAAGGAGTGACTATTAGCATGTGATTTTAGCATTATTAGGACTTTTGGTTTAAATTTTATTTTTTTTAGACATTATTTATAAGTTAGAATTTAATGATTGTTTAGATTGTTAAGTTTGAAGTTGTTTGGACAATAGCACTTTAGTTGATGTGTTAATTTTAAAATTGAGATTTGAAGATTATAAACTTTTATTCTACTATGAATAGGAATTTAGTAATTGGTAACTTCCACTTATAAAATGAATGTTTATGTTATTTCTAGTTTGAACCTTTGGGCTTTAGGTGTGAAATGATTGTCACACCCTTAGGGTGGGTCTTAGGGCGTGACACAGTGGTATCAAAAATAAGTTTATGATCTTATTGGGAACTTATTTTAGTTTACTTTAGGAATAGATGAATAACACATTATTTTAAGTTTCAGCTTCATCTAATACAAATTCCTATTATTCATTATAATTATAAATTGCCTAATTGGTTTCTTAGCGAGTAATTCAACTATACCCTATTCTTTATGAGACAAGATGTCATCAAGAAGACCAACATCAATCTTTTCAAAACAATCAAGTTAAAAGTGATGTACCTTCTCCACTTGAGGGTTTGCCTCCTATGAATGCATAAAGGTTTTATAGGTACCTTAGGACTTTGGCTAGTTTGGTTGAGTGTTAGGTTAGAGTTGTTGAGAACCAAGCTCATGGTCAATCCTCATCTTCTAAGGATAGCTCCTTTGATGACTTTAAGAAGTTGGGTCCTCCTTACTTTTCTACTACTTTAGATCCAGCGGATACAGAGTCTTACATTCTTAAGATGGAGAAATTGTTTAACATCATAGATTGCTTTGAGGAGCAAAACGCCTCTTATGCAACATTTATGTTAGACAATGAGGCAGATCAATAATGGCATATGACCAAAAAGGTTTTAGAGGATTAGAGACTTATAGTTTGAGGATAATTTAAGTAGACTTTCTATAAGAAGTACTTCCTTGATAGTGTTAGATGATAAAAGGTAGTAGAGTTCATTCATTTGGAATAAGGGGGTATCTGTGGCTCAATATGAGGCCAAATTTATAGAGTTGTCACATTTTGCCTAATAAGTGATTGTTATAGAGGAGAAAAAGACATTCAAGACTTAGGATGGATTGAATCCCTACTTGAAGAACAAGATATCTATTCTAAAGCTTGGTGTCTATTAAGAGGTTGTGGACAAATCCCTTATTGTAGAAAAGGATAATGAGAAGCTTCATCAGTATAGGGAACAACAAAGGAAGAGGAATAAGAGTGAGGGTGCTTATGGTAACCAATCAAAGAAAAGGTCTACTTCAACTAGGATTTAGAATAAAGGGAAAGTAGTGCCAAATTCATATGTGATTTGTCTTACTTGTGGCAAGAAGCATGGGGGTAGGTCATACTATAGAGAGACTAGAGCTTACTTTCGTTATGGGAAGCAAGGACATATGATTTAGGATTGTCCAAAGAATAAGGAGTTTATAATTAGGAAGCCTAAAGAGGAGAATAAGGAGGATAAACAGTCCAATGCTAGGTGTTTACTATGACTCAACAAGATGCTAGTGCCAATTCTGATGTGGTGACAGGTACTATTCGAATTCACACTTTATTTACTAGAGCCTTTGATCTAGGCTTGACACACTCTTTTGTTTCAATATCTTTTGCTGGTTTGTTAGGTATGCCTCTTGCTAGCATGTACTTTGATTTGATATGCTACTCTTATGAGATATTCTATTGTGGCTAGTAGAATGCTTAGAGATTGTTTGGTGATGATTGGTTATAGGGAAATGTCAGCTGACTTAGTACTCCTTGACCTTTTGGATTTTCATGTGATTTTAGGGATAGATTGGTTAGCTTCCTACCACCCCCCTATGGATTGTTTTGGGAAAAGGGTGATGTTTCACATTCTTAGCCAATCTAAGTTTAGTTTTGAGGGGAAACATGTGGACTGCCCACTACGTATTATTTCAACCTTACAAGCTAGTTTCTTGGTTAGGTAAGATTTTCAAGGCTTTTTGGATTATGTGGTGAGTAATGAAAATGATTTAAAGTTGGAGGACATACCCATTGTAAGGGATTACCTTGATGTCTTTCTAGATAATTTGTTTGGCTTACCATCAGAGAAGGGGGTGGAGTTCACCATTGATTTGGTATTAGTAATAACTCCTATCTCTAAGATTCCATACAGGATGGCACTTGTGGAGATTAAGGAGTTGAAGGTTTAGCTTTAGAAGTTGTTAGATAAGGGTTTATTATGCTGAGTGTTTCACCTGGGGCATGGACTCACATTTTTCATGTGCATCCTTAATCGTCAATAAGACTTGCTTTCTTAAGTGAAAAATAGTATTTTGTAAAAAAACTAAAGTCACCACTTATTTTTATTTTTTTTAAGGGAAAATAAAATATGAAAATAAAACCCTAAGAAAAATGAATTCTTCAAAAACTTTTGGAAAAATTTATCATTTAAAAACCTGAGTCTAGGTTTGGGGATCAAGTAACCTATCGGGAAGGTACATTAAAAAGGTAGCACCCCTCTAAACTTAAGAAGGTCTCTACTAACTAGGTTGAGAAAAGTGTGACAATTAATTGATTGACTTAGGGTACCAAGAAAGGCTAAGTTGTTTACCTAAATTCTAATAACATATTGAGCAAACAAACAATTATTCTCAATCTCAAACATAATGCAAAGTTAGCAAGCGTTCTTGAGGGGCTTCTTAAAGCCCTATCATAAGATTATGAGGTTAGATCAAACAACAAGATATATAATATGCATCTCATAAATACAAAATCAAGTAACAACCAAAGAAATCAAGGATAGTATCAGACATGGATGAAGTTCACACAAAACATGTATGCTCATAGAATTAAAAGGTGAAAGGTCGAGAGCATACCTGAACAACATATCTTAAACACAATGCACTTCCAATACAAATAGAAATGGTTGGGATGAAAGATAATGAAAAGCAATTATGTGAATAAAACCTAACATGTATGATATCTACTTGGCAAAAGCATCAATATTCCTACAAGACATGCGTACAACTTCTAGATATATAAAAAATGTAAGAAACAAGCATTATAACAAAGCATATAACCAACTAATCAAAATATGGGCATCACAAGTATAATTCTAAATTATTACTTACTCATCATTTGACCAAAAAACAAACAAAAGGCAACATTCCTATCCATTCATCATGAATTTTACACCACTATCAATTAGTATGCAAAGATTCAACATATGACTAGAATTGATTGTCTTTAGAAATAAATTCCAAAAAAAAAAAAAAGGAAATTAAGAATATGATTTTGACCATGCCAAAGCACAAATGACCACTCCTAGACATCTAGAACAACAAACAAAAGTCCAAATGCTCATTCAAATATCAAATTTATTTTAAAAAAAAATAAAAATCAATAGCTTCAGAAGGTCTAGAATTGGGCAAAAAGTAATGATATACATAAACTGAATTTAAAAAAGAAAAATCTAATGGCCTTATAAATTCATACAGAAAATCACACATGTTCTTTAAGGGTCTAGATTACATTACAAAAAACAAAAAAAACAAAAAAGGCACCAAACTAAGGAGCATCAGAATAATTTTTAAAACACTCAAATTGATCAATTCTCCATAATCAATCATGTAAAGTACAAATTTGAAAAATCATATCTCTTTCTAGAAAACATATATTTCAATATTTTGTGTCAAATTCAATTTCACAAAGTCAAGAATTTATGAAAAATATTCATTTAAATTAAAAAGGCCAAAAGACGGTTTAAATTTACAAAATTCTCTCATATATATAGTATAAAACCAAAACAAAACATGCTGAAAGAAAATATCATAACTCAACTTTGAGAAAAGTCCTTTGATTCAAATAAAATTCTAGAATCAACTTTAAAAAGTGAGTAACATCATACAAATTTTGTTTTTTTAACACTCTAAAATAATTAAAACAAATTTTTTTTCTAATGGGTAATAGTTGAGTTGAAACTAGCAACAAAGATGAGTTTTTAAAAAAATCTTTCATGTAGGGGTTTTATCAAATCCCCATTCAATATCCTTAAGTTTAATCCATGTATTCTCAACCTCAAATAAAAATATTCACCAAAGCCAAGAATAGTGCCATTAGTTTGGGGGCACAAGTTCAAACCTATGGGAATAAAAACAAAGTTTTGGAAAACTAAAAAAAGAATGCAACTTGGATGAAATTAAGTTGCATATTTTTTAAAAGGGAGTGATATATTTGCCCTAAAAGCCTAGACTGATTTTTTTTTTTTTTTTTTTTGATGTCTTTAGATGTTTAAATTCTTTTGAAAATGATTTTAGGAGAAGCCAAAGGAACCAAGTGAATTAATAAATCCCAATTAATAGGCACAAAGAGGATTTTTAAGTTTTTAACTTGAAGGGATTAAAAAAAACATAAGAAATGCTAACTTGGATCACCTTTTGGCTACCTTTCATTTGAGATCAAGGAGTCATGCTCAAGTGGAAACAACTCTAATTCTAATCCTAAAGCAACAATCAACAAACATAAATAAAACAATAACATGTGGCATTCATAATTGATAGCAAACGAGTTATTTTCACAAAGTATCTTGACCAATAGTTAGGGTTTGACATAATTGACATCTAAATGCTTTTAAGAGAAATCCCAACTTATGATCATTACAATTAAAACAAGCCAATCAAAAAATCAAATCAATATCCAAAAGATTCTAAAGGCATGAATTAGGAAGAGATGAATATAAGTTAACTTTATTGATTTTAAGGATGTAAACCAACAATCAAATGGATAAACCAACAAAATGAGAAAATAAAACAAGAGTTACCTGGTAGCCAATATAAATCAATCCTAGAGCCTTCAAGAGCTCCAACTAACATTCAAATTGAAGAACTAGCAAGATGAGGTATTAAAGATAAAACAAGAATTATCAAAGGATAAAAAACCTAACCCTAAAACTTTCAAGAACATAAGTTAGTAACTAAATCGAACGAAATAACAAAACGAAACAAGATAAGAATTATTAAATTATCAAAAAGCTAATCTTAAATCTTTCAAAAGCATGAGTAAAAAATTAAGTTAAATGAATTAATTAATAACACAAAATATTTAAAACAAGACAAGAATTATTAAATTATCAAGAAACTAATCCTAAATCTTTCAAGAGCATGCATCAACAGCTAAGTTAAATGAATTAATAAAACAAATTATTTAAAACAAGACAAGAATTATTAAATTATCAAGAAGCTAATCCTAAATCTTTCAAGAACATGAATCAACAATTAAGCTAAATGAACTAATAAGACAAAATAAATAAAACAAGACAAGAATTATTAAATCATCGAGAGACTAATCCTAAAAGAAAACATGTAAAACAAGACAAGAATTATTAAATCATCAAGAGACTAATCCTCAAACAAAATATCTAATATCAACATAACATTTCTTCCTCATTTTGTTAGGCTAATGAAAAATCATTAGAAAAAAAAAATTAGATATTTGATTAAAATGATTAAAATAGTCTCTAATTCGAACAAGGCTCTTCCTTTTTGTTTTTTTTTTTAAATATAAAAAATGATAATATTTTTTTAATAAAAATATCATTCATTTATGTTAAAGAAATTTTATTTATTTATTTTAAATATTAAGATATTTTTATTCATTAATAATTTTTTTAATAAAAATATTATTCATTTATGTTAAAGCATTTTTTTTTTATAAATAATAAGATTTTTTATTCATTTTCAATTTTTATTTAGAACTTTAAACCAATAGAAGTTGGCTTTACAAATTTTGGCCCAAATATCCCCAAGAACTTTATTTGAAAGGTGTAGCATATTCGAACCCTTCGTCCAGGGAACATGAATCATAATTTCGTTGCTGGTTTTATATTAAAATACATGGGATACATCGAGAAACCCACTTTTGCCTCAATTTTCAACCAAGACCAACCACAATCATAGAAAAACGACAAGGAAAATAAATTGAACCAGCAAAGCCCTGACGTCACTTCCTTTGTCCTCCAATACTATCCAGCCACAAGTATAAGAGTGTCACACCACTGCAAAGCCCTCAAAACATCCCATTTTTCCTCTCTTTGCAGTAACTGCTAGTTAGTGATGGAGCAAACTGAGCTGGTCTTCATCCCATTTCCTATCATCGGCCACCTTACGTCTGCACTGGAGATTGCAAAGCTGATTACTTAGCGAGACCCCCGATTCTCAATCACGATCATCATCATGAAGTTTCCGTTTGAGTCCATTGATGGTATGGACACGGACTCTGATTCCATACGTTTCGTTACACTTCCTCCTGTAGAGGTCGGCTCCAGTACGACGCCGTCTGGTTTCTTCCTCTCTGAATTTCTCAAAGCTCACATACCAATAGTCAGAGACGCCATCCACGAGCTCACTCGCTCCAACTCGGTTCGTCTCGCTGGGTTCGTTATTGATATGTTCTGCACCCACATGATTGATGTGGCCGATGTGTTTGGGGTGCCTTCCTATCTCTTCTTCGCTTCCAGCGCTGCTTTTCTTGGCTTCCTGTTGCATCTTCAGTTCCTCCATGATTATGAGGGCTTGGATTTCAATGAGTTCAAGGACTCGGATGCTGAGTTGGAGGTTCCGAGTTTTGCTAACTCAGTTCCGGGTAAGGCCTTCCCTTCTTTGATGATTGACAAGGAAAGCGGAGGGGCTGAGATGCTTCTTTATCACACGAGGAGATTCAGACAAGTCAAGGGTATTCTGGTAAATACATTTATTGAGCTTGAATCACATGCTATTCAATCACTTTCCGGCAGTACAGTACCCGTGGTGTATCCGGTTGGACCCATACTCAACACCCAAATGGGATCTGGTGGGGGTCAACAAGATGCTAGTGTCATCATGAGCTGGCTTGACGATCAGCCTCCATCGTCAGTTGTTTTCCTGTGCTTCGGGAGCAGGGGAACCTTTGGTGCGGATCAGATCAAGGAGATAGCGTATGGGCTAGAGCACAGTGGGCATCGCTTCTTGTGGTCCCTTCGCCAACCTCCCCCAAAGGGTAAAATGGATTTTCCAAGCGACTATGAAAGTATTGAGGAAGTTCTACCAGAAGGATTTTTACATCGGACAGCTAGAATTGGAAAGGTGATTGGATGGGCTCCACAAGCAGCGGTTTTATCCCACTCAGCTGTTGGAGGATTTGTATCTCATTGTGGATGGAATTCTTTGCTAGAAAGCGTATGGTATGGCGTTCCAGTAGCCACTTGGCCAATATATGCAGAACAACAAATCAACGCATTTCAAATGGTGAAAGATTTGGGGTTGGCGATAGAAATTAAAATAGATTACAATAAGGATAGTGATTATGTTGTAAGTGCTCATGAGATTGAAAATGGATTAAGGAACCTAATGAATATTGATAGTGAAGTGAGGCAGAAGAGGAAAGAAATGCAAAAAATAAGTAGAAGAGTCATGATAGATGGTGGGTCCTCGCACTTTTCTTTAGGCCATTTTATTGAAGACATGGTGGCTAACATTCCATGCAAGCAACAAAGACGTGATACCTAATGTATGAATTAGTTTATACTAATATGAAATAAAAAGGTGCATTGTAGGCTCTAATAAATTAATTTATCATCTCCTTTATTTGAATGCTCAAATATTTCTTTGATGATGTCAAGAAATTTGACCTTTCAAACTAGGAAATGTGTTCTTTCTTTATTATTTAGTGAAACAAGTTTACAAGGGCATGAATTTAGTTATATGTGGATCTCATTGATCAATGAATACACAATTGAGCATTTTCCTGTAGGAAGCTGGACTAGTGATAAAATCAACTATATAACTAAAAATCCACAAACCCTATTGAATTTGGTTTGATGGGGATGAATAGATATAAGAATTTTTATAAGAATTTGTTCAATTGGATCACTATTAATTTGATGCTTGCCTTCAGATTAGAGACAACTATCCACTTGAGAAATTTAATTAATTTCTGGGCAGTGTTTATCTTCTTTTCTACAAGCATGATGCTCGAAGAGCAAATTAATGTTCTCAAACTATTTGGTGTGTTGGTATGGATTTAAGAAACTAACGTCTCATCAATGCATATCAAGGCATCTACGCATGTGAGAGATCAATAGATTCAAAATGATTCTAATTGGAGCATTTTTGAATTAAGAGGTATTACCTTGAGTCTTGTGAGAAAGAAAATAAGTAGATGAAGAAGGTAATTGCTATTATGGAGATGAGGATTTAGAATTATAAGTTCTTTAGATTTGATTATGGAGAGAGTTGGCAGAATATAATTTTTTTTTAATAAGAAAATTACTAAGAGATGTGAAAAAAGTCTTTAAAAAAATGATAATAATAATTTAAACACGAAAATGATTATGTATATAGTATTGAATTATCAATTTGTCCTTTCCTTTCTTTTAATGAAAAATAAATACATATGAAAATTGATAATTGAAGTTGTTATTCAATCATCTAAAGATTAGCTTAGATGGAATATATTGTAATGATCTACTCCTAATCGTGTAAATATTGTTTACTTTGAGTCCAACCTGTCATATCCCATAAGATTAGGGTGGTCAAACAAATTTTCACACTGGGGGATCAAGGATCAACTTTGATACTATTTGTAATGGCTCACTCCCAATAGTATAGATATTATCTTCCCAATTGTAAATATTGTTCATTCTAAACCCAAAAATCTTTCATAGCTTTAAAACGTGTGTATAAAATTAAAAAGAGCTTATACATATATGATGTTAGGATTTTTTTTCCTCATTTGATGAAAGATACCACATGTATTCCCTCAAAATACTGATTCCAATTAGATGTGAAGAGGAACCATTTAGTATTAGAAAGAAAAGAAATACATAGATGGTAATATGTATTATTTCTATTCCTTAGTCTTGTTGCAAGGACACTCATTGCTATATAATATATATATATATTTTTAAAGAACTTTGAAAATTAATTTTTTTATATACAAAATTAACTTATAATTAAAATAAAATCATTTATAATACAAATATTGGATTGATAAATAATTATATAAGTAATTATCTTAATTTAGCTCAATTTTAAGTCTTAAAATTTCACTTAAATCTTACATGGATAAATAGAAATAATAACTTCTATACAAAAAATAAAAAATTTTATAGAAAAAATTGAAAGCTTATCTTATTTTCTTTCTATAACTAAAATTCGAGTGAACAAAAAATTGTTAACTTCAAATTTTTAAGCTATTTTAAGATAAATCTCTATTATTTACCTAAGAACTCATACTATCTTTAATTTTCAAAAATAAAAATATATCCAAATGTGCACTTAAATTTTGTAGAAAATGAACCTTGAGCAAACTCTCCTAATCACATTATTTTATCATTTACCCAAAGATTTATGCTTATCAAAAATCAATCAACCACATTGAGAATTGATAATTTTAGGTAACTAGTAACATGTGCAATCAGAAGAAAGTCAATGAAGAGTACATATATTCACATCTCTTCTTTTTTGAATTCCTCAAAAGACATCATCCATGAGCTCATTAATCACACCCATAAAACAATGAACAAGAAGAGACCAAGAAAAGATCATATTGTAGGCACATCGCCAAAAGGTTTGTTGAAATAACTTATACCTTCACCCTCTGAGCTCTAGAATAGTGTCGAAAAGAACAACCTAATCTTTCTTTCCTTTGTCTGAACTACTTTTTACCAAGATCCCAAAGCCTTAGATGCTATTTATATTTGGACTTAGAGAATACTTAAAAATAAATAGCCCAACTATGGGCTTAGAGAACTTTTCAAGGGTTGGATAAACATAGCTCAACAAAATTAGCTTAAAATAACCTTTAAAATTACCCATTCAAGATCTATCAAATCAAAAGAAAAATAAAATAAAACTTTTGGAAACCTTTTCTATGCAAAAATTTCAAAAAAAAAATTTATATAAAAAATTGAAAACTTATCTTATATGCTTTCTATAACTGAAATTTTGAGTGAACAAAAAACTATAAAATTCAAAATTTTCATCTATTTTTCATAACATTTATTTTTAAGATAAATCTCTATTATTTATATAACAACTTATACTATCTTTTATTTTCAAAAATAAAAAATTTATTCAAAGTCCACTTAAATTTTGTTGATAATGAACCTTGAGCAAACTCTCATGGTCACATTATTTAATCATTTACCTAAAGATTTATGCTTAAAGAAAATCAATCAACCACATTCAGAATTGATAATTCTAAGTAGTTAGTAACACATGGAGTCACAATTCCATACAACAAATACATATATATAGAAAAATTTGAAATCTTATCTTATATGCTCTTTATAACTAAAATTTCGAGTGAACCAAAAACTTTTAAATTCAAAATTTTAAGCTATTTAAAAGTTGTTTATGTTTAAGATAAATCTCTATTATTCATATAAGAACTCATACTATCTTTTTATTTTCAAAAATAAAAAATGTTTTGAAAGTCCACTTAAATTTTGTAGAAAATGAACCTTGAACAAACTCTCTCAATCAAATAATTTTATCATTTACCTAAAGATTTATACTTATAAAAAACCAATTAACCGCATCGAGAAATGATAATTCTGGATAGCTAGTAACACATGGAATCACAAGAAAGATGATGAAGATTATGTATATTAATTCTGGTCTCTTCTTTTCTGAATTCCTCACAAATCACATCAATTGGTCTTTGATGTTGTCTATGAGCTCACTTGTCACACCCACAAAACAATAAATAGGAAGAGATCAAGAAGATCATACCACAAGGGCTTCCCTAAAAGATTGATGAAAGAACTTATACCTTCACCCTTTGAGCTCCAAAACAATGCCCAAAAACCAACCTAATCTTTTTTTTTTTTTCCCTTTTTCTGAACTATTTCATCAAGATCTAAATGCCCTAGATGTTATTTATATTTGAACATAGAGAATACCTAAAATAATCAATCCAACGCATGGGCGGGATAAACTTAGCTCAATAAATTTGGCTTAATATTAACCCTTAAAGTTACCCATTCATGGTCTATTAATGAATATAAATAAAAATTTTTGAAAACCTTTTCAATACAAAAAATAAAAGATTTGATAACAAAAATTGAAAACTCACCTTATATGCTTTCTATAACTGAAATTTCGAGTGAACAAAAAACTATTAACTTCAACTTTTTCAGCTATTTTTAAAATTATTTATTTTTAATATAAATCTCTATTATTTATATAAACACTCGTACTATCTTTTATTTTCAAAAATAAAAAATATACTCAAAGTCCAATTAAATTTTGTAGAAAATGAATCTTGAGCAAACTCTCTCGACCACGTTATTTTATTATTTACCTAAACAATGCTTATCGAAAATCAATCAACCATGTTGAGAATTGATAATTTTGGGTAACTAGTAACACATGGAATCACAAGAAAGTTGATGAAGTTGTTTTCCTCTCTAAATTCCTAAAAGCTCACATGCCACTCATCCTTGATGTTGTCAGCTCACTCATCACACCCATAAAACAATAAACAAGAAGAGATAAGGAAGATCATACCGCAACGACTTTCACAAAAGGTTGATGAAATAACTTATACCTTCACCCTTTGAGCTCTAGAATAGTGTCAAAAAAACAACCTAATCTTTCTTTCCTTTTTCTAAACTACATTTTACCAAGATCCAAAAGCCCTAAATTTTATTTATATTTGGACAAAGAGAATACCTAAAATAAATAGCCTAATGCATGGGCTTAGAAATAAACTAAGCTCAACAAATTTAGCATATAATATTAACCTTAAAATTACCCATTCAAGGTTTATTAAATCAAAATCAAAATAATTTTTCAAAAACCTTTTCTATACAAAAAATGAAAAATTTGATAGAAAATTTTCAAAGCCTATGTTATATGCTTTCTATAACTAAAGTTTCATGTGAACAAAAAATTGCTAACTTCAAAATTTTAAGCTATTTTAAAAATTATTTAATTTTAAAATAAATCACTATTATTTCTATAAGAACACATATTATCTTTTATTTTCAAAAATGAAAAATGTAAAGTCCACTTAAATTTTGTAGAAAATGAACCTTGAGCAAACTTTCCTGGTGACATTATTTTATCATTTACTTACAAATTTATGTTTACCAAAAATCAATCAACGAACTGAGAATTGATAATTCTAGGTAGCTAGCAAAATATAGAATCACAAGACAACTGATGAAGAGTATGTATATTCTGGTCTCTACCTCTCTGAATTCCTCAAAGCACACATATCACTTATCAAAGATGTAATCCATGAACACGCTCGTCACACCCATAAAACAATCAATAAGAAGAGATCATACTATAAGGGTTTCCCCAAAAGATTGGTGAAAGAACTTATACCTTAACCCATGTAGCTCTAAAGCAATGCCTAGAAAACAACCTAATTTTTCTTTCTTTTTTTTGCACCCATTTTCACCAAGATCCCAAAGGCCTAGGTGTTATTTATATTTAGACTTACAGAATTCCTAAAACAAATTAATAGGCAAATGCATGGGAGGAGAAAACTTTTCATGGGCAGGATAAACTTAGCTCAACAAATTAAGCTTAATATTAAACCTTAAAATTACCATTCAACATGTATTACATAAAAATAAAATAAAATTTTTCGAAAACCATTTGTATACAAAAAATAAGAAAATTTAGAGAAAAGATTGAAAACTTATATTATATGCTCTTTATAACTAAAATTTCAAGTGAACTAAAAAATGTCAACTTCAAATTTTTAAGCTATTTTTAAAATTAGTTATTTTTAAGGCAAATCTCTATTATTTATATAAGGACTAATACTATCTTTTATTTTTAAAAATAAAATATGTATTTAGAGTTCATTAAAATTTTGTAGAAAATGAATCTTCAGGGAAACTCTCCTGGTCACATTATTTTATCATTTTCCTAAAGATTTAAGCTTATTGAAAATCAATTAACCACACTGAGAATTAATAATTCTGGGTAGCTAGTAACACATGGAATCACAAGAAAGCTAATGGAGACTATGTATATTCTGGTATCTTACTTTTTGAATTCCTCAAATCTCGCACACTAATCATCAAAGATGGCGTCCATGAGTTCACTCGTCAGGCCCCATGAAACAATGAACAAGAAGAGATTAGGTAGATCATACCGTAGGGGCTTCCCCTAAATGTTGATGAAAGAACTCATACCTTCACCCTTTGTGCTCTGGAACAATGCCCAGAAAACAATGTAATTTTTCTTTTCTTTTCCTGAAACACTTTTAACAAAGATCCAAAAGCCCTAGATGCTATTTATATTTGGACATAGAGAATAACTAAAAGAAATAGTCCAATGCATAGGCTTAGAAAACTTAAATAGTTATCAAAGAGTTGTTAACACATTATCTATAATACAAATGTCAACCACAACACTTAAATAGTTACTCAAAATATAACATGTCAATATTTGAGTATTCATGAAGAGTTTTTCATACTAATAAATATAAAATTCATGTCTTTATTCATTTTGAAAATTGGGATATGGTGATTCAAATTGAGCATTTGAAAAACCAAAGTTCTCCAAATCAACCACTTCTAGAGTCATGTCACCACCATCCTCGTCATCTACAAAAATATTAAATATATATTAACAAGAGATCATTTTTAAAGAAAAAAATAGTAATTGTTGAACTTTTATAAGTTTACATATTCTACTAATCAATGAGAGCTTGCAGCTGAACTTGAACCTTCTACTTCATTTATTGGAATTAATCATTCTTCATATAGAAGATTTTCTAATTCTTCCACATCTAGCTCTCTTGGCTCATCCTCATCAACTAAACAAAAATCAGTTTCATCAATACATAATCAATGGGATCATAGGTCATTTTCTTGTTGTACAACCTAAAAAAGAAAAACATATAATTATTCATAATTGTCAATGAAAAATTTTAAATTCAAAACAACTAAGAAAGTATTTACATTGAATTTGTAGCCACAAATTGTAATGAACGTATACAAGATCATTAAGTCTTTCATTTTTCAATCTATTCCTTTTTTTGGTATATGTGTATATGTTCAAACACACTCCAAGTCCTCTCACATCCAAAAGAAGATGAAGTTTGACTCAATATTTGAATGACCAACTTTTGAAAATATGGTGCATTATATCCATGTAGCCTCTATTATTCATCTAGTTACTATTTTCACATTAAAATAAGGGAAAAAAAAAAACAACTTCAATTCATTCATCGTTTCATGCTTTCCTTTCATAACTTTTTGATTAATAACATCTATGACATCTCCAATAACTTCTTGCTTATTACAATTTTTTTTTTTTTATCATATTGGAAACATGGATTCAACCAATAAGCTACTGAATGAATGCTTTTCTTTGGTTGTTCATCCTAACGTTCCTTTATGATCTGTGTATAAGGCTTGTATAGTCTTTTATTGTGTTTAAATAATTTCTTGATACCCAAACGAGCATTATAAATGCCTTTATACACATATCCCATCGAAGGCCTCTCATCACAATCAACAATATGTAATAAGAGCACACGTGGAGCAATGAGATTCATAACTATCAAACAATCATTTCAAAATCTATTATCCAAGATGATAGAAACTACAACTCTGCTTTTATTATCCATTAAATATTTAGAGTCCACAAAAAACTTGCTAGTCACCAAAGCTTGCAAGTCATGTTTATGATCATGAAGACTCTTTACTGCAATGAATGCAGTAGCAAAGTGAGTTGCACTAGGTTGAAGAATCTCTATCCATCCTTCTCTTTTTCTCAACCAACTTAACAAAGCAACATGATTACACACAAAAATTGTCACCTTTGATGCATGTCTTACAAGTTCAGCAACATAGTCCATCTTACTAATATCCTTAAAGATCAAATTAAGACAATAAGTTGTACAAGGTGACCAATTGATTTGTTTATACTTCTAAGAAATCAATCTCCTTAAGACCACATAATTTGTTGCATTATCAGTCACTACATGAACTACATTGAGTGAACCAACCCATTCAATCCCTCATCAAATAGCATAAACAAAGTAGTTGCATCATTCACAATATTCGAAGCATCAACAGATTTCACAAACGATATTCCTTGAGGACAGTAAACAATGTTCATTGTTTGTTATCTGTCCAACATCACCCATTATTATACACCCAATTTTTACCCAAATTTTACAATAAGAATTCACAAGTAACTGAACTTCCTTCTTGGCATCCTTTAAATTATTAAACCATAGTTGAAGGTAAGTTGAACCCTTATATCCAAGACAAATTACGAATATAGCATCCAACATTGGCGTGAAGTAGAAGGAATTCACAACATTAATAAGAACGCATGCATCATAAAAGAATCTCTCAACAACCATATCTACTCTCCAAATAGCTTATTTCCTAGCTAATACACTCCTAATGGAAGGTTGAGCTCCTTAAGTAGTTCTTGGTGCAAAATACTTATCCATTGTTGATTTTTTTCTTTTTCCACTATAGTTGCCATAGGATTTTACATATCTTGAACCTCTTCTCCACATTTTGGCATATCCCCTTCAAATTGTGACACCTTAAGACCATAATTCATATGTTTCTTGGATTTCACAAACTCCTACAAAGAATTTTCCATTTGAAATCTACATTAGGAGGAATTGATTTACATGGACCAATATATTGTTTCACTCCAACAAGGTGTTGTTTCCGTTTTATGAATTCCCCTACCTTTTGCAACTTTTTTACAATATAAACAAACAAGAACTTTCCTTCCATTTGTATTTTTTTCTTTAGAAACATGCTCCTATGTAGGGTTGGTGTTGTCTCTACTTGTTTGTGAATTTGTATTTGAATCTTGACCAGAGGATGGGGTCAAGTTTGATTCCATTTTGATTTTTCTATAAAATTGTAAACAAAAACAACAATTTTAATCACCATTCAATGCATTCATCAATAAAAAAATATGACTTCAATCAAGTCATCCACAATTTAAAAAAAAATAAAAGAATTAAAGAATTTATTATAGAAAATTCTTTCAAAATCAGAAATTTACTTTCAAATAAAAAATTTATTTAAAATATAAAAATAATATTTTTATTTAAAAATTAGAAAATTTAAATTTATTTAAAATTATCTAAAAAACGCAACATAATGTTTGATTCATTGATTATTTCCAAAAAAATTATTTTAATTTCTAATGTTTTTAATTATTTTAATAATTTATTTAAACTCAAATAAGATATTTTAAAAATCAATATAAAATTTAAAAAAATAAAATGAAAATAAAGTAAAGAAATAAATAAATCTAAACAAATGATTCAATTATTCAAATGAAATTTCAATGAATATTGATATTGTAATTTAATAAATCAATATGCAATAAAATTATAAAATATTAAATATTAAATAAATTAAATAAATTGCAAGATTCCAAAGTTTAAACTCATAATGGGAGATTTGGAATCCAGTGCGGTCGTCGGCATGTGGAGGCGATGGCTTCTCCAATGTGGTGCAACTATTGGAGACGTGCGTGCTAGTAAGGAGGGAAGGTAAAAAAATGGCTTATATACAGAGCAAAACGACGTTGTTTCGATGCCAAATGCATCAAAACAACGCTATTTTGATGGCAAAAAAATAAAAAAGGTATGAACCATTTAGTTTGGGGGAAACCAGCTGATTCACCAATAAGATCGCTAATTTCGACGGTTGGAGGCTAGTCCAACCCTTCGACGGTTTAAATCACCAAAGCAAACCGAAAAATTGACTGATCGAAAGTCAAACCAATTGGATCGACCGGTCTGATCCGATTTCTAAAATCATGTTCATACCTTTAAAATTTGTTTAGAAAATTAAGAGAAACTCATACATATATAGTGTTTGAAACATTTTTTCCAATTTGATGTGGAATAAATATCACATATATTCCCTCAAAATGTTGATTCCAAGTAGATGGGCAAATGAACAATTTAGTATTAAAAAGAAAAAAAAATACATGGATGGTAATGTGTATTAATTCATTTTTGACTCTTGTTATAACACCCCACATTTATTGTTAGGGCAAAACTGTAAATTAGAATAAAATATAAATAAATAAATTTAATAAGGGTATAAAGACCTTTTTTGCATTAAAAGTCCTAGTTATAAATTAGATTTTCTTTGTCTTTTTCATTCAGAAAACCCTATTATACATGGATGGAAATTCAAAAATCAACAAATCTCAACTTTTAAACCAACATATCAACAATAGAATTTTTTTGTCCAAGCAATTTCAAACTTAAAACAATAGCTAACAGTAATCAAATTCTAACATTTAACAAAGTACCAAAAAGAGAGTTTAAACAAATGTCTTAATAAGGCCAAATTTATCATCCTAACTGTCACTCCTCGCCTGAATTGAGAGTACTTGAAATATTATCAACAAAGGGGAATGAGCTCAAAACCCAATAAAGAACATTAATGTACAATTTCATGGATCAAATAGTTTCAATCATGCTTACAAATAGGAGATATTAAGTTCAAATATTCTAATACATTTTCATCTGTTCAACCAAACATTTTCATATATATCAAAACCATTTCACATCAAATCCAAATCAAACACATTTAAAATATTTTCACTCTTATTATCATATAACAAATGGTGCATAATTGGGTGAGATTTTACAAATGAGTTACTAGTTTCAAATTAGTTCTATTTAAGGTGAACAAAACCAAATGTCAACAATTACAACCCATTGCCTAGGGTCGTATAATATCAATTATTATAACCCATTGACTAGGGTTGAAAATGTCAACAATTATAACTCGTTGACTAGAGTTATTAAAACTAGAGTCAAACACTTCATTTCATTAATTCAAACTTACAAAACAAAATCTCATATTTCTACAATTTTTATCTTTCATAAACAAAGAAAATGCTCAAACATATTTTTCATACAAAACATATATTTGATCCATGTATAAAAATAAAAATAAAAATTTTCATAAATCAAAATAAAATTTAAAAAAAAATACTTTCTTTTACAAAATCTATATTAATTTCCCTTACCTCATAGAAGCACTAAAAAACCTTGAAGTATTTAATCCTAAAGAGTTTTGCCCCAAAAAACCTATTTCAAACTTAACAAAAAAAGACATAACTATTACTATTAACTATTTATCTAAATTTAAGGGCTTGAGAATCCTAATAATTTTATATGTTATGTCATCTATATTATTTTTAACTTCTTAATCAATAACAATTTAATACATAAGTTTCTAAATTCTTATAGAAGTTTGATTCTTTCCAAAATTTATTCCTAAGATTCTATTAATTTATTATTATTTTTTTAAAATTAAATTTCTCAAAAATATATTTTTTCTATTTATTACATTAAACTATTATTATTATTATTACTAATATTTCATTTATTAGCTTAAAATTAAATATTATTAGTTTTATTAATTTTCAGATTCATTACATAACCAACGCATTACCCTCTATATTCAGTGCATACACAAAACCCAAAATAAAAACAAGTTTTCTTCCTACTGTCATCATTATCATTTATTATTATAATACTTTTTATTTTCAACATCTAACTTCCTTTCCGGTGCACACGCTTTTTCTTTCTCTTTTGTTTTTTTTCTTCTCAAGCCTACACTACACTGCCACTCCACGTCCCCTCATGTCTTCTATTTATTTATTTATTATTATTATTATAATCCATTTGTTTTCCTTTTCAAAAACAATCTCGTGGTCAATGATTCATTTTTCTTTCTTATATTTTTTTTTTTCCTCAATCTAAAGCCGACATAACTGAACTATTTTATTTATTTAGTTATTTATTTCGTTTAAACCTATAATTTATTTTCTTCTATTTGTATTTATTTATTTTATCTATGCAGTTGAATATTCAAAATTTTCTTATCTTCATTAATAAATTAATCTATATTGATAAATTTTTAATATTTTAATCTAAAAAAAATTAAATAAACAAATTATAATTTAGATTGAAATCTTTTAAAGAATTTTTAAACGAATCAAAACTAATTAATGAATTTAAAATAATAATCTAAATATTAAAATTTTATTTAAAAAATTTGGAACTTTTAAATCTTTATCTCTAGGTTTTTCAATTCTTAAGATAAAAGAGTTTTACTCAAGAGAAAAAATAAAGAAAATCTAATTTATAGGTAAAATTTTTAATAAGGAAAAGATTTTTTTATCATTATTAAATTAATTATTTTTTAATTATGATTTTAGCCTTGGATTTGGTGCATTACAGAAAATTTTTAAAAGGGTAAGAAATTTTTATTCATTAAATTTTTTTTAAAAAAACTTCAAACCTTGACTTTACAAATTTTGGCCCATAAATCGAAGAACTTTATGTGGAAGGTGTAGCTATCCGAACCCTTCCTCGAGGGAACGTGAATCATGTCCTGCACCCACATGATTGATGTGACCGATGAGTTTGGGGTGCCTTCCTATCTCTTCTTCCCTCCCAGTGCTGCTTTTCTTGGCTTCCTGTTGCATCTGGCAGTTCCTCCATGATTATGAGGGCTTGGATATTAATGAGTTCAAGGACTCGGATGCTGAGTTGGAGGTTCCAAGTTTTGCTAACTCAGTTCCGGGTAAGGCCTTTCCTTCTTTGATGATTGACAAGGAAAGTGGAGGGGCCGAGATGCTTCTTCATCACACGAGGAGATTCAGACACGTCAAGGGTATTCTGGTAAATACATTTATTGAGCTTGAATCACATGCTATTCAATCACTTTCTGGCAGTACAGTACCCGTAGTGTATCCGGTTGGACCCATACTCAACACCCGAAGGGGATCTGATGGGGGTCAACAAGATGCTAGTGCCATCATGAGCTGGCTTGATGATCAGCCTCCATCATCCGTGGTTTTCCTGTGCTTCGGGAGCATGGGAAGCTTTGGTGCGGATCAAATCAAGGAGATATCACATGCGTTAGAGCACAGTCGGCATCGCTTCTTGTGGTCCCTTCGCCAACCTCCCCCAAAGGGTAAAGTGATTACAAGCGACTATGAAAATATTGAGCAAGTTCTACCAGAAGGATTTTTACATCGGACGGCTAGAATTGGAAAGGTGATTGGATGGGCTCCACAAATAGCGGTTTTAGCCCACTCAGCTGTTGAAGGATTTGTATCTCATTGTGGATGGAATTCTTTACTAGAAAGCATATGGTATCGTGTTCCAGTAGCCACATGGCCAATATATGCAGAATAACAAATCAACGCATTTCAAATGGTGAAAGATTTGGGGTTGACGGTAAAAATTAAAATTGATTACAATAAGGATCATGATCATATTGTAAGTGCTCATTGTAGGGACCCCTCCCCTTGGGAAACACGTGGCACGCGGCTCATGGTGACGCGTGGCACGTACTATCGGCCGGACCATCATCATCCGGATTCCCCTACAGATATGTATGGTGCGGCTATCCTATCCGGAACCCCAAAGGAAAGACAAACAACGTTTCAGCTTCTCCTATCCAAGGAAGAGCAAACGACGCTGGCAGAGCGTAGACACCCGGATAGTCTCCACAAACACATCCGGATATTCAGCATGATCCATCCGGATATAAATCGTCTGGATGATCAATTAAAGTAAAGCGAGTCTTACACGCAATCACAACAAGCAGCCATGGCCCACATCCCATCACCTGCAGAATGAGAAGACAAGAGGAAGTGACAGCAAGTCACTTCCCACGATCATTCTACATAATCGCTTCCCACGATCTCTGACAGCCGCATCATCTACCATGGTCTCTGACAGCCATTCGTAGGATGATAGTGCTCCTACTAACACCTATTGTCATCATCACAACAGAAAATATCTCCCCACCATTAATGAGAGGAACAGTACCCCTGAAGCTGTATATATATGACTTCACACGAAGAAGAAAGGGATGATCTCCTAGTAACCTCTTGATACCTAGTAAAAGGCCAACTGCCTCATATATCTTATTCTCTTACTATGGCTAACAACATCATCGGAGGGTGCATCCGGACACCCTGTCCGGATGCCTTTTTGCAGGTACAACCACTGAATCAAGAACCCCTTGTGTGTTGAGAATCGCGTGTCCATCCATCTAGCAGCAACGCGGCCCACCTGATACGCGAGGTGACAACACTCATGAGATTGAAAATGGATTAAGGAACCTAATGAATACCAACAGTGAAGTGAGGCTGAGGCAAAAGAAGAAAGAAATGCAAAAAATAAGTAGAAGAGTCATGATAGATGGTGGGTCCTCGCACTTTTCTTTAGGCCATTTTATTGAAGACATGGTGGCCAACATTTCATACAAGCAACAAAGTCGTGATACCTATTGTATGAATTATTTTGTACTAGTATGAAAGGAAAAGGTGCATTGTAGGCTCTAATAAATTAATTTATCATATGCTTTATTTTAATGCTCAAATAATTTCTTTGATAAAGTCAAGAAATTTGACCTTTCAAACTAGGAAATGTGTTATCTCTTTATTATTTAGTAAAACAAGTTTACAAGTGAATGAATTTAGTAATATGTCGATCTCATTGATCAATGAATACACAATTGAACATTTTCCGGTACTAGTAATAAAATTAACTATATAATTACAAATCAACAAACCCTATTGGTTTGAGACAATCTTCATAAGTGTTTTTTCTAAATATTTTTTATATTCTTATGTGATTGAATATATTTTGGATTATGACTTATATAATTTCTCACATTCTAATCAAAAGCAATAATTAAATCTCAATAATCAACCTATATGATAACGGAATCAGTTTAAATAGGTTTAAAAGTTACTAATTTAATATATCCTATTTATGTACAAAAAAATTGTGAGTATTGTCCCGAAATATGTTTCTAATATCAACATAACATTTCTTCCTCATTTTGTTTGGCTAATGAAAAGCCATTAGAAAAAAAATATATAGATATTTGATTAAAATGATTAAAATAGTCTCTAATTCGAACAATGCTCTTTTTTTTAAAAAAAAATATCGAAAATGATAATATTTTTTTAATAAAAATATCATTCATTTATGTTAAAGCAATTTGAAAAAAAGATATTTTTATTCACTTATATTTTTTATTAATAAAAATATCATTCATTTATGTCAAAGCATTTTATTTATTTATAAGTATTAAGATATTTTTATTCATTTATAATTTTTATTTAGAACTTTAAACCAATAGAAGATGGCTTTACAAATTTTGGCCCAAAGATCCCCAAGAACTTTATTTGAAAGGTGTAGCATATTCGAACCCTTCGTCCAGGGAACATGAATCATAATTTCGTTGCTGGTTTTATATTAAAATACATGGGATACATCGAGAACCACCCACTTTTGCCTCAATCTTCAACCAAGACCAACCACAATCATACAAAAACGATAAGGAAAATAAATTGAACCAGCAAAGCCCTGACATCACTTCCTTTGTCCTCCAATACTATCCAGCCACAAGTATAAGAGTGTCACACCACTGCAAAGCCCTCAAAACATCCCATTTTTCCTCTCTTTGCAGTAACTGCTAGTTAGTGATGGAGCAAACTGAGCTGGTCTTCATCCCATTTCCTATCATCGGCCACCTTACGTCTGCACTGGAGATTGCAAAGCTGATTACTCAGCGAGACCCCCGATTCTCAATCACGATCATCATCATGAAGTTTCCGTTTGAGTCCATTGATGGTATGGACACGGACTCTGATTCCATACGTTTCGTTACACTTCCTCCTGTAGAGGTCTGCTCCAGTACGACGCCGTCTGGTTTCTTCCTCTCTGAATTCCTCAAAGCTCACATCCCAGTCGTCAGAGACGCCATCCACGAGCTCACTCGCTCCAACTCGGTTCGTCTCGCAGGGTTCGTTATTGATATGTTCTGCACCCACATGATCGATGTGGCCGATGAGTTTGGGGTGCCTTCCTATCTCTTCTTCACTTCCAGCGCTGCTTTTCTTGGCTTCCTGTTGCATCTTCAGTTCCTCCATGATTATGAGGGCTTGGATTTCAATAAGTTCAAGGACTCGGATGCTGAGTTGGATGTTCCGAGTTTCGCGAACTCAGTTCCGGGTAAGGTCTTCCCTTCTCGGATGTTTGACAAGGAAGGCGGAGGGGCTGAGACGCTTCTTTATCACACGAGGAGATTCAGAGAAGTCAAAGGTATTCTGGTAAATACATTTATTGAGCTTGAATTACATGCTGTTCGATCACTTTCTGACAGTACAGTACCCGAGGTGTATCCCGTTGGACCCATACTCAACACCCGAATGGGATCTGGTGGGTGTCAACAAGATGCTAGTGCCATCATGAGCTGGCTTGATGATCAGCCTCCATCGTCAGTTGTTTTCCTGTGCTTCGGGAGCAGGGGAACCTTTGGTGCGGAACAGATCAAGGAGATAGCGTATGGGCTAGAGCACAGTGGGCATCGCTTCTTGTGGTCCCTTCGCCAACCTCCCCCAAAGGGTAAAATGGATTTTCCAAGCGACTATGAAAGTATTGAGGAAGTTCTACCAGAAGGATTTTTACATCGGACAGCTAGAATTGGAAAGGTGATTGGATGGGCTCCACAAGCAGCGGTTTTATCCCACTCAGCTGTTGGAGGATTTGTATCTCATTGTGGATGGAATTCTTTGCTAGAAAGCGTATGGTATGGTGTTCCTGTGGCCACTTGGCCAATCTATGCAGAGCAACAAATCAACGCATTTCAAATGGTGAAAGATTTGGGGTTGGCCACAGAAATTAAAATAGATTACAATAAGGATAATGATTATGTTGTAAGTGCTCATGAGATTGAAAATGGATTGAGGAACCTAATGAATATTGATAGTGAAGTGAGGCAAAAGAGGAAAGAAATGCAAAAAATAAGTAGAAGAGTCATGATAGATGGTGGGTCCTCGCACTTTTCTTTAGGCCATTTTATTGAAGACATGGTGGCTAACATTCCATGCAAGCAACAAAGACGTGATACCTAATGTATGAATTAGTTTATACTAATATGAAATAAAAAGGTGCATTGTAGGCTCTAATAAATTAATTTATCATCTCCTTTATTTGAATGCTCAAATATTTCTTTGATGATGTCAAGAAATTTGACCTTTCAAACTAGGAAATGTGTTCTTTCTTTATTATTTAGTGAAACAAGTTTACAAGGGCATGAATTTAGTTATATGTGGATCTCATTGATCAATGAATACACACTTGAGCATTTTCCTGTAGGAAGCTGGACTAGTGATAAAATCAACTACATAACTAAAAATCCACAAACCCTATTGAATTTGGTTTGATGGGGATGAATAGATATAAGAATTTTTATAAGAATTTGTTCAATTGGATCACTATTAATTTGATGCTTGCCTTCAGATTAGAGACAACTATCCACTTGAGAAATTTAATTAATTTCTGGGCAGTGTTTATCTTCTTTTCTACAAGCATGATGCTCGAAGAGCAAATTAATGTTCTCAAACTATTTGGTGTGTTGGTATGGATTTAAGAAACTAACGTCTCATCAATGCATATCAAGGCATCTACGCATGTGAGAGATCAATAGATTCAAAATGATTCTAATTGGAGCATTTTTTAATTAAGAGGTAGCTACCTTGAGTCTTGTGAGAAAGAAAATAATTAGATGAAGAAGGTAATTGGTATGGAGATGAGGATTTAGAATTATAAGTTCTTTAGATTTGATTATGGAGAGAGTTGAGAGAATATAATTTTTTTTTTTATAAGAAAATTACTAAGAGATGTGAAAAAAGTCTTTAAAAAAATGATAATAATAATTTAAACACAAAAATGATTATGTATATAGTATTGAATTATGAATTTGTCCTTTCCTTTCTTTTAATGAAAAATAAATACATATGGAAATTGATAATTGAAGTTGTTATTCAATCATCTAAAGATTAGCTTAGATGGAATATATTGTAATGATCTACTCCTAATCGTGTAAATATTGTTTACTTTGAATCCAACCTATCATATCCCATAAGATTAGGGTGGTCAAACAAATTCTCACACTGGGGGGTCAAGGATCAACTTTAATACTATTTGTAATGGCTCACTCCCAACAGTATAGATATTATCCTCCCAACTGTAAATATTGTTCATTCTAAACCCAAAAATCTCTCACAGCTTTAAAACGTGTGTATAAAATTAAAAGGAGCTTATACATATATGATGTCAGGATTTTTTTTCCTCATTTGATGAAAGATGCCACATGTATTCCCTCAAAATACTGATTCCAATTAGATGTGAAGAGGAACCATTTAGTATTAGAAAGAAAAGAAATACATAGATGGTAATATGTATTATTTCTATTCCTTAGTCTTGTTGCAAGGACACTCATTGCTATATAATATATATATATATATATATATATATATATATATATTTAAAGAACTTTGAAAATTAATTTTGTTATATACAAAATTAACTTATAATTAAAATAAAATCATTTATAATACAAATATTGGATTGATAAATAATTATATAAGTAATTATCTTAATTTAGCTCAATTTTAAGTCTTAAAATACAGATTCGAAATATATTAAATAAAATAAAATTTCACTTAAATCTTACATGGATAAATAGAAATAATAACTTCTATACAAAAAATAAAAAATTTTATAGAAAAAATTGAAAGCTTATCTTATTTTCTTTCTACAACTAAAATTCGAGTGAACAAAAAACTATTAACTTCAAATTTTTAAGCTATTTTAAGATAAATCTCTATTATTTACCTAAGAACTCATACTATCTTTAATTTTCAAAAATAAAAATATATCCAAATGTGCACCTAAATTTTGTAGAAAATGAACCTTGAGCAAACTCTCCTAATCACGTTATTTTATCATTTACCCAAAGATTTATGCTTATCAAAAATCAATCAACCACATTGAGAATTGATAATTTTAGCTAGCTAGTAACATGTGCAATCAGAAGAAAGTCAATGAAGAGTACATATATTCACATCTCTTCTTTTCTGAATTCCTCAAAAGACATCATCCATGAGCTCATTAATCACACCCATAAAACAATGAACAAGAAGAGACCAAGAAAATATCATATTGTAGGCGCATCGCCAAAAGGTTTGTTGAAATAACTTATACCTTCACCCTCTGAGCTCTAGAATAGTGTCGAAAAGAACAACCTAATCTTTCTTTCTTTTTTCTGAACTACTTTTTACCAAGATCCCAAAGCCTTAGATGCTATTTATATTTGGACTTGGAGAATACTTAAAAATAAATAGCCCAACTATGGGCTTAGAGAACTTTTCAAGGGTTGGATAAACATAGCTCAACAAAATTAGCTTAAAATAACCTTTAAAATTACCCATTCAAGACCTATCAAATCAAAAGAAAATTAAAATAAAAACTTTTGGAAACCTTTTCTATGCAAAAATTTCAAAAAAAAAATATTATATAAAAAATTGAAAACTTATCTTATATGCTTTCGATAACTTAAATTTTGAGAGAACAAAAAACTGTAAAATTCAAAATTTTCATCTATTTTTCAAAACATTTGTTTTTAAGATAAATCTCTATTATTTATATAACAACTTATACTATCTTTTATTTTCAAAAATAAAAAATTTATTCAAAGTCCACTTAAATTTTGTTGATAATGAACCTTGAGCAAACTCTCATGGTCACATTATTTAATCATTTACCTAAAGATTTATGCTTAAAGAAAATCAATCAACCACATTCAGAATTGATAATTCTAAGTAGTTAGTAACACATGGAGTCACAATTCCATACAACAAATACATATATATAGAAAAATTTGAAATCTTATCTTATATGCTCTTTATAACTAAAATTTCGAGTGAACCAAAAATTTTTAAATTCAAAATTTTAAGCTATTTAAAAGTTGTTTATGTTTAAGATAAATCTCTATTATTCATATAAGAACTCATACTATCTTTTTATTTTCAAAAATAAAAAATGTTTTGAAAGTCCACTTAAATTTTGTAGAAAATGAACCTTGAACAAACTCTCTTAATCAAATTATTTTATCATTTACCTAAAGATTTATACTTATAAAAAACCAATTAACCGCATCGAGAAATGATAATTCTGGATAGCTAGTAACACATGGAATCACAAGAAAGATGATGAAGATTATGTATATTAATTATGGTCTCTTCTTTTCTGAATTCCTCACAACTCACATCAATTGGTCTTTGATGTTGTCCGTGAGCTCACTTGTCACACCCATAAAACAATAAATAGGAAGAGATCAAGAAGATCATACCACAAGGGCTTCCCTAAAAGATTGATGAAAGAACTTATACCTTCACCCTTTGAGCTCCAAAACAATGCCCAAAAACCAACCTAATCTTTTTTTTTTCCCTTTTTCTGAACTATTTCATCAAGATTCAAAAGCCCTAGATGTTATTTATATTTGAACATAGAGAATACCTAAAATAAACAATCCAACGCATGGGCGGGATAAACTTAGCTCAATAAATTTAGCTTAATATTAACCCTTAAAGTTACCCATTCATGGTCTATTAATGAATATAAATAAAATTTTTTGAAAACCTTTTCAATACAAAAATAAAAGATTTGATAACAAAAATTGAAAACTCACCTTATATGCTTTCTATAACTGAAATTTCGAGTGAACAAAAACTATTAACTTCAACTTTTTCAGCTATTTTTAAAATTATTTATTTTTAATATAAATCTCTATTATTTATATAAACACTCGTACTATCTTTTATTTTCAAAAATGAAAAATATACTCAAAGTCCAATTAAATTTTGTAGAAAATGAATCTTGAGCAAACTCTCTCGACCACGTTATTTTATTATTTACCTAAACATGCTTATCAAAAATTAATCAACCATGTTGAGAATTGATAATTTTGGGTAGCTAGTAACACATGGAATCATAAGAAAGTTGATGAAGTTGTTTTCCTCTCTAAAGTCCTAAAAGCTCACATGCCACTCATCTCTGATGTTGTCCATGAGCTCACTCGTCACACCCATAAAACAATAAACAAGAAGAGATAAGGAAGATCATACCGCAATGACTTTCACAAAAGGTTGATGAAATAACTTATACCTTCACCCTCTGAGCTCTAGAATAGTGTCAAAAAGAACAACCTAATCTTTCTTTCCTTTTTCTGAACTACTTTTTGCCAAGATCCCAAAGCCTTAGATGCTATTTATATTTGGACTTAGAGAATACTTAAAAATAAATAGCCCAACTATGGGCTTAGAGAATTTTTCAAGGGTTGGATAAACATAGCTCAACAAAATTAGCTTAAAATAACCTTTAAAATTACCCATTCAAGATCTATCAAATCAAAAGAAAAATAAAATAAAACTTTTGGAAACCTTTTCTATGCAAAAAATTCAAAAAAAAAAATTATATAAAAAATTGAAAACTTATCTTATATGCTTTCTATAACTGAAATTTTGAGTGAACAAAAAACTGTAAAATACAAAATTTTCATCTATTTTTCATAACATTTTGTGGACCCCGCATTTCGATTGCTCGATGCGTTTCCCACTGGATGGCGAGCTCGATTTTTATTTTTATTTGAAAAATTGATTTTTATTGATTATTTGAAAATGACTTGGAGTCGCCACTTATTTTTGTTTTATTTTTAAAAGGGTAAACAAAATAAGAAAGAAAGACCCTAAATGTGACTCCATATTTTGGAAAAGACGGTCTGCGAAAAACCGGATCGGGTTCGGGGGTCAGGTTACTTGTCGGGAAGGTACGGTAAAGACCGTAGCACCCCTCTAAGCCCCTAAAATAGGTCTCTACTAATAAAATGAAGCAGACATGACAATCGATTAGGCAAAACAGTGAATACTCGGAACTATCATGCACATATGAGAATCAGAATATGAATAGCGAATGATCAGAATGAGTGAATACGTACCTGGGCAGCAAACAGCAATGCGCTATCATGGAATGGGGTTAGTGAATAAACACAGAATGATTATATACATATCATGGAATATAGCAAAACGATCATGCGTGGTAAATAAATCAATCAAGCGATCAATCAGTCATGAATTCACATATGTAGGGCCCCCACCAAAGCCCGATCAATCTTGCATGAATTAATCTCACAAATTCCATTATTCTGAAATTATGAAAGTGACATTCACGCTTATATAAAACCAAGAGGAACATGAGATTACTTGAAAACCGGAATGGAATTAAAACTGTTCAAGTGAAGACTGGATTTTTGAAATTTGTTTGAAAATTGGAGTATCGAAAATTATTTGGAAATTGGAGTTTTGGAAATTAAATTTAAGAATTGGAATTTTAGGGATTAAATTCGAATGAAAACATAATTTTGAAAATTATTTGGGAAGTAGAAACCATGAAAGTTAATTTATAAAAAAAACAAATTATGAAAATTGGGACTTTGGAAATTAAATTTTGAAAGAAATTAGAATTAAAAATTATTTAAAATTTTGAAAATTTGGAAAACTTATTCAATAATAAAGAAACTTAGAAATTTGAGGAATTAATTAAAAATTGTTTTAAGACATCCCTAAAGAAAGAAAAAAAAAAATGGAATAAAAAATTTTATTTGAGAGATTGAATCTTATTGGCGTAAAAGAAATATCCAAATTTTTCATGCATCAAGAAATTAGGTGGGGCCACATCTCCAAGTTTTTCTACTTATGGAAATATCTCACAATATGGCACATGGCATGGAAGGAAAACACACGGCCATGCAATGAGGGTGGTTGGGCATAAAGTGGTCAAAAGGTCATCCATATGGGACCCATGATCATGCTTAAATATTAAACATTATTCCAAATAAACCAAGGCAGTATGCCTTTTCAACTGTGTACGCTACCTCCCACTAACTCCCAGAACTTCAAGAAGCTCCTGACTCCTCAGTCAGCCCATCGCGTCTTAGAAACCCATGAAAACTACACTGCCCAATTGTAAAACAGCTAAACATACTTTCTAGAGCTTCATCTTCTATTTGGATTAATTTTAATGGCATCACTCAGCGAAGGGGACCATCCTATGAACCCCGATACCACTAGCATACTCTTCTTGGGGCCTCTTAATTCAGAACCAAATTCAGATATAGAGACCCCCTGCCTGGGCATGATATACTCATATGGGATAAGGTTCATTCCACCCCTGACAGCTGTCACCACGACACACTTGGCAATGGTGTGAAATGCAGCTTTCTCACTAAGATAAAATGACCTATCAATAAATACAATCGGGTCATAATCTGGCTGCCCAAAACTTTCATTAATTCTCTTACAGCTTTCCTGGATTTCAGCCTGTACCACCTCGAGATCTCTCCCAAAAACATTTCCTCTAGCAGAAATGAAACAGAAAACCCATGAGCGCATCTCCTTCTCTGCTTCTCCTCTGTTTCTCAAGTTCAGCAACCATATCTCCCCATCTGCTTCTCTCTCTCATTTTCTTACTTAGCTCATTTCCATTTCCGTCAATACTCTAGATCAAACAGCTCACCAAGCACAACACAAATATAGGAATAACAGCAGAGACATAGCCAGGGTGAACAACAGGTGTTAAACAAATATGGGAAGGTAAAACATATGATGATACAGAGTTCCACTTCAGGTGACATCCATGGGCTCGAAATAGGTGAGATTAACGTATCAAAGAAAACTCAAAAACAGTTCATGCATTCAGAGGACTGAGTTCAACCAAAGCAAACAAAATATTGTCTAGAACTAGAGCTAAAAATGTCAAGAGGATAGGAGAATAATGGAAAATGTAAGACTTATAGTTCATACCTGTAAATGGATTCCCTACCAGCAAGACTAGTTAGGCTTCTAGCTCTTTTCTAAAGCTCCCTCTCTTCCCTTTGCTGTCCGCCTTGGTTCCTCCTTCTCTCAACTTCTCTCCGTAGCCTAAGCTCCAGGAATACCCTCCAGAAAAATCCTCTCTCCGGTGGCTTCCCTAAACTCCAAAACTCCCTCTCTCTATCCCCCAAAAATATCTCTAACGGCCTAGCCTTTTTCCCACCACCCTACAGCTGCCAACCTTCACGGTTTTCAACTTTTTCTGCTGAAAGAAATCTCCACGTGTCAAGCTTCCATTGGCCATCAAAACCACTAACTTGATACCCTATCAACCAGTCCTGGAGTGACACGTGGTCATCCCAGACGATGACACTTGTCATAATCGGGCTGTAGAGATGTCTCCCCAAAATGGGGGTCTACACATTTATTTTTAAGATAAATCTCTATTATTTATATAACAACTTATACTATCTTTTATTTTCAAAAATAAAAAAATTATTCAAAGTCCACTTAAATTTTGTTGATAATGAACCTTGAGCAAACTCTCATGGTCACATTATTTAATCATTTACCTAAAGATTTATGCTTAAAGAAAATCAATCAACCACATTCAGAATTGATAATTCTAAGTAGTTAGTAACACATGGAGTCACAATTCCATACAACAAATACATATATATAGAAAATTTTGAAATCTTATCTTATATGCTCTTTATAACTAAAATTTCGAGTGAACCAAAAACTTTTAAATTCAAAATTTTAAGCTATTTAAAAGTTGTTTATGTTTAAGATAAATATCTATTATTCATATAAGAACTCATACTATCTTTTCATTTTCAAAAATAAAAAATATTTTGAAAGTCCACTTAAATTTTGTAGAAAATGAACCTTGAACAAACTCTCTCAATCAAATTATTTTATCATTTACCTAAAGATTTATACTTATAAAAAACCAATTAACCGCATCGAGAAATGATAATTCTGGATAGCTAGTAACACATGGAATCACAAGAAAGATGATGAAGATTATGTATATTAATTATGGTCTCTTCTTTTCTGAATTCCTCACAACTCACATCAATTGGTCTTTGATGTTGTCCGTGAGCTCACTTGTCACACCCATAAAACAATAAATAGGAAGAGATCAAGAAGATCATACCACAAGGGCTTCCCTAAAAGATTGATGAAAGAACTTATACCTTCACCCTTTGAGCTCCAAAACAATGCCCAAAAACCAACCTAATCTTTTTTTTTTCCCTTTTTCTGAACTATTTCATCAAGATCCAAAAGCCCTAGATGTTATTTATATTTGAACATAGAGAATACCTAAAATAAACAATCCAACGCATGGGTGGGATAAACTTAGCTCAATAAATTTGGCTTAATATTAACCCTTAAAGTTACCCATTCATGGTCTATTAATGAATATAAATAAAATTTTTTGAAAACCTTTTCGATACAAAAAATAAAAGATTTGATAACAAAAATTGAAAACTCACCTTATATGCTTTCTATAACTGAAATTTCGAGTGAACAAAAAACTATTAACTTCAACTTTTTCAGCTATTTTTAAAATTATTTATTTTTAATATAAATCTCTATTATTTATATAAACACTCGTACTATCTTTTATTTTCAAAAATAAAAAATATACTCAAAGTCCAATTAAATTTTGTAGAAAATGAATCTTGAGCAAACTCTCTCGACCACGTTACTTTATTATTTACCTAAACATGCTTATCGAAAATCAATCAACCATGTTGAGAATTGATAATTTTGGGTAACTAGTAACACATGGAATCACAAGAAAGTTGATGAAGTTGTTTTCCTCTCTAAATTCCTAAAAGCTCACATGCCACTCATCTCTGATGTTGTTAGCTCACTCATCACACCCATAAAACAATAAACAAGAAGAGATAAGGAAGATCATACCGCAACGACTTTCACAAAAGGTTGATGAAATAACTTATACCTTCACCCTTTGAGCTCTAGAATAGTGTCAAAAAAACAACCTAATCTTTCTTTCCTTTTTCTGAACTACATTTTACCAAGATCCAAAAGCCCTAAATTTTATTTATATTTGGACAAAGAGAATACCTAAAATAAATAGCCTAATGCATGGGCTTAGAAATAAACTAAGCTCAACAAATTTAGCATATAATATTAACCTTAAAATTACCCATTCAAGGTTTATTAAATCAAAATCAAAATAAATTTTCAAAAACCTTTTCTATACAAAAAATGAAAATTTTGATAGAAAAATTTCAAAGCCTATGTTATATGCTTTCTATAACTAAAGTTTCATGTGAACAAAAAATTGCTAACTTCAAAATTTTAAACTATTTTAAAAATTATTTAATTTTAAAATAAATCACTATTATTTCTATAAGAACACATATTATCTTTTATTTTCAAAAATGAAAAATGTAAAGTCCACTTAAATTTTGTAGAAAATGAACCTTGAGCAAACTTTCCTAGTGACATTATTTTATCATTTACTTACAAATTTATGTTTACCAAAAATCAATCAACGAACTGAGAATTGATAATTCTAGGTAGCTAGCAAAATATAGAATCACAAGACAACTGATGAAGAGTATGTATATTCTGGTCTCTACCTCTCTGAATTCCTCAAAGCACACATATCACTTCTCAAAGATGTAATCCATGAACACGCTCGTCACACCCATAAAACAATCAATAAGAAGAGATCATACTATAAGGGCTTCCCCAAAAGATTGGTGAAAGAACTTATACCTTAACCCATGTAGCTCTAAAGCAATGCCTAGAAAACAACCTAATTTTTCTTTCTTTTTTTTGCACCCATTTTCACCAAGATCCCAAAGCCCTAGGTGTTATTTATATTTAGACTTAGAGAATTCCTAAAAAACAAATTAATAGGCAAATGCATGGGAGGAGAAAACTTTTCATGGGCAGGATAAACTTAGCTCAACAAATTAAGCTTAATATTAAACCTTAAAATTACCATTCAACATGTATTACATAAAAATAAAATAAAATTTTTCGAAAACCATTTGTATACAAGAAATAAGAAAATTTAGAGAAAAGATTGAAAACTTATATTATATGCTCTTTATAACTAAAATTTCAAGTGAACTAAAAAATGTCAACTTCAAATTTTTAAGCTATTTTTAAAATTATTTATTTTTAAGGTAAATCTCTATTATTTATATAAGGACTAATACTATCTTTTATTTTTAAAAATAAAATATGTATTCAGAGTTCATTAAAATTTTGTAGAAAATGAATCTTTAGGGAAACTCTCCTATTCACATTATTTTATCATTTTCCTAAAGATTTAAGCTTATTGAAAATCAATTAACCACATTGAGAATTAATAATTCTGGGTAGCTAGTAACACATGGAATCACAAGAAAGCTAATGGAGACTATGTATATTCTGGTATCTTACTTTTTGAATTCCTCAAATCTTGCACACTAATCATCAAAGATGATGTCCATGAGTTCACTCGTCATGCCCCATGAAACAATGAACAAGAAGAGATTAGGTAGATCATACCGTAGGGGCTTCTCCTAAATGTTGATGAAAGAACTCATACCTTCACCCTTTGTGCTATGGAACAATGCCAAGAAAACAATGTAATTTTTCTTTTCTTTTTCTGAAACACTTTTAACAAAGATCCAAAAGCCCTAGATGCTATTTATATTTGGACATAGAGAATAACTAAAAGAAATAGTCCAATGCATAGGCTTAGAAAACTTAAATAGTTATCAAAGAGTTGTTAACACATTATCTATAATACAAATGTCAACCAGAACACTTAAATAGTTACTCAAAATATAACATGTCAATATTTGAGTATTCATGAAGAGTTTTTCATACTAATAAATCTAAAATTCATGTCTTTATTCATTTTGAAAATTGGGATATGGTGATTCAAATTGAGCATTTGAAAAACCAAAGTTCCCCAAATCAACCACTTCTAGAGTCATGTCACCACCATCCTCGTCATCTACAAAAATATTAAATATATATTAATAAGAGATCATTTTTAAAGAAAAAAATAGTAATTATTGAACTTTTATAAGTTTACATATTCTACTAATCAATGAGAGCTTGCAGCTGAACTTGAACCTTCTACTTCATTTATTGGAATTAATCCTTCTTCATATAGAAGATTTTCTAATTCTTCCACATCTAGCTCTCTTGGCTCATCCTCATCAACTAAACAAAAATCAGTTTCATCAATGCATGCATAATCAATGGGATCATAGGTCATTTTCTTGTTGTACAACCTAAAAAAGAAAAACATATAATTATTCATAATTGTCAATGAAAAATTTTAAATTCAAAACAACTAAGAAAGTATTTATATTGAATTTTTAGCCACAAATTGTAATGAACGTATACAAGATCATTAAGTCTTTCATTTTTCAATCTATTCCTTTTTTTTGGTATATGTGTATATGTTCAAACACACTTTTCATAACTTTTTGATTAATAACATCTATGACATCTCCAATAACTTCTTGCTTATTACAATTTTTTTTTTTTTTTTTAATATTGGAAACATGGATTCAACCAATAAGCTACTGAATGAATGCTTTTCTTTGGTTGTTCATCCTAACGTTCCTTTATGATTTGTGTATAAGGCTTGTATAGTCTTTTATTGTGTTTAAATAATTTCTTGATACCCAAACGAGCATTATACATGCCTTTATACACATATCCCATCGAAGGCCTCTCATCACAATCAACAATATGTAATAAGAGCACAAGTGGAGCAATGAGATTCATAACCATCAAACAATCATTTCAGAATATATTATCCAAGATGATAGAAACTACAACTCTGCTTTTATTATCCATTAAATACTTAGAGTCCACAAAAAACTTGCTAGTCACCAAAGCTTGCAAGTCATGTTTATGATCATGAAGACTCTTTAGTGCAATGAATGTAGTAGCAAAGTGAGTTGCACTAGGTCGAAGAATCTCTATCCATCCTTCTCTTTTTCTCAACCAACTTAACAAAGCAACATGATTACACACAAAAATTGTCACCTTTGATGCATGTCTTACAAGTTCAGCAACATAGTCCATCTTACTAATATCCTTAAAGATCAAATTAAGACAATAAGTTGTACAAGGTGACCAATTGATTTGTTTATACTTCTAAGAAATCAATCTCCTTAAGACCACATAATTTGTTGCATTATCAATCACTACATGAACTACATTGAGTGAACCAACCCATTCAATCCCTCATCAAATAGCATAAACAAAGTAGTTGCATCATTCACAATATTCGAAGCATCAATAGATTTACAAATTATTTTCTCTTCTTAAAAACATAAAAAAAGAAAAAAAAATCTGACACTATATTTTAAGAGAACATCTTTTGGTTATTTTTAATTGTTTTCACTTGTTTTTTGAAATCTATTTTAAAAAATAATTATACAAATATGGGGAATCATTAAAAATAAAATATTATAGATAAAAAATTATTTTAAAATATAGAAAATATGTTAAAACATTTCAGATTTTCAAATAAACTTTGTTCTATAAAACATTAAAGAATAATTTTAAAAAAAAATTGTTTTTCAGATTTAGTTTTTTAAAAAAAATACTTTTCAAACAAAACCTTAACAATTTTGTTTATCAAATTCTAATCCCAACTCTAATCATAATCATAATTACTTTCCTTGTCTTTCCTTTCCTTTCTTTTCCTTCCCTTCTATTCCCTTATTATATATAAGTATTTAAATTAAGACATTAAATCAGTTTATCAAACCCATCTTAATCAATCAGTTAATCATAAGCATCATGTCAAAGACTTTTAAACCACTAGGTGGATCCACTCATCCATCATTCACGATGGATTAATCCATGGAAAGATAACAACATCTTCTTAGACTTGTACATGTGGATAGCTATTAGAAAAAAAAAAACAAAATTTAATGCACAAAAATTGGGATAAAGAAATAAAAGAAACTCATCAACAAAACCTATCTTTTTCTATTTTATTTTATTTTACTTCTAACACTTAAGTAAGGTCTTTAGGTCAATGAATATGCAAAATTTGAAATGATTTGCCTAAAGTTCATATGTTAAAACTCGGGTTTTAATGGAAATTTAACTTTGATGCATAAACCAAGTTTTTAAAGATGCATGAAAAGATATGAAAATCCTAAGTGCACCCATGCATTCATCTTACATGTATTTCCTATGATTAAAGGGTCTTCCATTTGTGTTGATCTTGCATCCATTGGGTCCTATAATGAATTTCTTGAATATCCTTTTGAATTTTAACTAAAACTTGAAATTCTTTTTTAATTCAAAACAATTAGCAACTTAACCATGATTTGTTATCATCAAAACACAATTAGGAGAACCATTGGGCTAACAGCTTAAACACTTATTTTGGTAACTTTCTTAATTATAAATTATATATCTTAATTTCCAAAATTAACTTATTTTCTTTAATTTCAAAATCTTATTCAAAATAAGAAAAATATTATTTTATAAAGATTTGGAAAATAAAAGCTTTTCCTTAAAAGAAAGATTTTATTCTTAGAGATCTCAAAGATTTGAGAAGATTTTAAATAAAATTAAAATCTCTAAAAATTAATTTTAAAAGGGAAATAAAGTTCTTGATCCTTTTCGAATTTATTTTTTCTTAAAATAAAATTTCTAACCATGCACATTCCAATTTAAATAAGTTTTCTAATTTTGAAAAATTCATAAAAATTTATTTCTAATTAATAATACCATTATTATTTAGGGTCACATATGTAATTAATAAAGATAACATATAATAAAAACAAGGGAATAATTAAATAGAAATATTTCTCATGGCCTTTATGGATTTTATTGCATATTTGGTAATTAAAATTAGGACAAAATCCAAATTACTAAAATAGCCTTATAGCCAAAGATTAAGTTTAGTAAAAATTGAAAAACCCCAAAACACCCAATTACCACAAAATAATGAGCCTAAGAAAATGGCCAAACAACCAAAAACAATTTGGCCTGAACTTAATCCTAAAACAACTTGATTTTTGCATAGCCTTGCTTCAATCGACTATATCTCTTGTTTCAATTCCAAATTGCAAATCGTTTAAAGTGTTGGATTCCCAACTTCTTAAGCTTGAAAACAATATATGGCTTGCCCTAAGAAACTCATGGGACTTAGCCCCAATTTTGAGTCGAAGTCAACATCATTGTGTTATCATGCTCTTTGTGCAGCCTTGCTTCAATTAGTCATATCTCCCTTGTTTCAACTTTGAATTGTGATCCATTTAAAGCATTGAATTCCTGAATTCCTAAGCTTCAAAAACCTCATGAGAAATAGTCTCAAGTTTGAGTTAAAGTTGATGCCACCATGTTGCCAAGAATATTTATTATTATTTTTTTCTTAAATCACAATAGGATTACAAAAAGAAACTTCAAGATTCTTTCTTTTCTCTTGGGTCACCACAGATGAATGTAAAAAACTAAAATTTTTATAATAATAAAAATTATTATGCTCCTTTAATAGAGCTTACAACTCATCTATTGAGGAAAAAAAAAAACCTCTTACAATCAAATAAAAATCTTTTACCCTTTATGGATTGTACAACCCAATCTAGAGAAAACAAAGAATCCAATCATAATTATAACCATCATGTTATATTGAAAACCCACATATAATTGTCCTCGAGGCCATGGAATAAACCAAAATACCCTATAAAATAGAGTTAGCATGCCCTAGAGATGATCTAACACACAAAAACCTACCTTAGGGCTCTGATACCAGTTGTTGGGAACCCTAAATTTCTTCATTCCCTATCTTTAAATCTCGTAGGGTGAATACATCTATCCCTAACGATCTTTAGATTTAACACATTGGAAAAAAATGGCTTCAAAAACTATTTTAGAATAAAGATATAGAGATTTGAAACTCATACTTGGATCTAGATGTTCTCATATCAATTCCTAGTTGTGAAGAACATGCTTGAAGGTCTCATACACCCAAGATATTCCGACCGATGACTTAAACCACAATCTTGACACTCTAAATTCCCTAGCTTCAAAATCATATGCGGCTTACCCTAATAAACTCATGGGAGATAGTCCCGATTTTAAGTTAAAGTTGATGTCGTTGTGTTCCCATGGATCTCAAAACAAGAACTTCCAAGAATATTTCTTTTTTCTTAAATCACCATAGGATTACAAAAAAAGAAACTTCAAGATTCTTTCTTTTCTCTTGGGTCACCATAAATGGATATAAAAAGATGAAATTTTTACAATAATAAAAATTCTTATGCTCCTATAATGGAGCTTATAACTCATCTATTGAAAAGAAAATATTATTACAATGAAATAAAAATCCTTTACCCCTTATGGGGTGTACAACCTAATCTAGAGAAAACAAAGAATCTAATCATAATTATAACCATCATGTTACATTGAAAGCCTACAGACATTCATCCCTAAGGCCATGGGATAAATTAGAATACCCTACAAAATAGAGTTAGCACACCCTGGGAACATATCTGACATGAAAAAACCCATCTTAGGGCTCTAATACCAGTTGTTGGGAACCTTGAATTTCTCAATTCCTTATCCTTGAATTTCGTAGAGTGCATGCATCTATTCCTAACAATCTTTAGATCTAACATAACGAAAAAATGGCTTCAAAAACCATTTTAGAATAAAGATCTAGAGATTTGAAACTCATACCTAGATCTGGATGTTCTCAAAGCAATTCCTAGCGGTGAAGAACATGCCTATAAGTCTCATACACCCAAGATATTCTAGTCAATGACTTAAACCATGATCTTGACACTCCAAAGTGTGGGTTTTGGAAGGAAGGAATCTTAGGCTCTCTCTCTTTCTCTCTCTAGAGGTGGAAGACGACTTTTACACTAAAAAGTGATGGGAATCCTAATCCCTAAGAGGTATTTATAAGGTTCCCCTATTAGGCTTAACTGACTTAAGCCACCAAGGCTTAGGTCACTTGATCTAACTCAAAATGGGTTTTAATTGATTAATTAGCCACACAAGGTCATCTAATTAATTGATTAGCCCAATTCAAAGAACTTGTTTATTATCCCCTGTGGAACCTTACATAATTACCAAAATGCCATTATGCATAAAAATGAACTGAGAACCAATCCAACCATTATAAACCATGTCATCATGGTATATGAGCTCAGAATAGGAACTATTGGGACCCATAGGAGTATTAGCTCCTTCATAATCCAATTTTGAAGTTGATTCAACATTCCACTAAAGAGAATCAACTGCACTCTAGCACCCTTACGTAAATAACAACGAGACAAAGCTTGGGTATGTGACTTATTGTCCATTGTATGTAGACTCCCTATAAACTAGTGTTTGTAACCTAATAAGGTAATGCTATCACCTACCAAGATCACCTATCAAATTCTTGAGTTACAGATCTTACTTATTTTGTGATCAACTAGCATACTCTAACTCTAAGAAGCATATGTTAAATTCCACTAAAGGAAGTATTACAATCATAGATTTCGTGATCACATTTCCTTTGGATCACCCAATGGGACACATTGTCTCAATCCTATGAGATATCATGGTGCCTCTATTGAGAATACCTGTTACCACCAGCCTTCATCAACAATGATCAATAAGAATATATGACCATTTTAGTATCTCACTTATAGGTCAAAGCCTCATGTTGATTTCAACACAAGCTCAATAACAATTGATAGTCTTACGTCATGATTCAATGTAGGTTCTGTCTAGTGTGCATCATATACACTAGTGTGCTCACTATTGGAAACTCATCCCGACAGCTAAGACAAGTCTCATTCCAATTAGGAGGTAGTGTACTAACCTTTATTGGACTGCCCAAATCCATGAACTGAATATAAACAAATTATCTACTTACAAGAAACTAATGACTTATATCCTTTATGCAACTCCTAATGCACCTAAGTCGTGTATAATGTAAGAGATATGGACTGAATGCTCAAATTAATTTCAATGCATAAAAGGGATAGTAAGAAGATAGTCAAGTTTGACTTCATACATCATGTCTTTCTTTTAGGGGCTTAATCCCAATAGTGTTCTACCTCCTAATTAGATGGATAACTTGTCTTGGTCATCGCGATAATTTTCCCATTGTGAGTGTACTAGTGTATGTGATGCACACTGAATAGAACTTATGGTGAATCATGATGTAAGGGTATCAATTGCCATAATTCACTAAGCTACTATATTGTATGGACTTTCAACCTTGAGAGGATATTAAGTTTGTACCAAAGTCAATAAGAGACTTTGACCTATAAGTGAGATCCTAGGGTGCATGGTCACATATCCTTGTGGATTGGGTCATTGTTGATGAAAGTTGGTGACAACAGGAATTCTTAATAGAGACACCATGATATCTTATAAGATTGAGACAATGAGTCCTCTTGGGTAATCTAAAGGACATGTGATTTAGAAGACTATGACCATAACTTTTCCTTTAATGGAAATTTAACATATACTCATTAAAGCTAGAGTTTGTCAATTGATCACATAATATGTGGGATATGTAACTCAAGGTTGGAGAGGTAATCTTGAAAGGTGATAACTCTACCTAGTTAAATTACAAACACTAGTTCATGGGGAGTTTACATGCAATGAATGGTAGGTCAGGACCCTAACTTTGTCTCATTGTTATTTATATAGGATATTGGAGTATAGTTGAGTCTTTATAATGGGATGTTGAATCAACTCTAGAATTGGATTCTTAGGGGGTTAGTACTCCTATGGGTCCCATTAGTCCCCGCTCTAAACTCATATACCATGATGACATGGTTTATAAAGGGTTGGATTGGGTTTAGGTTCACTCTTGTGCATAAGGGTGTTTTGGTAATTATGCAAGGTGCACAAGGATAGTGAACAAGGTTTCTAGATTGAGCTAATTAATTAATTAGATTGTCTTGCAAGGTTAATTAATCAATTCAGGCCTAATTTGGGTAAGATTAAGTGGTTGATGCCTATGTGGGCTCATGTCACTTAAACTTAGTGGGAGAATCCTATAAATACCCCCTTTAAGGGTTAGAGTTTCTTAATCACTTTTAACGTCATATTTCATTTTATAGAGTGAGAGTCAAACCTTCCTCTTTTCCATTGCCCACCTTTTGGAGTGTCAAGATTATGGTTAGAGTCATTGAACAAAAGATCTTGGGCGTACAAGACCTCTAGATTCTTCAAACTTCTTCACCACATGGAATGGATTTAGGAATATCCAAATCAGAGGTAAAGTGTTTTGTAGCCTTTAATTTAGATCCTTGAATGTTAAAAATGCTATTTTTGCTTTCATTGTATAGGATCTAGAGGTCTAGGGTAGATTGCATGTAGGTACGATCCAAGGCACGAAAATAGAGAAATCCAGGGTTCCCATCACTTCCATTATCCTTGCACATATAGCTTCCTTGCAAAATTCCTCTAAAAGCTTGTCATTTCGCTTTATTTTGTTGCATTTCTTCTCAAATACGTGCACTAGCTCTCAAAAGGACTTAAGTTTGTATTCAAGGTAAAATACACTTTAAGTGTTGTTTGTTTGTTTTTAACTTATTGTTGAAAGTAATTTGCTTTTAGAATTCAATTGATCTCTTTTTACTTTTTATTTGACTTATTATTTATTCTTAAATGTTTTTCACTAAATAGAAAAAAATATATCAAAATATGACTTTTTTTAAAACAAGAAGTGATTTATTCGTCCCTCATCCTCAACCTAGTAAAACACAATATCAACATTCATCCCTTATCTCATCTCATCCTAGCCACTCAGTTTTATACTTTGTCCCATTCAACACCATGCCCCTACTACCATTATCGTCACAATTGCCTATCAGCATCCCACTTGCCACCACTCTCATTAAAGTCACACAACAATATTTTAACCATATTTAATTTTAAAATATTTTATTTTGATTATATAAAATAAAAATAAAAATAAAAATTATTTTTTCAAGGATAATAATGATAAATTATTTATTATAATAATTGGTTTTATTTTAAGATTTGTAGAAATATGTTAAACTTTTTGGTCAATAAGAATTAGTATAAAAATTATTTTTCTTACTGCATTTAGATGTTGATTTTTAGCACATGAAAAGCAAACAACTTAATACTTAATAAAAAATAAAATATTAAAAACAACAACAACAACTTAACACTTAACACTCTTAACCATTATTTATTCTTAAGTTAAATTTGTTATCTGTCCAACATCACCCATTATTATACACCCAATTTTTACCCAAATTTTACAATAAGAATTTACAAGTAACTGAACTTCCTTCTTGGCATCCTTTAAATTATTAAACCATAGTTGACGGTAAGTTGAACCCTTATATCCAAGACAAATTACGAATATAGCATCCAACATTGGCGTGAAGTAGAAGGAATTCACAACATTAATAGGAATGCATGCATCATAAAAGAATCTCTCAACAACCATATCTACTCTCCAAATAGCTTATTTCCTAGCTAATACACTCCTAATGGAAGGTTGAGCTCCTTAAGTAGTTCTTGGTGCAAAATACTTATCCATTGTTGATTTTCTTCTTTTTCCACTACTAGTTGCCATAGGATTTTACATATCTTGAACCTCTTCTCCACATTTTGGCATATCCCCTTCAAATTGTGACACCTTAAGACCATAATTCATATGTTTCTTGGATTTCACAAACTCCTACAAAGAATTTTCCATTTGAAATCTACATTAGGAGGAATTGATTTACATGGACCAATATCTTGTTTCACTCCAACAAGGTGTTGTTTCAGTTTTATGAATTCCCCTACCTTTTGCAACTTTTTTACAATATAAACAAACAAGAACTTTCCTTCCATTTGTATTTTTTTCTTTAGAAACATGCTCCTATGTAGGGTTGGTGTTGTCTCTACTTGTTTGTGAATTTGTATTTGAATCTTGACCAGAGGATGGGGTCAAGTTTGATTCCATTTTGATTTTTCTATAAAATTGTAAACAAAAACAACAATTTTAATCACCATTCAATGCATTCATCAATAAAAAATATGACTTCAATCAAGTCATCCACAATTTAAAAAAATAAAAGAATTAAAGAATTTATTATATAAAATTCTTTCAAAATCAGAAATTTACTTTCAAATAGAAAATTTATTTAAAATTTTAAAACAAGATTTTTATTTAAAAATTAGAAAATTTAAATTTATTTAAAATTATCTAAAAAATGCAACATAATGTTTGATTCATTGATTATTTCCAAAAAATTATTTTAATTTCTAATGTTTTTAATTATTTTAATAATTTATTTAAACTCAAATAAGATATTTTAAAAATCAATATAAAATTTAAAAAAATAAAATGAAAATAAAGTAAAGAAATAAATAAATCTAAACAAATGATTCAATTATTCAAATGAAATTTCAATGAATATTGATATTGTAATTTAATAAATCAATATGCAATAAAATTATAAAATATTAAATATTAAAAAAATTAAATAAATTGCAAGATTCCAAAGTTTAAACTCATAATGGGAGATTTGGAATCCAGTGCGGTCATCAGCATGTGGAGGCGATGGCTTCTCCAATGTGGTGCGCAACTATTGGAGACGTGCGTGCTAGTAAGGAGGGAAGGTAAAAAAATGGCTTATATACAGAGCAAAACGACGTTGTTTCGATGCCAAATGCATCAAAACAACGCTATTTTGATGGCAAAAAAATAAAAAAGGTATGAACCATTTAGTTTGGGGGAAACCAGCTGATTCACCAATAAGACTGCTAATTTCGATGGTTGGAGGATAGTCCAACCCTTCGACGGTTTAAATCACCAAAGCAAACCGAAAAATTGACTGATCGAAAGTCAAACCGATTGGATCGACCGATCTGGTCTGATTTTTAAAATCATGTTCATACCTTTAAAATTTGTTTAGAAAATTAAGAGAAACTCATACATATATAGTGTTTGAAACATTTTTCCCAATTCGATGTGGAATAAATATCACATATATTCCCTCAAAATGTTGATTCCAAGTAGATGGGCAAATGAACAATTTAGTATTAAAAAGAAAAAAAAAATACATGGATGGTAATGTGTATTAATTCATTTTTGACTCTCGTTATAACACCCCACATTTATTGTTAGGGCAGTACTGTAAATTAGAATAAAATATAAATAAATAAATTTAATAAGGGTATAAAGACCTTTTTTGCATTAAAAGTCCTAGTTATAAATTAGATTTTCTTTGTCTTCTTCATTCAGAAAACCCTATTATACATGGATGGAAATTCAAAAATCAACAAATCTCAACTTTTAAACCAACATATCAACAATAGAATTTTTTTGTCCAAGCAATTTCAAACTTAAAACAATAGCTAACAGTAATCAAATTCTAACATTTAACAAAGTCCCAAAAAGAGAGTTTAAACAAATGTCCTAATAAAGCCAAATTTATCATCCTAACTGTCACTCCTCGCCTGAATTGAGGATACTTGAAATATTATCAATAAATGGGAATGAGCTCAAAACTCAATAAGGAACATTAATGTACAATTTCATGGATCAAATAGTTTCAATCATGCTTACAAATGGGAGATATAAGGTTAAGTTCAAATATTCTAATACATTTTAATCTGTTCAACCAAACATTTTCATATATATCAAAACCATTTCACATCAAATCCAAATCAAACACATTTAAAATATTTTCACTCTGATTATCATATAACAAATGGTGCATAATTGGGTGGGATTTTACAAATGAGTGACTAGTTTCAAATTTGTTCTATTTAAGGTGAACAAAACAAATGTCAACAATTACAACCCATTGCCTAGGGTCATATAATATCAATTATTATAACCCATTGACTAGGGTCGAAAATGTCAACAATTATAACTCGTTGACTAGAGTTATAAAAACTAGAGTCAAACACTTCATTTCATTAATTCAAACTTACAAAACAAAATATCATATTTCTACAATTTTTATCTTTCATAAACAAAGAAAATGCTTAAACATATTTTTCATACAAAACATATATTTGATCCATGTATAAAAATAAAAATAAAAATTTTCATAAATCAAAATAAAATTTAAAAAGAAATACTTTCTTTTACAAAATCTATATTAATTTCCCTTACCTCATAGAAGCACTAAAAAACCTTGAAGTATTTAATCCTAAAGAGTTTTGCCCCAAAGAACCTATTTCAAACTTAACAAAAAAAGACATAACTATTACTATTAACTATTTATCTAAATGAAGGGCTTGAGAATCCTAATAATTTTAGGGAGCTCTCTACTACAAAAATAGTTTATGGTGTCACTATTTACGGTGTCACTTTTAAAATAATGACACCATAAGGTTTATAATTAATAAAGGTGACACATCATATAAAAAATCTTCAATTGAGGTAGTTAGATGATATTAATTTTATATTTATAGTGTCATTTTTTGGGAAGTGACATTATATAAAATAAATTTTTTTAAGTACTATAACTTAATGAGCCCACTTTTAGAATTAATAATGATGGATACTATATAAAAATCCCATTGTTTCCATATCTCACCCACAATCCAAAAAATCTCAATATATAAATCCTATATATAAAATCATGATCTTCTTCAACCTTTTCTCTCATCCATCCATAGTCAACACGCTCAAAACCGACATTCTTCACTTTATGGACTCCCAGGTAACCCAAAATCTCTTGGATCTATCATTTTTTTTTCTTTTATTAATGCCATTATATTAATTGTTTCAACATCTTTGTACTATGGTTTTTGTGAATTGTGTTTTCTTGAGTTGTAGGGAAGAAAAATTTAGGTTTAATCTTCTAGCATGGAAGAAAAAACTATAGATTAATTGATTTTTTTAATCTAAACCAAACACATGATCAAGTCCTTAAAAAAAAGTGAAAAATAGGAAAAAATGAATGATTTTTAATATGTATTTGTGTGAGAATGACAGGTACAAATTTTTTTTAAGATATACTATCACATAATCTTCATCCTTTCTAAAAAACGAGAGAGGAAAAAAAAAAAGAATGATTTTTCTGTTTGTATCTAAGTGGGAATGAGATATAGAATTTCGTTGAGAGTATCCAACCCCAAAAGGACCAATCCGGGAAGGCATGTGTGGTATTGACGGGAGATGATAAGATGGAAATCATAACCATAGCCATGTTCTCTCTGTGTCTTTCTATCCTCTTCAATTAATTTATGGGCATAGATATTTTATTTAGTTTTTATATTTAGTTTATTTATAGTTTATTTAGTTTCTAAAATCCAATTAGTTAGATATTTTATTTGATCTTGTTTTTATATTTAAGTATTTGAGTTTTGGAAAGTTTTTATATTTTGTTAATAGAAATAGAAATTTTTATATTTTTTATTATTAGGAATTTCTATTTTGTTAAATTGTAAGTATCTATCTCAATAAGAGATTATTAATATTCAAATGAAAGTGATGAAAGAGAGTAAATATTTTAATGCTCAATTATATTTTAATGTTATTTTTTTTTTTACATAAGGGTTTATTTATGTTTTCAATTTTGAAGTTCTCTTTCCAAGTCCAGCAACAAAAGTAGTGTCCAACCTTAAAATGGGCATGTGTGGTATTGACGGGAGATGATAAGATGGAAATCATAACCATAGCCATGTTCTCTTTGTGTCTTTCTATCATCTTCAATTAATTCATGGGCATAGATATTTTATTTAGTTTTTATATTTAGTTTATTTAGTTTCTAAAATCCAATTAGCTAGATATTTTATTTGATTTTATTTTTATATTTAAGTAGTTGAGTTTTGGAAATTTTTTATATTTTGTTAATAGAAATAGAAATTTTATATTTTTTATTATTAGGAATTTCTATTTTGTTAAATTGTAAGTATCTATCTCAATAAGAGATTATTAATATTCAAATGAAAGTGATGAAAGAGAGTAAATATTTTAATGTTATTTTTTTTACATAAGGGTTTATTTATGTTTTCAATTTTGAAGTTCCCTTTCCAAGTCCAACAACAAAAGTAGTGTCCAACCTTAAAATGGGCATGTGTGGTATTGACAGGAAATGATAAGATGAAAATCATAACCATAGTCATGTTCTCTCTGTGTCTTTCTATCCTCTTCAATTAATTCATGGGCACAGATATTTTATTTAGTTTTTATATTTAGTTTATTTAGTTTCTAAAATCCAATTAGCTAGATATTTTATTTGATTTTGTTTTTATATTTAAGTAGTTAAGTTTTGGAAAGTTTTTATATTTTGTTAATAAAAATAGATATGAGGACTTAAAGGGTTTATATTTAGGTAGTGCTTGAGCCAAGGAAAATGATAGTCCACTGTCTTGACCCTATGCATCACAAACCATGTGAGGACTTAAAGGATATCGTAAACATGTAAGTTCTTCCTATTATTTTTCATAGTATTATTTTTAAATAAAAAAAAATACATTCACCTCAAACACATTTTTTTTATTATTTATATATATTAAAACATATAACATTTACCTATTTTAAAAATGTACCCATTGAACTTATTTACATAGGGCTCTTCGAATATCTGCAAAGAAAACATCTAAGAGGGAGCCATCTTAGCAACTAGTGCAGGTGACATCCAAAAATTTTTCTTTACACATTAGCTTATGCATTTGCACCATTTATATATGTGAGTACTAATGTTATTTTATAATTGATCGATTAGTGTCCAAGACAAGAAGGAGGGTTCGAATGTGGCTACTTTGTTATGAGATTCATTAAAGAGATAATTTTTTATCCTACAATTATTGCTTCAAAGGTATTACTTATTTAATGAATTGTACATAGTTTTAGGCTTCCAAATGTTATGCATTTTAATGTTATTTTCTTATTTGCTTTAAGTTTGGTAATAAAAAAACATATTCTCAAGTAGAATTTGATGAAATTAGAGGAGAATGGGCTACTTTTGTGCTACAACTAATCATGAATCATGTTGATGCATCATGATCACCATGCATGGTGAGTCCCTTAGCTACTACATGAATTTTTCCATAGGTATTGTATAGTAATGTTTATTCTTTGAATAATGTTTCTATTTGAAAAAAAAAAAAATTAATTCTTAGATTTGTTCATTTATGATAACATAGATCCATGTTTATTTTCTTCAATAAAAATCTCTAAAACTCATTAAATTTTGAAATGCAGGTATACACTCTTGGGAGGGTGAAATGGAGAATAAAAAGAAAGAAGAAGGCAACAAGATTTTGGGTTTTTAAATGCAACTCTTATGTCATACGTTGTAGGACATAAATGTTACTTTAATTGCAACTGAGAAATTTAGATTTTTATATGGGACTTCTATGTCATTTTATGGTTAGTCGGTTTTATGCTTATGAAATGGAGGTATACATGAATCTTGGGATCTTTAACATTTCTAAATCATGTTTTGGTATGTATTCACTCTTCTTTTTTAGTTTTGATGGGTTTGATATGTTGGACGTACTATCCTTTTGTGAACATTTGATATACAAATATTATTAGATGATCAATGTATTATGAGTTATTCCAGAAACATTACAGAAAAATGAGTTAAATATAATATGATTGTTATATTTATGGACAAAATATAAACAGGTTAATCTTATTAATTCATAAGCATTACAAAAATCAACAACTAAAACCAATCATATATTCCACAATAATTTACAATGATGTGATACCATAACTGAAAGGTGATGCATTTAATGTGACATCATAACTCAAAGATGATGTATTTAATGTGACACTCTATCATCACTAGAAATATATGGTGTCACTTCTGAATGGGTCACCATTTATCTACTTTGGTGTCACTTCCAAATACGTCACCAATTGGTACCCTCTATGGTGTCAATGGAGAAGGTGACGCTATGTTGTAGTGACATCTTATGTTTATGGTGACTCGTTATAAATGTCACCATATACCTTTTTCCTTGTAGTAGAATTATCTTTTGGGGGTAGATGGACTCCCAAATTAACAAAAGGTCATATAACTCTTCAAATTGAGTTAAAGGATATGAAATAGTAACAGATAAATATACTCTTTAAGAACACATATAAAATATTTTATAAAATTAAGTTAAATAATTTTTTTTCAATAATTTTTTTTTCAAAAATACTAAATTAAATAAAAGTAGTTTTCAAAAATATTAAATTAAATAATTTTTTTCAAAAATATTAAATTAATTTTTTTTTCAAAAATATTAAATTAAATTAAAGTATTTAAAAAAAATATTAAATTAAATATTTTTTAAAATATTAAATTAAATAAAAGTATTTTAAAAAATATTAAATTACATAAAAGTATTTTTAAAAAATATTAAATTAAATAAAAAAATATTAAATTAAATAAAAGAATTTTTCAAAAATATTAATTTTTTTCTCAAAATCAACAAAGGGCATTTTTGGAAATACTGAAGGATGATATCCTTCAACTCAATTTTCATACTTTCATTGGGTCTTGGGCTCAATTTGGAGAGTTACATGGACCTTTTGCTAATTTGGGGGCCCATCTACCCCCAAAACATAATTCTCCCATAATTTTATATGTTATGTCATCTATATTATTTTTAACTTCTTAATCAATAACAATTTAATACATAAGTTTCTAAATTCTTATAGAAGTTTGAATCTTTCCAAAATTTATTCCTAAGATTCTATTAATTTATTATTATTTTTTAAAAATTAAATTTCTCAAAAATATATTTTTTCTATTTATTACATTAAACTATTATTATTACTAATATTTCATTTATTAGCTTAAAATTAAATATTTTTATTTTTATTAATTTTCAGATTCATTACATAACCAAGGCATTACCCTCTGTATTCAGTGCACACACAACCCAAAATAAAAACAAGGTTTCTTCCTACTGTCATCATTATCATTTATTATTATAATACTTTTTATTTTCAACATCTAACTTCCTTTCCAGTGCACACGCTTTTTCTTTCTATCTTGTTTTTTTTTTCTTCTCAAGCCTACACTACTCTGCCACTCCACGTCCCCTCATGTCTTCTATTTGTTTATTTATTATTATTATTATAATCCATTTGTTTTCTTTTTCAAAAACAATCTCGTGGTCAAGATTCATTTTTCTTTCTTATATTTTTTTCCTCAATCTAAAGCCCCCATAACTGAACTATTTTATTTATTTCGTTTAAACCTATAATTTATTTTCTTCTATTTGTATTTATTTATTTTATCTATTCAATTGAATATTCAAAATTTTCCTATCTCCATTAATAAATTAATTTGTATTGATAAATTTTTAATATTTTAATCTAAAAAAAATTAAATAAACAAATTATAATTTAGATTAAAATCTTTAAAAATAATTTTAAACGAATCAAAACTAATTAAGAAAATTAAAATAATAATTTCAAAGTTAAAATTTTATTTATAAAATTTGAATTTTAAACCCTAGACTTTTAAATCATTATCTTTACGTTTTTCAATTCTTTAGCTAAAAGAGTTTTACTCAAAAGAAAAAATAAAAAAATTCTAATTTATTGGTAAAGATATTTAATAGGGAAAGACTTTTTTATTATTGTTTAATTTATTTTAATTATGATTTTAGCCTTGGATTTGGTGCATTACAGAAATTTTTTAAAAAGTAAGATATTTTTATTCATTTAAAATTTTTATTTAAAACTTCAAACCTTGACTTGACAAATTTTGGCCCATAAATCGAAGAACTTTATGTGAAAGGTGTAGCTATCCGAACCCTTCCTCCTCGAGGGAACGTGAATCATAATTTTGTTGCTGGTTTTACATTAAAATGTGATAAATCTAGGAGTCAATCTTCAACCAAGACCAACCACCAATCATACAAAAACGATAAAGAAAATAGAGTGAACCAGCAAAGCCCTGTCGTCAGTTCCTTTGCCCTGCAATACTATCCAGCCACTAGTGTCACTCCACCACGCAAAGCCCTCGAAACATCCCTTTCGTTCTCTCTTTGCAGTAACTGCTAGTTAGTGATGGAGCAAACTGAGCTGGTCTTCATCCCATTTCCTACCATCGGCCACCTTTCGTCTGCACTGGAGATTGCAAAGCTGCTTACTCAGCGAAACCCCCGATTCTCAGTCACGATCTTCATCATAAAGTTTCCGTTTGAGACCATTGATGGTATGGACACGGACTCTGATTCCGTACGGTTCGTCACACTTCCTCGTGTAGAGGTCAGCTCCGGAGCGACCCCGTCTGGTCTCTTCCTCTCTGAATTCCTCAAAGCTCACATACCACTCGTCAGAGACGCTGTCCACGAGCTCACTCGCTCCAACCCGGTTCGGCTCGCTGGGTTCGTTGTTGATATGTTCTGCACCCACATGATTGATGTGGCCGATGAGTTTGGGGTGCCTTCCTATCTCTTCTTCCCTCCCAGCGCTGCTTTTCTTGGCTTCCTGTTGCATCTGCAGTTCCTCCATGATTATGAGGGCTTGGATATTAATGAGTTCAAGGACTCGGATGCTGAGTTGGAGGTTCCAAGTTTTGCTAACTCAGTTCCGGGTAAGGCCTTTCCTTCTTTGATGATTGACAAGGAAAGTAGAGGGGCCGAGATGCTTCTTCATCACACGAGGAGATTCAGACACGTCAAGGGTATTCTGATAAATACATTTATTGAGCTTGAATCACATGCTATTCAATCACTTTCTGGCAGTACAGTACCCGTAGTGTATCCGGTTGGACCCATACTCAACACCAGAAGGGGATCTGATGGGGGTCAACAAGATGCTAGTGCCATCATGAGCTGGCTTGATGATCAGCCTCCATCATCCGTGGTTTTCCTGTGCTTCGGGAGCATGGGAAGCTTTGGTGCGGATCAAAATCAAGGAGATATCACATGCGTTAGAGCACAGTGGGCATCGCTTCTTGTGGTCCCTTCACCAACCTCCCCCAAAGGGTAAAGTGATTACAAGCGACTATGAAAATATTGAGGAAGTTCTACCAGAAGGATTTTTACATCGGACGGCTAGAATTGGAGGGGCTCCACAAATAGCGGTTTTAGCCCACTCAGCTGTTGGAGGATTTGTATCTCATTGTGGATGGAATTCTTTGCTAGAAAGCATATTGTACGGTGTTCCAGTAGCCACATGGCCAATATATGCAGAACAACAAATCAACGCATTTCAAATGGTGAAAGATTTGGGGTTGGCGGTAGAAATTAAAATTGATTACAATAAGGATCGTGATCATATTGTAAGTGCTCATGAGATTGAAAATGGATTAAGGAACCTAATGAATACTAATTTTATTAAAGACATGGTGGCCAACATTCCATGCAAGCAACAAAGACGTGACACCTAATGTATGAATTATTTTATAAAAGGTGCATTGCAGGCTCTAATAAATTAATTTATCATATGCTTTATTTTAATGTTCAAATAATTTCTTTAATAAAGTCAAGAAATTTGACCTTTCAAACTAGGAAATGTGCTATCTCTTTATTATTTAGTAAAACAAGTTTACAAGGGAATGAATTTAGTCATATGTCGATCTCATTGATCAATGAATACACAATTGAGCATTTTCCGGTACTAGTAATAAAATTAACTATATAATTAAAAATCAACAAACCCTATTGGTTTGAGACAATCTTCATAAGTGTTTTTTCTAAATATTTTTTATATTCTTATGTGATTGAATATATTTTGGATTATGACTTATATGATTTCTCACATTTCTAATCAAAAGCAATAATTAAATCCCAATAATCAACCTATATGATAACGGAATCAGTTTAAAAGTTACTAATTTAATATATCCTATTTATGTACAAAAAATTGTGAGTATTGTCCCGAAATATGTTTCTAATATCAACATAACATTTCTTCCTCATTTTGTTTGGCTAATGAAAAACCATTAGAAAAAAAATATATAGATATTTGATTAAAATGATTAAAATAGTCTCTAATTCGAACAATGCTCTTTTTTAAAAAAAAAAACAATATCGAAAATGATAATATTTTTTTAATAAAAATATCATTCATTTATGTTAAAGCAATTTGAAAAAAAGATATTTTTATTCATTTATATTTTTTATTAATAAAAATATCATTCATTTATGTCAAAGCATTTTTTTTATTTATAAGTATTAATATATTTTTATTCATTTATAATTTTTATTTAGAACTTTAAACCAATAGAAGATGGCTTTACAAATTTTGGCCCAAAGATCCCCAAGAACTTTATTTGAAAGGTGTAGCATATTCGAACCCTTCGTCCAGGGAACATGAATCATAATTTCGTTGCTGGTTTTATATTAAAATACATGGGATACATCGAGAAACCCACTTTTGCCTCAATTTTCAACCAAGACCAACCACAATCATAGAAAAACGATAAGGAAAATAAATTGAACCAGCAAAGCCCTGACATCACTTCCTTTGTCCTCCAATACTATCCAGCCACAAGTATAAGAGTGTCACACCACTGCAAAGCCCTCAAAACATCCCATTTTTCCTCTCTTTGCAGTAACTGCTAGTTAGTGATGGAGCAAACTGAGCTGGTCTTCATCCCATTTCCTATCATCGGCCACCTTACGTCTGCACTGGAGATTGCAAAGCTGATTACTCAGCGAGACCCCCGATTCTCAATCACGATCATCATCATGAAGTTTCCGTTTGAGTCCATTGATGGTATGGACACGGACTCTGATTCCATACGTTTCGTTACACTTCCTCCTGTAGAGGTCGGCTCCAGTACCACGCCGTCTGGTTTCTTCCTCTCTGAACTCCTCAAAGCTCACATCCCAGTCGTCAGAGACGCCATCCACGAGCTCACTCGCTCCAACTCGGTTCGTCTCGCAGGGTTCGTTATTGATATGTTCTGCACCCACATGATTGATGTGGCCAATGAGTTTGGGGTGCCTTCCTATCTCTTCTTCACTTCCAGCGCTGCTTTTCTTGGCTTCCTGTTGCATCTTCAGTTCCTCCATGATTATGAGGGCTTGGATTTCAATGAGTTCAAGGACTCGGATGCTGAGTTGGATGTTCCGAGTTTCGCGATCTCAGTTCCGGGTAAGGTCTTCCCTTCTCGGATGTTTGACAAGGAAAGCGGAGGGGCTGAGATGCTTCTTTATTACACGAGGAGATTCAGAGAAGTCAAGGGTATTCTGGTAAATACATTTATTGAGCTTGAATCACATGCTGTTCGATCACTTTCTGGCAGTACAGTACCCAAGGTGTATCCCGTTGGACCCATACTCAACACCCGAATGGGATCTGGTGGGTGTCAACAAGATGCTAGTGCCATTATGAGCTGGCTTGATGATCAGCCTCCATCGTCAGTTGTTTTCCTGTGCTTCGGGAGCAGGGGAAGCTTTGGTGCGGATCAGATCAAGGAGATAGCATATGGGCTAGAGCACAGTGGGCATCGCTTCTTGTGGTCCCTTCGCCAACCTCCCCCAAAGGGTAAAATGGATTTTCCAATCGACTATGAAAGTATTGAGGAAGTTCTACCAGAAGGATTTTTACATCGGACAGCTAGAATTGGAAAGGTGATTGGATGGGCTCCACAAGTAGCGGTTTTATCCCACTCAGCTGTTGGAGGATTTGTATCTCATTGTGGATGGAATTCTTTGCTAGAAAGCGTATGGTATGGTGTTCCAATAGCCACTTGGCCAATATATGCAGAACAACAAATCAACGCATTTCAAATGGTGAAAGATTTGGGGTTGGCGATAGAAATTAAAATAGATTACAATGAGGATAGTGATTATGTTGTAAGTGCTCATGAGATTGAAAATGGATTAAGGAACCTAATGAATATTAATAGTGAAGTGAGGCAGAAGAAGAAAGAAATGCAAAAAATAAGTAGAAGAGTCATGATAGATGGTGGCTCTTCACACTTTTCTTTAGGCCATTTTATTGAAGACGTGGTGGCCAACATTCCATGTCAGAAACAAAGACGGGATACCTAATGTATGAATTATTTTATACTACTATGAAAGGAAAAGGTGCATTGTAGGCTCTAATAAATTAATTTATCATCTCCTTTATTTCAATGCCCAAATATTTCTTTGATGATGTCAAGAAATTTGACCTTTCAAACTAGGAAATGTGTTCTCTCTTTATTATTTAGTGAAACAAGTTCACAAGGGCATGAATTTAGTCATATGTCGATCTCATTGATCAATGAATACACAATTGAGCATTTTCCTGTAGGAAGCTGGACTAGTAAAAACATCAACTATATAATTAAAAATCCATAAACCCTACTGAATTTGGTTTGCTGAGATGAATAGATATAAGAATTTGTTGAATTGGATCACTATTAGAGACAACCGTCCATTTGAGATATACATTGATAGAAATTTAATTAATTTTTGGGCTGTGTTTATCTTCTTTTCTGCAAGCATGATGCTCTAAGAGCAAATCAATGTTCTCAAACTATTTGATGTGTTGGTATGGATTTTAGAAACTAACATCTCATCAATGCATATCAAGGCATCCAAGCATGTAAGAGATCAATAGACTCAAAATGATTCTAATTGGAGCCTTTTTGAATTAGGAGGTAGCTACATGAAGAAGGTGATTGTTATGGAGATAAGGATTTAGAATTACAAGTTCTTTAGATTTGATTGTGAAGAGAGTTGAGAGCATGTGACTAATTTTTTTTTTTAAAAGAAAATTACTAAAAGATGTGAAAAAAGTCTTTCAAAAAAATAAAAATAAATTTAAACACGAAAATGATTATGTATACAATATTGAATTATCAATTTGTCCTTCCCTTTCGTTTAATGAAAGATAAATATACATGGAAATTGATAATTGAAGTTGTTATTCAATCATCTAAAGATTAGATTAGATGGGATGTATTGTAATGATCTACTCCTAATTGTGTAGATATTGTTTGTTTGCAGTCCAACCCATCATATCCCCTAAGATTAGGATGGTCAAACAAATTCTCAAACTAGAGGGTCAACGATCAACTCTAATACCATTTTTAATGGCTCACTCTCAACAATATAGATATTATTCTTTCAATCATCTACATATTGTTTGTTCTAAACCCAAAAATCTGCTCACAACTTTAAATCTTGTGTATAAAATTAAAAGGAGTTTATAAATATATAATGCCATGAACTTTTTCCCCATTTGATGAAAGATACCACATATATTCCCTCAAAATATTGATTCCAATTAGATGTGTAGAGGAACCATTTAATATTAGAAAGAAAATAAATACATAGATGGTAATATGTATTATTTCTATTCCTTACTCTTGTTGCAAGGATACTCATTGCTATATAATATATATTTTTATTTAAAGAATGTTGAAAATTAATTTTTTATATACATAATTAACTTATAATTAAAAGAAAATCATTTTTAATACAAAAATTGGATTGATAGATAATTATATAAGTAAATTATCTTAATTTAGCTCAATTTTAAGTCTTAAATTACGAATTCAAAATCTATTAAATCAAAATAAAAATAAAATAAAAATTCACTTAAATCTTACATGGATTAATAGAAATAATAACTTCTATACAAAAATTAAAAAATTTTATAGAAAAAATCCAAAGCTTATCTTATTTGGTTTTTATAACAGAAATTCAAGTGAACAAAAAACTGTTAACTTCAAATTTTTAAGATATTTTTAAGATAAATCTCTATTATTTACATAAGAACTCATACTATTTTTAATTTTCAAAAATATAAAATGTATCCAATGTCCACTTAAATTTTTTTTTAAAAATGAACCTTAAGCAAACTCTACTAATCACATTATTTTATCATTTACCTAAAGATTTATGCTTATCAAAAATCAATCAACTACACTAAGAATTGGTAATTCTAGGTAGCTAGTAACACATGCAATCACAAGAAAGTCAATGAAGACTACACATATTCATGTCTCTTCCTCTATGAATTCCTCAAAAGACGCCATTCATGAGCTCATTGCTCACATCCATAAAACAATGAACAAGAAGAGATCATACCGTAGGCGTATGTATCGTCAAAAGGTTGATGAAAGAACTTATACCTTCACCCTTTGAGCTCTAGAACTGTACCTAAAAAATAACTTCATTTTTCTTTCCTCTTTTTGAACTACTTTTTACCAAGATCCCAAAGCCCTAAATGCTATTTATATTTGGACTTATAGAATACTTAAAATAAATAACACAATCAACTGGCTTAGAGAACTTTTCAAGGGTTGGATAAACATAGCTCAACAAATTTAGCTTAAAATAACCTTTAAAATTACCCATTTAAGATCTATTAAATAAAAATAAAAATAAAATAAAACCTTTTGAAAACCATTTCTATACAAAAATTTAAATATATATATATATATATAGCAAATTGAAAACTTATCTTATATGCTTTCGATAACTGAAGTTTCAAGTGAACAAAAAACTATAAAATTCAATTTTTTCTTCTATTTTTCAAAACATTTATTTTTAAGATAAATCTCTATTATTTATATAAGAGCTCATACTATATTTTATTTTCAAAAATAAAAAATGTATTCAAAGTCCAATTAAATTTTGTGGATAATGAACCTTGAGCAAACTCTCACAATCACATTATTTAATCATTTACCTAAAGATTTATGCTTAAAGAAAATAAATCAACCACATTGAGAATTGATAATTCTAGATAGCTAGTAACACATGGAATCACAAGAAAGCTGATGAAGAGTATGTATATTTTGGTTTATTCCTTTCTAAATTCCTTATAGCTCACATACCACTCATCAAGCACAACAACCATGTGCTCACTCATCACACCCATAAAACAATGAACAAAAGAGTTCCAGAAGAGATTAGATTGCAGCAACTTCCCCAAAACATTGATGAAAGAACTTGTACCTTCCCCCATTAAGCTCTAGAACAATGCCCAAAAATCAACCTAATTTTTCTTTCCATTTTTTGAACCAATTTTGAACAAGATTCCAAAGCCCTAGATGCTATTTATATTTTGACTTAGAGAATTCCTCAAATATATAGCCCAATGCATGGGAGAAGAAACTTTTCATGGGCTAGCTAAACTTAGCTCAACAAATTTACCTTAATATTAACCCTTTAAATTACAATTCAAGATCTATTAAATAAAAATTCTCGAAAACTTTTTCCATACAAAAGATAAAAAATTTTATAGAAAAAAATTGAAAACTTATCTTATTTATGCTCTCTATAACTAAAATTTCAAGTAAACTAAAAACTATTAACTTCAATTTTTTAAGCTATTTTTAAAGTTATTTATGTTTTAGATAAATCTCTATTATTCATATAAGAATTCATACTAAAAATAAATAAAAAAATTTGAAAGTCCACTTAAATTTGAAAATGAACCTTGAACAAACTTTCTCGATCAAATTATTTTATCATTTACCTAAAGATTTATGCTTATAAAAAAATCAATCAACCACATTGAGAATTGATAATTCTAGATAGCTAGTAACACATGGAAACAAGAAGGATGATGAAGAGTATGTATATTCTGGTCTTTTTATCTCTGAATTTCTCACAGCTCACATCAACTCATCTTTGATGCTATATGTGAACTCACTTGTCACACCCATAAAACAATAAATAGGAAGAGATCAGGAAGATCATACCACAAGGGCTTCCCAAAAAGGTTGATGAAAGAACTTATACCTTCACCCTCTAAGCTCTAGAATAGTGCCAAAAAAACAAGCTAGTCTTTCTTTCCCTTTTCTAAACTACATTTTACCAAGATCTAAAAGCCCTCGATTTTATTTATATTTAATCAAAGAGAATACCTAAAATAAATAGCCTAATGCATGGGCTTAGAAAACTTTTCATGGGTTGGATATACTAAGCTCAACAAATTTTGCATATAATATTAACCCTTAAAATTACCCATTTAGGGTCTATTAAATCAAAATAAAAATAAAATTTCAAAAACCTTTTCTAAACAAAAAATAAAAATTTTGATAGAAAAATTTGAAAACCTATGCTATATGCTTTCTATAACTAAAGTTTCATGTGAACAAAAAAATGCTAACTTCAAAATTTTAAGCTATTTTTAAAATTATTTATTTTTAAAATAAATCAATATTATTTCTAAAATAAATCACTATTATTTCTATAAGAACACATATTATCCTTTATTTTCAAAAATGAAAAATGTATTCAAAGTCCACTTAAATTTTGTAGAAAATGAACCTTGAACAAACTTTCCTGGTCACATTATTTTATCATTTGCTTCAAATTTTATGCTTATCGAAAATCAATCAACTAATTGAGAATTGATAATTCTAGGTAGCTAGTAAAATATAGAATCACAAGAAATCTCATGAAGAGTATGTATATTATGGTCTCTACCTCTCTGAATTCCTTAAAGCACACATACCACTTGTCAAAGATGTCATCCATGAACTCACTCACCACACCCATAAAACAATCAATAAGAAGAGATCATACCGTAAGGGATTCCTCAAAACATTGATGAAAGAACTCATACCTTCACCCATGTAGCTCTAGAGCAATGCCTGGAAAATAACCTAAATTTTCCTTTCCTTTTTCTGCACCAATTTTCACCAAGATCCCAAAGCCCTATGTTATTTATATTTTGACTTAGAGAATTCCTAAAATAAATTAATAGCCAAATGCAAGGGAAGAGAAAACTTTTCATGGGTTGGATAAACTTAGCTCAATAAATTAAGCTTAATATTAAACCTTCAAATTACCATTCAACACCTATTACATCAAAATAAAAATAAAATAAAAAATTTTGAAAACCATTTTGTATGCAAAAAATAAGCAAATTTATAGAAATGGTTGAAAACTTATCCTATATGCTCTTTATAACTAAAATTTCAAGTGAACTAAAAAATATTCACTTCAAAATTTTAAGTTATTTTTAAAATTATTTATGTTTAAGATAAATCTCTATTATTTATATAAGGACCCATACTATTTTTTATTTTTAAAAATAAAAAACCTATTCAAAGTCCATTAAAATTTTGTAGAGAATGAACCTTCGGGGAAACTCTCTTGGTCACATTATTTTATCATTTTCCTAAAGATTTACGCTTATTGAAAATCAATTAACCACACTAAGAATTGATAATTCTGGGTAGCTAGTAACACATGGAATCACAAGAATGAAGACTATGTATATTCTGGTATCTTACCTTTTGAATTCCTCAAAGCTCACATATTAATCATCATATCATCCATGAGTTCACTCATCACACCCATGAAACAATGAAGAAGAAGAGATCAGGAATATCATATTGCATGGGCTTCCCTTAAAGGTTGATGAAAGAACTTATACTTTCACCCTTTGTGCTCTAGAACAATGCCTAGAAAACAATGTAATTTTTCTTTCCTTTTTTTGAAACACTTTTAACAAAGATCCAAAAGCTCTAGATGCTATTTATATTGGACTTAGAGAGTAACTAAAAAAAAAAAAAATCCAATGCATGGGCTTAGAAAACTTAAATAGTTATCAAAGAGTTGTTAATACATTATCCATAATATGAATGTCAACCACAACACTTAAATAGTTACTCAAAATATAACATGTCAATATTTGAGTATTCATGAAGAGTTTTTCATACTAATAAATATAAAATTCATGTTGTTATTCATTTTGAAATTTGGGATATGGAGATTCAAAAAGTGCATTTGAAAAACCAAAGTTCTCCAAATCAACTCCTTCTAGAGCCACGCCACCACCATCCTCATCATCTACAAAAAAAATTAAATATGTATTAACAAGAAATCATTTTTAAAGAAAAAATAGTAATTATTGGACTTTTATAAGTTTACATATTCTACTAATCAATGTGAGCAGTTGAATTTGAACTTTCTACTTCGTTTATTGGAATTAACCCTTCTTCATATATAAGATTTTCCAATTCTTTGACATCTAGGTCTCCTGGCTCATCCTCATCAACTATCCAAAAATCGGTTTTATCAATGCATGCATAATCAATGGGATCATAGGTCATTTTCTTGTTGTACAACCTAAAAAATAAAAGCATATAATTATTGATAATTATATATAAAAAAATTTAAATTTATTTATATCGATTTTTTAGCTGCAAATTGTAATGAATGTATACAAGTTCATTAAGCCTTTGATGTTCCAATCTATTACTTTTTTTGGTATGTATATGTTTAAACATAGTCCGATTCTTCTCACATCTGGAAGACGATGAAGTTTGACTTAATATTTAAATGGCCAACTTTTGTAAATATGGTGCACTGTATCCATGTAGCCTTTATCATTCATCTAGTTACTATTTTCACATTCAAAATAAGGGAAAAAAAGCATTAGCTAGTTTAAAAATATAATAATCTATATTTTAAACTTAAAGCACATTAGTAAATATTAAATAGTAAGTAGGTAATTAATGAAAAAAAACAAACACACTAATAAATTATTTTTCACCAGGTTGAAGTACTTCACGTGAAGAATAACCAAGGTCTTTTCCAAAACTTCCCAATCGATCACAAAACAACTTTAATTCATTCATCATTTCATACTTTCCTTTCACAACTTTCTGATCATTAACATCCATGACACTTCCAATAACTTTTGGCTTATTAGAAAAGTTTTCCTGATCATGTTAGAAACATGGATTCAACCAATAAGCTTCTTAATGAATCCTTTTCTTCTTTGGTTGCTTATCCAAACGTTCCATTATGATTTGTGGATAAGGCTTGTATTGTCTTTTGTTGTGCTTAAATAATTTCTTGATGCCTAAACAAGCCCTATAAATGCCTTCATACACATATTTAGATGTGGTTTGTCCTACTTGTGGTAAAAATCATAGGGGTAGGCCATGTTATAGAGAGACTGAAGCTTACTTTAGTTATGGGAAGCAAAGGCATATGATTCGAGAGTGTTCAAAGAATAAGAAGTTTATAAATAAGAAGCCTAAGAAGGAGAAAAATGAGAATAAATGGAAGCCTAGGGTCCAAGGGCAAGTGTTTGCTATGACTCATCGAGATGCTAAAGCCCCTTCCGATGTGGTGACAAGTATTATTCAAATTCACACTTTATTTTCTAGAGCCCTTGATCCTAGCTCAACATACTCTTTTTTTTCGATATCTTTTGTTGGTTTGTTGGATATGGCTTTTTCTATCATGGACTTTGATTTGATTATTGCTACTCTTATGAAAGATTTTGTTGTGACTGATAGAATGCTTAGAGATTGTTTGGTGATGATTAGTTATAGCGAAACATTAGTTGACTTAGTACTCCTTCATCTTCAAGATTTTGATGTGATTTTGGAGATGGATTGGTTAGCTTCCTACCTATGGATTGTTTTCGGAAAAGGGTGGCGTTTCACATTCCTGGTTAGTCTAAGTTTAGTTTTGAGAGGAAGTATATGGACAAACCATTGCATATGATTTCAGCCTTACAAGCTAGTTCCTTGATTAGGAAAGGTTGTCAAGGCTTTTTAGATTATGTGGTGAGTAATGAAAATGATTTAAAGTTGGAGGACATACCCATTGTAAGGGATTACCCTGATGTCTTTCTAGATGATTTGTCTAGCTTGCCATAGAGAGGGCGGTGGAGTTCACCATTGATTTGGTACTGGGAATAACTCCTATCTTTAAGACGCTATACAAGATGGCACTTGTAGAGCTTAAGGAGTTGAAGGTTTAACTTTAGGAGTTGTTTGATAAGGGTTTTATTAAGCCCAATGTTTCACCTTGGGATGTGGACCCACATTTTTCACATGTGCCCTCATTTGTGGATGAGACTTGTTTTTTTAAGTGAAAAACTATATTTTGTAAAAAACTAGAGTTGCCACTTATTTTTATTTTTTAAAAGGGAAAATAAAATAAGAAAATAAAACCTTAAGAAAAATTATTCGAACTTTTGGAAAGTGCCTTTGAAAAACCCAAGTCTAGGTCAGGGGACTAGGTTACCTATTGGGAAGGTACCTAAAAAATGTAGCATCCTTCTAAGCCCTAACAAGGTCTCTACTGACTAGGTTAAGGAAAGTGTGACAATTAATTGATTGACTTAGGGTACTAAGAAAGGCTAAGGTGTTTATGTAAATTCTAATAACATATTGAGCAAGCGAGCAATCGTTCTCAATCTCAAACATAAAGCAGAGTTAGCAAGTGTACCTAAGATGCTTCTTAAAGCGCTATCATAAGATGATGGGGTTAGATCAAACAACAAGATATATAACATACAATTCATAAATAAATAAATAAATATAGTAACAACCAAAGCAATCAAGGATAGTATCATGCATGGATGAAGTTCACACAAAACGTGCATGCCATAGAATTAAAAGGCGAAAGGTTAAGAGTGTATTCGAACAACATATCTTAAACACAATGCACTTCCAATATGAATAGAGATGGTTAGAATGAAAGATAATGAAAAGCAATTATGTGAATAAAACCTAACATGTATGATATCTACATGGCATAAAGAGAAAACATGGACTCACAAAAGCATCAATATTCCTACAAGACATGCATACAACTTTTAGATATAGAAAAGATGTAAGAAGCAAGCATTATAACAAAGTATATAACCAACTAATCAAAATATGAGCATCACAAGTATATTTCTAAATTATTACATACTCATCATTTGACCAATAAATAAATAAAAGCCAACATCCCTATCCATTCATCACTAATTTTACACCACGATCAATTAGTATGCAAAAATTCAACATATGACCAGAATTTATTGTCTTCAGAAATAAATTCCAAAAAAAAAAAAAAATTAAAAATATGAAATTGATCATGCCAAAGGACATAGAACTACTCCTAGATATCTATAACAAGAAAGAAGAGTCCAAACACTAATTCAAATATCATATTTAATTAAAAAAAAAAATCAAAAGTTTCAGAAGGTCCAGAATTGGACAGAAAACAATGATATGCATAAACTGAATTTTAAAACATATCTAATGGCCTTCTACATTCATACAAAATAAAAATAAAAAATAAAAAATCACACATGTCCTTTAAGGTGTCTATATTACATAAAAAAATTAAGCCAATGAGCACTTAGAAGAATTTTTAAAACACTCAAATTGATCAACAATCCAGAATCAATCATGTGTAGTAAGTGCGAATTTGAAAAATCATATCTCTTTTTAGAAAACATATACTTCAATATCTTATGTGTCAAAATTAAATTTCAGAAAGTCAAGAATTTAAGAAAAATATTTATTTGAATTTAAAAAGTCAAAATATAATATAATTTTACAAAATTCTCTTCGATATACAGAATCAGACCAAAACAGAACATGCTGAAAAAAAAGATCATAACTCAACTTTGAATCAACAACATGAATCAACAATTAAATTAAATGGACTAATAAAATGAAATATTTGAAAGAAGAAAAGAATTATTAAATCATGAAGAGACTAATCCTATATTATTCAAGAGCATGAATCAACAATTAAATTAAATGAACTAATAAAAAGAAATATTTGAAACAAGACAAGAATTATTAAATTATCAAGAGACTAATCCTAAATTATTCAATAACATGAATCAACAATTAAATTAAATGAACTAAAAAAACGATATATTTGAAACAAGACAAGAATTATTAAATTATTAAATTATCAAGAGACTAATCCTAAATTATTCAACAACATGAATCAACAATTAAATTAAATGAACTAATAAAACAAAATATCTAAAACAAGCCAAGAATTATTAAATCATCAAGAGACTAATCCTAAATTATTCAAGAGCATGAATCAACAATTAAATTAAATGGACTAACAAAAAATATCTAAAACAAGACAAGAATTGTTAAATCATCAAGAGATTAATCCTAAATTATTCAAGAGCATAAATCAACAATTAAATTAAATATTGAACTAATAAAACAAAACAAGAATTATTAAATTATCAAGAAACGAATCCTAAATCTTTCAAGAACATGATTCAACAATTAAGTTAAATGAACTAAAAAGAGAAAAATTCTTAAAGAAAAATTTTAAAATAAAAATTTGAGCTAAAAAGAACGAACTACCTATTTGCCTCTAGGTATCTCATAAGCAAGATCTAAACTTTTATAACATAAATCATATTTTTATTCATTGTTTCAAGTTTAAATGAGAGAAATCTATAATCGGCAACCTTTGTTCTCAATCTTCAACCTAGACCTTGATCTCATTACTTTGTATATATTATGTGGTTCCATTGCATTGTACCTTAATCTTATTGCTTTATACTTTGGTCCCATTATTTAATACATCCGAATCCTTTGTTTGTAACGTAGTTTCATATATTTGTACCTTCTTTAATAAGAAAAAATTTAATTTGAATTTTAGTATGTATTGATTCAGTACTATAGACTTTTCCAAAATTCTAACTATTTTTTATATAAATTATGTTTTTATATGGTATTAACTTTGTTAGTGTATTATATATGTTGATAGTTTTACTCCTAAGATTAATGGATGAAGACTAATTCACTACAATGAGGATTATACTAACATATTCAAGTTGAAGACACAAAATTTGAAGCTCAAATATAATTATGTTTCAAGTTTGAAATTAAAATGGTTCAATGGTATTGTAAAATGAATAATTTAGCAGTAACTTAAAGTATTCTAGGTATTTTTGTCTAGAATATTTTTATGAAAATTAATTATTTAAAATTCTTATTTTCTAGATTAAGTTTTCAAAATATGCTAAACCTAAAATACCCAAGGTTTAGGTATGGAAAGGATTTGAAAATTTCATTTTGGTATGAAACTAAAAAATAAAAATTGAATTCTGGGTAGCTAATGACACATGGAATCACAAGAAAGCTAATGGAGACTATGTATATTCCAGTATCTTACTTTTTTTAATTTCTCAAATCTCACACACTAATCATCAAAGATGTCGTCCATGAGTTCACTTGTCATGCCCATGAAACAATGAACAAGAAGAGATTAGGAAGATCGTACCGTAGGGGCTTCCCCTAAAGCTTGATGAAAGAGCTCACACCTTCACTCTTTGTGCTCTGGAACAATGCCCAGAAAACAATGTAATTTTTCTTTCCTTTTTCTGAAACAATTTTAACAAAGATCCAAAAGCCCTAGATGATGCTATTTATATTTGGACATAGAGAATAACTAAAAGAAATAGTCCAATGCATAGGCTTAGAAAACTTAAATAGTTATCAAAGAGTTGTTAACACATTATCTATAATACAAATGTCAACCACAAGACTTAAATAGTTACTCAAATTATAACATGTCAATATTTGAGTATTCATGAAGATTTTTTCGTACTAATAAATATAAAATTCATGTCTTATTCATTTTGAAAATTAGAATATGGAGATTCAAAATGAGCATTTGGAAAACCAAAGTTCTCCAAATCAACCCCTTCTAGAGCCAATCACCACCATCCCCGTCATCTACAAAAATATTAAATACATATTAACAAGAAATCATTTTTAAAGTAAAAAATAGTAATTATTGAACTTTTATAAGTTTACATATTCTACTAATCAATGTGAGCTTGCAGCTAAACTTGAACCTTCTACATCGTTTATGGGAATTGATCCTTCTTCATATAGAAGACTTTCCAATTCTTCCACATCTAGCTCTCTTGGCTCATCATCGTCTACTAACCAAAAATCGGTTTCATCAATGCATGCATAATCAATGGGATCATAGGTCCCTTTCTTGTTGTACAACCTAAAAAAGAAAAACATATAATTATTCATAATTATCAATGAAAAATTTTAAATTCAAAACAACTAAGAAAGTATTTATATTGATTTTTTAGCCATAGATTGTAATGAATGTATACAAGATCATTAAGCCTTTCATTTTTCAATCTATTCCTTTTTTTGGTATGTATATGTTCAAACACACTCCAAGTGCTCTCACACCCGAAAGACGATGAAATTTGACTCAATATTTGAATGACCAACTTTTGAAAATATGGTGCACTATATCCATGTAGCCTCTACTATTTATCTAGTTACTATTTTCACATTAAAAATAAGGAAAGAAAAAAACAACTTCAATTCAGTCATCATTTCATGCTTTCGTTTCTTAACTTTCTGATCAATAACATCCATGACACCTCCAATAACTTCTTTCTTATTACAAAAGTTTTTTTATTTATTTATCATATTGGAAACATGGATTCAACCAATAAGCTGCTGAATGAATGTTTTTCTTTGGTTGTTCATCCTAATGTTCCTTTATGATATGTGTATAAGGCTTGTATAGTCTTTTATTGTGGTTAAATAATTTCTTATACCCAAATGAGCATTATACATGCCTTTATACACATCCCATCGAAGGCCTCTCATCACAATCAACAATATGTAATAAGTGCACAAGTGGAGCCATGAGATTCATAACTATCAAACAATCATTTCAAAATCTATTATCCAAGATGATAGAAACTACAACTCTGCTTTTATTATCCATTAAATATTTAGAGTCCACAAAAAACTTGCTAATCACCAAAGCTTGCAAGTCATGTTTATGATCATGAAGACTTTTTAGTGCAATGAATGTAGTAGCAAAGTGAGTTGCACTAGGTCGAAGAATCTCTATCCCTCATTCTCTTTTTATCAACCAACTTGACAAAGCAACATGATTATTTATAAAAATTGTCACCTTTGATGTTACAAGTTTAGCAACATGATCCATCTTACTAATATCCTTAAAGATCAAATTAAGTCAATAAGTTGTACAAGGTGACCAATTGATTTGTTTATACTTCTAAGAAATCAATCTCCTTGAGACCACATATTTGTTGCATTATCAGTCACTACACGAACTACATTGAGTGAACCAACCCATTCAACCACCTCATCAAATGACATAAACAAATTAATTGCATCCTTCACAATATTTGAAGCATCAACAGATTTCACAAATGATATTCCTTGAGGACAATAAACAATGTTCATTGTTTGTTATCTGTCCAACCATCACCCATTATTATACACCCAATTTTTACCCAAATTTTACAATAAGAGTTTGCAAGTAACTGAACTTCCTTCTTGGCATCCTTTAAAAGATTAAACCGCAGTTGACGGTAAGTTGAACCCTTATATCCAAGACAAATTGCAGATATAGCATTCAACATTAGCTTGAAGTAGAAAGAATTTACAACATTAATAGGAATGCATGCATCATAAAAGAATCTCTCAACAACCATATCTACTCTCCAAATAGCTTATTTCCTAGTTAATACACTCCTAATGGAAGTTTAAGCTCCTTAAGTAGTTCTTGGTGCAAAATACTTATCCATTGTTGATTTTTGTCTTTTTCTACTACTAGTTGCCATAGGATTTTGCATTTCTTAAACCTCTTCTCCACATTCTAGCATATCCCCTTCAAATTGTGACACATTAGGACCATAATTCATATGTTTCTTGGGTTGCTTTCTTGGATTTAACAAACTCCTACAAAGAATTTTCCATTTGAAATCTACATTAGAAGGAATCGATTTACATGGATTAATATCCTGTTTCATTCCAACAAGGTGTTGTTTCATTTTTATGAATTCCCCCACCTTTTGCAACCTTTTTACAATATAAACAAATAAGAGCTTTCCTTCCATTTGTATATTTTTCTTTAGAAACATGCTCCCATGTAGGATTGGTGTTGTCTCTACTTGTTTGTGAATTTGTATTTGAATTTTGACTAGAGGATGGGGTCAAGTTTGATTCCATTTTGATTTTTCTATAAAATTGTAAACAAAATAACAATTTTAATCACCATTCAATGCATTCATCAATAAAAAATATGTATTCAACCACCATATTAATTTAAAGAATCAAGTGATCAACAATTTTTAAAAAATCAAAGAATTAAAGAATTTATTATAGAAAATTCTTTCAAAATCAGAAATTTACTTTCAAATAAAAAATTTATTTAAAATTTAAAAATAAGATTTTTATTTAAAAATTAGAAAATTTAAATTTATTAAAAACTATTTTAAAATGGAACATAATGTTTGATTCATTGATTATTTCCAAAAAATTATTTTAATTTCTAATGTTTTTAAATGATTTTAATAATTTATTTAAACTCAAATAAGATATTTTAAAAATCAATATAAAATTTTAAAAAATAAAATGAAAATAAAGTAAACAAATAAATAAAATCTAAACAAATGATTCAATTATTCAAATGACATTTCAATGAATATTGATATTGTAATTTAATAAATCAATATGATATAAAATTATTAAATATTAAATATTAAATTAATTAAATAAATTGCAAGATTCCAAAGTTTAAACTCATAATGGGAGATTTGGAATCCAGTGCGGTTGTCGGCATGTGGAAGCGATGGCTTCAATAACGATGGCTGCTCCAATGTGGTGCAATTATTGGAGACGTGCAGGCTAGAGAGGGAGTAAGGAGTGGGGTTGTAAAAAAAAAAGGGTTTATATACAGAGCAAAACAACGCTATTTTGATGGAAAAAAAATAAAAAAGGTATGAACCATTTAGTTTGGGGAAAACCAGTTGATTCACTAGTATCACCGCTGATTTCGGTGGTTGGAGGTCAATCCAACCCTTCGATGGTTTAAATCACCAAACCAAACCGGAAAATTGACCGAGCGAAAGTCGGACCGATTGGACTGGCTGGTCTGGTTCGATTTTTAAAATTATGTTCATACCTTTAAAATGTGTTTACAAAATTAAGAGAAACTCATACATATATAGTGTTAGCAACATTTTCCCCAATTTGATGTGGAATAAATATCACATGTATTCCCTTAAAATGTTGATTCCAAGTAGATGGGCAAAGGAACCATTTGGTATTAAAAAGAAAAAAAAATACATGGATGTTAATGTGTATTAATTCATTTTTGAGCTCGTTATAACACCCCACATTTATTGTTAGGGGCAGAACTATAAATTAGAATAAAATAAAAATAAATAAATTTAATAAATTTAATAAGGGTATAAAGACCTTTTTTGCATTAAAAAAATCCTAGATATAAATTAGATTTTCTTTGTCTTCTTCATTCAGAAAACCCTATTATACATGGATTAGAAAATCTAAAATCAACAAATCTCATTTTTAAAATAAACATATCAACCATAGAATTTTTTTTTGTCCAAACAATTTCAAACTTAAACAATAGCTAACAGTAATCAAATTCTAACATTTAACAAAGTCCCAAAAAGTGAGTTTAAGCAAATGTCCTGATAATGTCAAATTTCTCATCCTAACCGTCACTCCTCGCATGAATTGAGGGTACTTAAAAAAAATTATCAACAAAGGGGAATGAGCTCAAAACCCAATAAGGAACATTAATGTACAGTTTCATGGATCAAATAGTTTTAATCATGCTTACAAATAGAAGATATAAGATTGAGTTCAAATATGCTAATACATTTTAATTTGTTCAACCAAGCATTTTCATATATATCAAAACCATTTCACATCAAATCCAAATCAAACACATTTCAAATATTTTCACTTTGGTTATCATATAACAAATGGTGCCCAATTGGGTGAGACTTTACAAATGAGTGGCTAGTTTCAAATTTGTTTCATTTAAGGTGAACAAAACCAAAAGTCAACAATTATAACCCATTGACTAGGGCCATAAGCTTAACTATTATAACCTGTTGCCTAGAGCCATATAATATCAATTATTATGACCCATTGACTAGGGTCGGAAATGTCAACAATTATAATTCGTTGACTAGAGCCATAGAAATCAGAGTCAAACACTTCATTTCATTAATTCAAACTTACAAAACAAAATATCATATTTTCACAATTTTTATCTTTAATGAATAAAGAAAATGCTCAAACATATTTTTCATGAAAAACATATATTTATCCATGCATAAAAATAAAAATAAATTTTTTCATAAATCAAAATAACATTTAAAAAGAAATACCTTTTTTTTTTTTTTACAAAATATGTATTAATTTCCCTTACCTCATATAAGCACTCAAAAACCTTGAAGTATTTAATCCTGAAGTGTTTTGCCCCAAATAACCTATTTCAAACCTAACAAAAAAAAAAAGAAAAAAAAAACAACTATTACTATTAACTATTTATCTAAAATTAAGGGCTTGAGAATCCTAATAATTTTATATGTTATGTCATCTATATTATATTTAACTTCTTAATCAATAACAATTTAATACATAAGTTTCTAAATTCTTCTAAAAGTTTGGTTCTTTCCAAAATTCATTCCCAAGATTCTATTAATTTATTATTGTTATTTTTTAAACTAAATTTCTCAAAAATATGTTTTTTCTATTTATTACATTAAACTATTATTATTACTAATATTTCATTTATTACATTAAACTATTATTATTATTACTAATAATCAAAAGGTTAAAATCTTATTTGAAAAATTTAGACTTTAGACCCTAAACTTTTAAACCTTCATCCTTATGTTTTTCAATTTTTTTTTATGTAAAAGAGTTTTACTCAAACAAAGAAGATAAAGAAAATCTAATTTATAGATAAGACTTTTAAAAGTGAAAAGATTTTCTATCATTATTAAATTAATTAATTATTTTTTAATTAAGATTTTAGCCTTGGGTTTGGTGCATTACAGAAAATTTTTATAAAATTAAGATATTTTTATTCATTTAAAATTTTTATTTAAAACTTTAAACCTTGACTTTACAAATTTTGGCCCATAACTCGAAGAACTTTATGTGAAAGGTGTAGCTATCCGAACCCTTCCTCGAGGGGACGTGAATCATAATTTTGTTGCTGGTTTTATATTAAATTGGGATAAATCTAGGACCACCCATTTTTGTCTCAATATTCAACCAAGACCAACCACCAATCATACAAAAACGATAAAGAAAATAGAGTGAACCAGCAAAGCCCTGTCGTCAGTTCCTTTGCCCTCCAATACTATCCAACCACTATTATAAGAGTGACACCACCGCAAAGCCCTCGAAACATCCATTTTTTTCTCTCTCTTTGCAGTAATTGCTAGTTAGTGATGGAGCTAACTGCTAGTTAGTGATGGAGCAAACTGAGCTGGTCTTCATCCCATTTCTTGTCATCGGCCTCAAAGTAATTCCATTGCAAATCCCATGACATGATACAAGAATCATATGTTTAATCATGTGAAGAAACTATGCCAGAAATTTCTATAGAAAAGAAACCAACCTTAAATCATTTATGCGTTTGATGAAGATGTATGGATCTTCTAAGACTGTGGAGAGCATCACCTTTCTTTTATTCTCTCTGACAATGGGAAGTGGGAGAGAATGGGTTCAGTTTTTGTTTCAAAAGATGTGATCATCTGAAGAATAGACACTTAACCTTTATATACCCTCCTGCCTTAAGGACCATACCCTTTGGGTTATTGGGACTCACGGGTCTTAGGCCCATCATCTAAGGCCCGTAAGGTGACCCATACTCTAGATCAATCACCAATCATATATATATATATATATATATGGATAGTTAAATCCTGACCAATGGTTAATATGATGTGGGTCCTCATTTATTCTAACACGACCACCTTGCGTTTGCACTGGAGATTGCCAAGCTGATTACTAAGCGCGACCCCCAATTCTCAGTCATGATCTTCATCATAAGTTTCCATTTGAGACCATTGATGGTATGGAAACGAACTTTGATTCCGTACAGTTCGTCACACTTCCTCGTATAGAGATCAGCTTTGGAACGGCCCCGTTTGGTCTCTTCCTCTCTAAATTCCTCAAAGCTCACATCCCACTCGTCAAAGACGCTATCCACGAGCTCACTTGCTCCAACCCGATTCAGCTCGCTGGGTTCGTTATTGATATGTTCTGCACTGTTACGACCGCCTCTACCACGGCTTCTAGCACGTTTGCCACGAGGAGCTATGGTGATTCTTTGTTGTAACAAACCTGATCAAGAGAATAAATATGGTTTTAATTCGAGGAAAAACCAGACCTCCCAATAGCAAACTGCTATATAATATTCTGATTATTCCCCATTGATATGCCGTGAAACTCTATAAATAGCTTTACAAAGTTAAACAACTCCAACATCCCTAAACCACTCATCACCTAGATAAGGATAAACACTATTCCTAACCAAACTCCTAATACTTCAATCTGATAACAATTCAGATTGCTATTATTATCCTAAAACAAATAAAAATAAGATAATTAAATAAAAAATGAGATAATCCTAACACAATCCTACTCAGCAACTCCTCTGCCTCATGAATACAGCAACTCCTCTTGCTAGTGGACATAACATATCCTACCCCTTTAGATTCGACCCTTGTCCTCAAGGGTGATATCAGGAAAACGAAGCCTCATGAATACAACAACTCCTCTTGCTAGTGGACATAACACTTTCTTCGATATCTCCAATTCCGTCACCGCTATCCTCCTCTGGCCAGCATCCTTCAATAAAAAAAAGCTCCTTACACCGATGCCCAGGGGCAAACTTTTCGTCACAATTGAAGCAAAGGCCCTTATCTCTACGTTCTTTCATCTCCGTTGGTGACAATCTTCGAATGGCGGGAGTAGATGAAAGTGGGCGACTGGTGACTGTTGAGTTCTTTGATACAGTCTTTTTTGGCTCAAGGTTGAAACTGGATCGCTTATGATATTTAACCTCATAGAGCCGAGCCAAACCTACTGCTGCAGACAACGTTGGTGGTTTCATGGCTTGAACATCTATCCTCACATCTTCGTTTAGACCACCAATGAAACAAGCAACCTGTTGAGTCTGATTTAACTTCCCCACTCGGCTGAGGAGTTTCTCGAATTGGCTTTGATACTCCCGTACTGAACCAACCTGTTTGAGCCTTGTAAGATCTCCAAAAAAATCATCAAATTCCGTTGGCCCATACCTGGAATTCAGCCCTTCCTTGAGCGTGAGCCATGCAACTTCCCCTTCTTCCTTCAGTATTTGATACCACAATTGTGCCTCGCCTTCTAGATGATACGTCGCTAGCGGAACCTTCTCTTCCTTAGCAATTTTCTGAAATTCGAAGAATTGCTCTACTCGACAAATCTAACTCGTTGGATCTTCACTGCTATTGAAGCGAGGAAAATCAAGTTTAGTGACCCTAGGAATTACCGCACCATAAGACTCAGTGGAGTCACGAGGGCCTCTATAATTGAATCGCCGAGACCCCCCACCATCGTGTGAACTCTCTCCTCGTTCCAAACTTTGGTTGCCCGATATTTGATCTAATCGGGTATTCATTGACGTTATCGCTTGCATTAGTGTTTCTTGTAACTCCTGGAACTTCCTATCTTGCTCTGCTGCTATAGAGCCTATATCTGTCTCCAAACGATCAATGCGTGATTCATCCATAACCTGCTCTGATACCAAAAGTTGTTACGACCGCCTCTACCACGGCTTCCAGCACGTTTGCCACGAGGAGCTATGGTGATTCTTTGTTGTAACAAACCTGATCAAGAGAATAACTATGGTTTTAATTCGAGGAAAAACCAGACCTCCCAATAGCAAACTGCTATATAATATTCTGATTATTCCCCATTGATATGTCGTGAAACTCTATAAATAGCTTTACAAAGTTAAACAACTCCAACATCCCTAAACCACTCATCACCTAGATAAGGATAAACACTATTCCTAACCAAACTCCTAATACTTCAATCTGATAACAATTCAGATTGCTATTATTATCCTAAAACAAATAAAAATAAGATAATTAAATAAAAAATGAGATAATCCTAACACAATCCTACTCAGCAACTCCTCTGCTTCATGAATACAGCAACTCCTCTTGCTAGTGGACATAACATGCACCCACATGATTGATCTGGCCGATGAGTTTGGGGTGCCTTCCTATCTCTTCTTCCCTCCCAGCGCTGCTTTTCTTGGCTTCCTGTTGCATCTGCGGTTCCTCCATGATTATGAGGGCTTGGATATTAATGAGTTCAAGGACTCGGATGCTGAGTTGGAGGTTTCAAGTTTTGCTAACTCAGTTCCGGGTAAGGCCTTTTCTTCTTTGATGATTGACAAGGAAAGCGGAGGGGCCGAGATGCTTCTTCATCACACGAGGAGATTCAGACACGTCAAGGGTATTCTAGTAAATACAGTTATTGAGCTTGAATCACATGCTATTCAATCACTTTCTGAAAGTACAGTACCCGTAGTGTATCCCGTTGGACCCATACTCAACACCCGAAAGGGATCTGATAGGGGTCAAGAAGATGCTAGTGCCATCATGAGCTGGCTTGATGATCAGCCTCCATCGTCCGTGGTTTTCCTGTGCTTTGGGAGCATGGGAAGCTTTGGTGCGGATCAAATCAAGGAGATAGCACATGCGTTAGAGCACAGTGGGCATCGCTTCTTGTGGTCCCTTCGCCAACCTCCCCCAAAGGGTAAAGTGATTACAAGCGACTATGAAAATATTGAGCAAGTTCTACTAGAAGGATTTTTACATCGGACGGCTAGAATTGGAAAGGTGATTGGATGGGCTCCACAAATAGCGGTTTTAGCCTACTCAGCTATTGGAGGATTTGTATCTCATTGTGGATGGAATTCTTTGCTAGAAAGCATATGGTATGGTGTTCTAGTAGCCACATGGCCAATATATGCAGAACAATAGATCAACGCATTTCAAATGGTGAAAGATTTGGGGTTGGTGATAGAAATTAAAATTGATTACAATAAGGATTGTGATCATATTGTAAGTGCTTATGTGTAAAGTGTGATTAAAGGGTCAAAGCTTAACCCTAATTGATATTCATCCATGTAAATATATAGTACATCAAGCAAACCTAATTAAGGGAAAACCGTGAGTTTAGGAAACATTCCTAAACAATGCCGTGAGTTTAGGAAACAATCCTAAACAGTAGCTCCTAGAATATATCATAATATCTCAACATTTAGGAAACAATCCTAAACAATAGCAACTACTTTCCTAGAATATATCATAATATCTCAACACCCTCCCTCAAGTTGGAGCATGAGGTTCAAAAATGCCCAACTTGGCAAGAAGATAATCAAATTGTTTCTTTCTAAGAGCCTTTGTAAAAATATCCGCCAATTGTGTAACAGTAGGAACATATGACGGAGCAATCAAACCATCTGTTATCGCATCCCGAACAAAGTGACAATCAACCTCAATGTGTTTGGTGCGTTCATGAAATACTGGATTTTTGGCCATATGAAGGGCTGATTGACTATCACAAAAGAGCTTGATTGCCTTTGGGTGGTGCACACCCAAGCTCAGAAGCAACCCCTTCAACCATTTGAGCTCACAAGTAACTGCTGCCATAGCTCGGTATTCCGCTTCTGCAGACGAGCGGGAAACTGTGTGTTGCTTCTTTGTCTTCCAAGAAATAGGAGATTGCCCAAGAAACACAAGCCATCCGGACAAAGAGCGTCTAGTGACTGGACATGCTGCCCAATCAGAATCACACCAACCCTGCAGGGACAGATCACTATCTGCACGTAACAAGATACCCTGACCCGGAGTACCTTTCAAATAACGAACGACTCTGAAAGCCGCCTCCCAATGCTCAATTCTGGGCTCCTGCATAAATTGAGATAATATATGAACCGAGTAGGCCAAATCTGGACGGGTCACTGCCAGATAAATGAGTCGACCTACTAATCTGCGATAGGACTCAGGGTTCGACAAGAGCTCCCCATTTGCGAGTCCTAATCTGTGATTTTGCTCGATCGGGAAGCCACACGGCTTGGCTCCCAGTAATCCGGCCTCCGATACAATGTCAAGTGTGTACTTGCGTTGACACAATAACAAACCAGCCGAACTCCTGGCCACCTCGATTCCGAGGAAATACTTCAAAACACCAAGATCTTTCATCTTAAAACAATCACTGAGATAGGCTTTAAAGGTCTTAAGTACAGCGGAATCATTCCCAGAGATAATAAGATCGTCGACATACACTAGCACATTTATTTGAACATTGCCCTTAGTGTAAGTGAAAAGAGAATAATCAGAGTAGGATTGTAAGAAACCATATCCTTTAAGAGCCATGACCAACTTGGCAAACCAACATCTCGGAGCCTATTTCAACCCATAAAGTGATTTCCGTAACCTGCAAACCAAGTTCGGATCGGAACTCTCAAATCCTGGGGGTAGCTTCATATACACTTCCTCCTCAAGATCTCCATGCAAAAAGGCATTGTGAACATCCATCTTATGAAGTTCCCAATTTTTCGAAGCCGCAATAGCCAAGAAAACACGCACCGTAGTCATTTTGGCAACTGGAGAAAAAGTCTCATGATAATCAATACCGGCTTCTTGATGATTCCCCAAAACTACTAATCTGGATTTGAGCCTTTCAATATCACCGTTTGAGAAGTACTTGGTTCTGTAAACCCACTGACTTCCCAAAGCACGCTTACCCTTTGGAAGAGGTTCAAGAGTCCACGTACCATTTTCCTCCAAAGCCCGAATCTCCTCATGCATTGACTTTTGCCAACCGACATCTTTCATAGCCTCTTTAAATGACTTAGGATCATTGCTCGAAATAATAGCTGCAAGAAACTTTCGATAATGTACAGAAAAATTGTCACAATTTATATAATGTGCTATGGGATAAGGAGTACCTGAGGGATGCTGTGGAGACGGAGTGGCGGGAGATGGACTTTCAGCAACCATCATATGAGTAACAAAATCTCGTAATAGAACCGAAGGAAATTTATCCCTCATTCCCTTTCCCATAGGAGCAGATTGCCCATTGCTTGTATTGTCAAGCCCAAGTGAATCAAGCCCAACAGTGGGAACAACTTCCGGCCCAGGTGAAAGATCTTGGTGGGCTTGGGGTTTAGGTTGGATGAGGTTGGGATTTTGTGTTTGGGCTTGTGGGTTAGGTAAATCAGCATCATCATCGACAAAATCAGCAAAATCACTATCAATTTCAACATTTACTGTAGGCACAATGTTGTCCGGAATAATATTCACAGCACCCGGGTTACCAAACGGAAAAACATCCTCAAAAAACTTGACATCACGAGAAACAAATAATTCCTTGGTGTCCAAATCAAACAACTTCCACCCCTTCTTTCCAAACGGGTAACCCAAAAACACACATTTTCTACTTCTACTTGCAAATTTGTCACCTTTGGATTTTTTATCATGAGCAAAACTGAGACAACCAAAGGTGTGAATTGCTGCATATGAAGGAGGGGTGCCAAATAGGATTTCAAATGGTGTTTTATTGTGTAACAAAGGAGAGGGAGTGCGGTTTATTAAATGAGCAGCGGCAAGAACACTTTCGCCCCAAAAATAAATAGGCAAATTTGCTTGAAAGCGTAATGTCCTCCCCACATTTAAAATATGTTTGTGTTTTCTCTCAACCCTCCCATTTTTTTTGCGGAGTTCCCACACAAGAAGTTTGGAATAAAATGGCAGTTGTAGAAAAATAGTCAAGTAGGCATTTAAATTCCGTACCATTATCACTTTGAACAACTTTCACTGTTTGAGAAAATTGTCGATCTACCATTGCAATAAAAGACATAAACATCCGAAAAACTTCTGTTTTATCGACCAACAAATAAATCCACACAGCTCTTGAGAAATCATCAACAATAGTTAAAAAATAACGAGCTCCACAAGAAGAGACATGTTTATAAGAGCCCCACAAATCACAATGTATTTTCTCAAAAATTCTAGTTGCCTTATTGTCACTTAAAGGAAATTTGTCTCTAGGATGCTTAGCACGAAAACATATTTCACAAGCTTTGTTTAAACTACCCTTAAGATTGCTAACTGGAGGAAGTAACTTCACTACTTTCTCTGAAGGATGTCCCATCCTTTTGTGCCACAACTCCAAAGTGGAGGTTGCGTTGTGGACAGAAACATGTTGTACCGAATCACCTTCAGCTCCACCGAAGTAGTAAAGTCCATCTCGCCTAACTCCCGTTCGAATCAGCTCCCTGGTGTGGTCCTGTATAGCACACATATAAGAGTTAAATTGGACAATACAATGTAAGTCATCAGCCAATTGTGAAACAGAAAGTAAATTGCAATTGAGTTTTGGCACATAAAGAATGTTTTTAAGAGTGATGTTATTCGACAAACGAACGGAACTGGATTGGGTCGCAACAACAGATTCACCATTAGGAAGGCCAACCGGACACTCAAACAATGCTATAGTATCAAATAACCAAGATAAATCACCGGTCACGTGATGAGTTGCCCCGGTGTCAATGATCCATGACTTCGTGTCAAACTTACCATTCAACCTGTCATCCGGAACTTGAGCATTACCAATTAAGCCCGCAAGAGCTTTCCATTGTTCGAACTTGTGGCGTGCCTCCAATGCCAACTGAATATCGGAAGCCCAATCATCATAATTGTCGCCGCGTAAGCGAGTGGGAGTGATGAAGTCACCTGGTCGGTCTCCTGTGCCGAGAAAAAAAGGTGAATTCATCTCCCTTTTAGGTGGCGGCAATGGTGGTTGTTCATCGTCGCCGGCCATTGTTTTATTGTGTGTGCATGTCAGTGCTCTGATACCATGTAAAGTGTGATTAAAGGGTCAAAGCTTAACCCTAATTGATATTCATCCATGTAAATATATAGTACATCAAGCAAACCTAATTAAGGGAAAACCGTGAGTTTAGGAAACATTCCTAAACAATGCCGTGAGTTTAGGAAACAATCCTAAACAATAGCTCCTATAATATATCATAATATCTCAACATTTAAGAAACAATCCTAAACAATAGCAACTACTTTCCTAGAATATATCATAATATCTCAACATTATGAGATTGAAAATGGATTAGGGAACCTAATGAATACCAATAGTGAGGTGAGGCAGAAGAAGAAAGAAATGCAAAAAATAAGTAGAAGAGTCATGATAGATGGTGGGTCCTCGCACTCTTCTTTTGGCCATTTTATTGAAGACATGGTGGCCAACATTCCTAATGTATGAATTATTTTATACTAATATGAAAGGAAAAGGTGCATTGTAGGCTCTAATCAATAAATTTATCATCTCCTTTATTTTAATGCTCAAATAATTTCTTTGATGATGTCAAGAAATTTGACCTTTCAAACGAATTTAGTGAAACGAATTTAGTCATATGTCGATCTCATTGATCAATGAATACACAATTGAGCATTTTCCTGTAGGGAGCTGGACTAGTAATAAAATCAACTATATAATTCAAAATCCACAAACTCTACTGAATTTGGTTTGCTGGGATGAATAGATATAAGAATTTTTATAAGAATTTATTGAATTGGATCACTATTAGAGACAACCGTCCATTTGAGATATACATTGATAGAAATTTAATTAATTTCTGGTCAGTGTATATCTTCTTTTGTACAAGCATGATGCTCTAAGAGCAAATTAATGTTCTCAAACTATTTGATGTGTTGGTATGGATTTAAGAAACTAACCTCTCATCAATGCATATCAAGGCATCCAGGCATGTAAGAGATCAATAGGCTCAAAATGATTCTAATTGGAGCCTTTTTGAATTAGGAGGTAGCTACATGAAGAAGGTGATTGTTATGGAGATAAGGATTTAGAATTACAAGTTCTTTAGATTTGATTGTGAAGAGAGTTGAGAGCATATGACTAATTTTTATTTTTTTTTAAAGAAAATTACTAAAAGATGTGAAAAAAGTCTTTCAAAAAAAAAAAAAAATTAAACACGAAAATGATTATGTATACAATATTGAATTATCAATTTGTCCTTTCCTTTCATTTAATGAAAGATAAATATACATGAAAATTGATAATTGAAGTTGTTATTCAATCATCTAAAGATTAGATTAGATGGGATGTATTGTAATGATCTACTCCTAATTGTGTAGATATTGTTTGCTTGCAGTCCAACCCATCATATCCCCATAAGATTAGGGTGGTCAAACAAATTCTCACACTAAAGGGTCAACGATCAACTCAAATACTATTTGTACTGGCTTACTTCCAACAGTATCGATATTATCTTTCTAATCATCTAAATATTGTTTGTTCTAAACCCAAAAATCCGCTCACAACTTGAAATATTATGTATAAAATTAAAAGGAATTTATACATATATAATGTCAAGAACGTTTTCCCCTTTTGATGAAAGATACCACATGTATTCCCTCAAAATATTGATTCCAATTAGATGTGCAAAGGAACCATTTAATGTTAGAAAGAAAATAAATACATAGATGGTAATATGTATTATTTCTATTCCTTATTCTTGTTGCAAGGATACTCATTGCTATATAATATATATTTTTATTTAAAGAACTTTGAAAATTAATTTTGTTATATATATAATTAACTTATAATTAAAAGAAGATCATTTGTAATACAAAAATTGGATTAATAGATAATTATATAAGTAAATTATCTTAATTTAGCTCAATTTTAAGTCTTAAATTACACATTCAAAATCTATTAAATCAAAATAAAAATTCACTTAAATCTTACATGGATAAATAGAAATAATAACTTCTATACAAAAAAATAAAAAAAATCGAAAGCTTATTGTGGACCCCCGCATTTCGGCTCATCCGTTTTCCACTCGATGGCGAGCTTGATTTTACTTTGAAAATGATTTTATTGTTTGAAAAATGACTTAGAGTCGCCACTTATTTTTGTTTTATTATTTTTTTAAAGGGTAAACAAAATAAGAAAGAAAACCCTAAGTGTGACTCCTCATTTTGGAAAAGGTGATCTATGAAAAACCGGATCGGGCTCGGGGGTTAGGTTACTTATCGAGAAGGTACGGTAAAGACCATAGCACCCCTCTAAGTCCCTAAAGTCGGGTCTCTACTAATAAAATGAAACTAACATGACAATCAATAGGAAAATCAATGGATACTCGAGTCGATTATGTACATATGGGAATCAGAACATGCGTAGAGAATGACCAGAATAGGAATGGATGCATACCTGGGCCACGAACGAGCGATGCGCTATCATAAAAACAGAGTCGGTGCACAATATAGGGCACGAAATATATCATATGCATTACCAAACAGAAATTAAAATTGTTCGAAGTAAAACTGGATTTTTGAAATTCATTTTGAAAATCGGAGTCTTAGAGATTATTTGAAAATTGGATTTTTAGAAATTAAATATAGGAATGAGAATTTTAGAAATTAAATTTGAAAGGAATTGGAATTTCAGAGAACTAAATTTGGGGATCGGAATTTTGAAGAATTATTTAAAGACGGAATTTTAATAAATAAATAAGTGAATAAATAAATGAATGGAATAATAATAATGATGACATAATAAAGATTAGGTAAATAATTGCAAAAAATAGAATTTTAGAGATTGGAGATTGAATTTAGAGATTGAAATTTTGAGAAATTATTTGGAGATGAGATTTTAAATATATGAATAAGTGAATAAATAAATGAACGAGATAATAATAATAACGAAAATAATCATTAAACAACTGAATGTGAATAGTGGAATTTTTTAGATTGAAAATTAAATTTGGAAAACGGAATTTTGAAAAATTGAACTTTAATTATTGGAATTTATAAAATAAATTAATGGAATAATAATAATAATAATGAGAATAATATTTAAACGAATGAACGTGAATAGTGGAATCTTTGAGATTGAAAATTAAATTCGGAAGTCAGATTTTTCAAGAATTGAACTTTAATGATTTGAATTTTTAAAAGAAATAAAAAAATAAATATGGAATAATAATAATAATAATAACAAAAATAATGGTTAAGCGAATGAACGTGAATAGTGGAATTTTTGTTTAAAAGAAATAAGTAAATAAATATGGAATAATAATAATAATGACAAAAGAAATGGTTAAGCGAATGAACGTGAATAGTGGAATTTTTAGATTGAAAATTAAATTCCGAAGTAAGATTTTTAAATAATTAAATTTTAATGATTGAAAATTTTAAGATAAATAAATAAATAAACATGGAATAATAATAATACTGACAAAAATAATGTTTAAACGAATGAACTTAAATAGTGAAATTTTTTAGATTGAAAATTAAATTCGGAAGTCAGATTTTTTAAGAATTGAACCTTAATGATTTGAATTTTTAAAAGAAATAAATAAATAAATATGGAATGATAATAATAATAACAAAAATAATGTTTAAACGAATGAACGTGAATAGTAGAATTTCGGAGATCGAAAATTTGAAGAGTTATTTAGAAATGATATTTTAAATAAATGAATAAGTGAATAGATAAACGAATGGAATAATAGTAATAATGATTAGGTAAATAATTGTGAAAATTGGGAAGTAAACTTGGGAATTGGAAAATTGAAGAATTATTTAGAGATGGAATGTCGGAAAATTAAATTTCGAAAACTAGAAACCCGAAAAATTATTTTAAGGATGGAATGTTGGAAAATTAAATTTCGAAAAGTGGAAACCCGAAAAATTATTTTAAGGATGGAACGCCGGGGAAACTCGAAAAATTATTTTAAGGATGGAATGTTGGAAAATTAAATTTTGAAAATTGGAAACCCGAAAAATTATTTTGAGGATGGAATGTCGGAAAATTAAATTTCGAAAATTGGAAACCCGAAAAATTATTAAGGATGGAAGGTCGGAAAAATAAATTTCAAAAAGTGGAAACCCGAAAAATTATTTGAAGGATGGAATGCCGGAAAATTAAATTTCGAAAAGTAGAAACCTGAAAAATTATTTTAAGGATTGAATGCCGGAAAATTAAATTTCAAAAAGTGGAAACCCGAAAAATTATTTTAAGGATGGAATGTTGAAAAATTAAATTTCGAAAATTGGAAACCCGAAAAATTATTTTAAGGATGGAGGAAAATTAAATTTCGAAAATTGGAAACCCGAAAAATTATTAAGGATGGAAGGTCGGAAAAATAAATTTCGAAAAGTGGAAACCCGAAAAAATATTTTAAGGATGGAATGTCGGAAAATTAAATTTCAAAAAGTGAAAACCCGAAAAATTATTTTAAGGATGGAATGTCGGAAAATTAAATTTTGAAAATTGGAAACCTGAAAAATTATTAAGGATGGAAGGTCGAAAAATTAAATTTCGAAAAGTGGAAACCCGAAAAAAATATTTTAAGGATGGAATGCCGGAAAATTAAATTTCAAAAAGTGAAAACCCGAAAAATTATTTTAAGAATGGAATGTTGGAAAATTAAATTTCGAAAAGTGGAAACCCGAAAAATTATTAAGGATGGAAGGTCGAAAAATTAAATTTCGAAAACTGGAATATTTAGATAATTACTTTGATATCCAAAACGTGAAGAAATAATAAAAGAAATATGAATTGTGGTGATCTTTAAGTGCACGTCTCCAGTGTAATGCCCATAAACCCATTTTACAATTTTTTTTTTTTTTTTTACCACCTGAGCAAACAACTTTTGCATGAAGATTGATGAGTGGGTATTGAAGAATGATGACATGGGCAAGGTAATGGAATCAACCACTAGTAGGAAATAAATAAAAAAATGAAAATCCTGCAGACCCATTTAATTCGACATCAAACCAGAAAGCAAAACCATGCATTAAACCCCATGATCCAAGTACCACAGCAGGTGCTACACGAAATCTAGCATAGAGCTGCCCATCATCAGCATGCTTCTTCACCATGCTTTCCAGAATGTCACCATCTCCAAGAGTTGTAGCGCCTGGCATTCCTCCCGGCAGCAAAATGAGATCGAAATCAGCACCAGCGCAGTCAGAAATTGGGGCATCCGCAACAATATCCACGCCTTGGCACGCGTCAACTTGAAGCCGCTTCCTCACAGGGACGACGGTCACATTGATGCCAGCTCGCCGGAGCTCATCAATGGTGATCACTACTTCCATCAACTTCGAGCCATAGGCGTTCGAAACCAAACCTTACGGAAAGATGCAGCCATTGATGATGGGGACTTAGTGGAGGACTTGGTGAGTGGATGCTGGAAATTTTCTCTTGTTACCCACTTAATAATCTCAGAGATGGACGAGAGACGACTCAGATATATATCACTGTCCGATAGAAGGTATCACAGTACGAGTAGTGAAAGATCTATAGACTTGCTGCCTATAGAAGGTATTCACCAGTCAGCGGCATGGCCTCCTCCACCCACTAGCATGGCCGACCATCTTGACTTGCTGCCTCCACCAATTTGGCTTCCACTAGCAGAAAAGGCCCCCCCACCCCACGCCCCCCAACTCACTTATCCTAGGTATCGCCAGCTCCTCCAGGTGGCGAGACATTATCCTTCCCATGCCATAAAAAAAAACTAACCGTCTTTGCTCTCTTAAGGGGTCTACAAATATGCCCTCTTCGGTAAAATTTACAAATGTAAGGAATATGAACACTAGAGTGAATAATGAGTGAAATGAAGTGAACTCTACCGAAGAACCAAAGAGACCCTCACAGGGGCACCAATGAAACACGGACTTACTCAGGTCAAGAGACGAACATAAAAGCTCTAATCCTAAAAGAAAAGGATGTCTTAAAATGACCCTAAAGTCACACTAAAGGATCCAGACTCTCTCTAAGACGTCTCAATAAGTGACTCGAAAAACCATATCAAAGATGAGTAACGGTCGAACCACTTTGGAGTACAATAAGGAACGTGTCTCGAGAGGGTTGCCCTAAGAGAACTACACGGAAATGCCAAGTGTAGGGTGCCCAACGACATGACCGAAGTATGCGTCGTAAACTCAAAGGACTACGTCATGAGCAATGAAAAGGGAAATCTGGAAGAGCAATGACAAATAAGCGATAAGCACAGGGTAACACGGTGAGGAAAACAAGGATAGATGCAAACCCCTGAAGGCAACATGTGTAATGCTGGTGAACATGAATGTCAACACTGTGACTCTAGACGATACAGTCAGGGAGAAATGACCCTGAACGTTAAACACGGAAAGATGATGACTCAAGGTCCTTGAATGAATATGTACAATGGATCTGAATGCCAAACTAGAGAATGACGGTGACACTGAATGCTAAACAGAACAATGGTTCTGAACGTCAAAACTAAGGAAGGTGGTGACTCAAAATGCATGAACGGGTACGAAAAACGGCTCTGAATGCCAAACTAAAAGAAAAATGTGGTAGGGACGCCAAACGTCGAATAGAACAGTGGCTCTGAACGTCAAAACTAAGAAAAAAGATGACTCAAAAGGTTGAAAGAGCGTGTCCAATGGCTCTGAACGCTAGAAAGGAGGAAAATGGTGATGGATCGAACGAAAGATAGACATGAAGACTCTGAGTGTCGAACTAAAACGGCGACTTGGAACACTAAATAATGGCCCTGAACATAGAATGAAGGTGTGGCTCCGAACGTCGAAACGAATGATATGCAATGGCTTTGAACACCGAATCGAAAGTGGACAATGGCTCTGAACGCCAAAATAACAGCAAAACATGGCTCCGAACGTTAGAATGAATGACGTAATGGCTCTGAACACCAAACGAGAATACGACTTTGAACGTCAAACTGAGGAGTAATAATGATGGCTCTGAACGTCAAAACTGCAAACACGACGAGGATAGCTCTAAACACTAATACTGATGAGTGATGGCTTTGACCGCCGAACGAAGATGCGATGATGGCTCTGAACGCTGAAATCGGGAAAGTGATGGCTCTGAACGCCAACGAAGATGCGATGATGGCTCTAAACGCTAAACGAAGCGAAACATGGCTCTAAACGTCAAACTGAGGAGTGATAATGGCTCTGAACGCCGAAATCGGGGACGCAAATCGGAACGTCAAACTAAAAAGTGATGATGGCTCTGAACGTCAAACTGAGGAGTAGTAATGATGGCTCTTAACGTCGAAACTGAAAATACAACGAGGATAGCTCTAAACACTGATACTGATGAGTGATGGCTCTGAACACCGAATCGAAAGTGGACAATGGCTCTGAACGCCAAACGAAGCAAAACATGGCTCCGAACGTCAAACTGAGGAGTGATAATGGCTCTGAACGCCGAAATCGGGGACGCAAATCGGAACGTCAAACTAAAAAGTGATGATGGCTCTGAACGTCAAACTGAGGAGTAATAATGATGGCTCTTAACGTCGAAACTGAAAATACAGCGAGGATAGCTCTAAACACTGATACTGATGAGTGATGGCTCTGAACACCGAATCGAAAGTGGACAATGGCTCTGAATGCCAAACGAAGCAAAACATGGCTCCGAACGTCGGAATGAATGACGTAATGGCTCTGAACGCCGAACGAGAATATGACTCTGAACGTCAAACTGAGGAGTAATAATGATGGCTCTGAACGTCGAAACTGAAAATACGACGAGGATAGCTCTAAACACTGATATTGATGAGTGATGGCTCTAAACGCCGAACGAAGATGCGATGATGGCTCTGAACGCCGAAACTGGGAAAGCGATGGCTCTGAACGCCAACGAAGATGCAATGATGGCTCTGAACACTAAACGCATCGAAACATGGCTCTGAACGCCGAAATGGGAAAGTGATGGCTCTAAATGCCAATGAAGATGCGATGATGGCTTTGAACGCTAAACGAAGCGAAACATGACTCTAAACGTCAAACTGAGGAGTGATAATGGCTCTGAACGCTGAAATCGGGAACGCAAATCGGAACGTCAAACTAGGAAGTGATGATGGCTCTGAACGTCAAACTGAGGAGTGATAATGATGGCTCTGAATGTTGAAACTGAAAATACGGCGAGGATAGCTCTAAACACTAATACTGATGAGTGATGGCTTTGAAAACTGAATCGAAAGTGGACAATGGCTCTGAACGCCAAACGAAGCAAAACATGGCTCCGAACGTCGGAATGAATGACGTAATGGCTCTGAACGCCCGACGAGAACACGACTCTAAACATCAAACTGAGGAGTAGTAATGATGGCTCTGAACGTCGAAACTGAAAATACGACGAGGATAGCTTTAAACACTGATACTGATGAGTGATGGCTTTGAACGCCGAACGAAGATGCGATGAAGACTCTGAACGCCGAAACCGGGAAAGTGATGGCTCTGAATGACAACGAAGATGCGATGATGGCTCTGAATGCTAAACAAAGCGAAACATGCCTCTAAACGCCGAAATCAGGAAAATGATGGCTCTGAACGCCAACGAAGATGCGATGATGGCTCTGAATGCTAAACGAAGCGAAATATGGCTCTAAACGTCAAACTAAGGAGTGATAATGGCTCTGAACGTCAAACTGAGGAGTGATAATGATGGCTCTGAATGTCGAAACTGAAAATACGACGAGGATAGCTTCTTAACACTGATACTGATGAGTGATGGCTCTGAACACCGAATCGAAAGTGGACAATGGCTCTGAACACCAAACAAAGCAAAACATGGCTCCGAACATCAGAATGAATGATGTAATGGCTCTGAACGCCTGACGAGAACACGACTCTAAACATCAAACTGAGGAGTAGTAATGATGGCTCTGAACGTTGAAACTGAAAATATGACGAGGATAGCTCTAAACACTGATACTGATGAGTGATAGCTCTGAACGCCTAAAAAAGATGCGATGATGGCTCTGAACGCCGAAACCGGGAAAGTGATGGCTCTGAACGTCAAACTGAGGAGTGATAATGGCTTTGAACCCCGAACGAAGCGAAACATGGCTCTGAATGCCGAAATCGGGAAAGTGATGGCTCTGAACGCCAACGAATCGAAACATGGCTCTGAACGTCAAACTGAGAAGTGATAATGGCTTTAAACGCCGAACGAAGCAAAAATGGCTCTGAATGCCGAAATCGGGAAAGTGATGGCTTTGAACGCCAACGAAGATGTGGTGATGACTTTGAACGCTGAAACCGGGAAAGTGATGGCTCTGAACGTCAAACTGAGGAGTGATAATGGCTTTGAACACCAAACAAAGCGAAACATGGCTCTAAATGCCGAAATTGGGAAAATGATGGCTCTGAATGCCAACGAAGATGCGATGATGGCTCTGAACGCCGAAACGAAGCGAAACATGGCTCTAAACACCGAAATCAGGAAAGTGATGGCTCTGAACGCCAACGAAGATGTGATGATGGCTCTGAACGCTAAACGAAGCGAAACATGGCTCTGAACGCCGAAATCGGGAAAGTGATGGCTTTGAACGCCAACGAAGATGCGATGATGGCTCTGAACGCTAAACGAAGTGAAACATGGCTCTGAACGTCAAATTGAGGAGTAGTAATGATGGCTCTGAATGTCGAAACTGAAAATACGACGAGAATAGCTCTAAACACTGATACTGATGAGTGATGGCTCTGAACGCCAAACGAAGATGCGATAATGGTTTTGAACGCCGAAACCGAGAAAGTAATGGCTTTGAACGCTGAACGAAGATGCGACGATGGCTCTGAATGCCAAAACGGGGAAGTGACTCTGAACGTCAAACTAGGAAGTGATGATGATGGCTCTAAACACCGAGACTTAAAATGATGGTGGCTCTGAACGCCGAACTACAAGGAAATGATGAGAGAGAAATATGTCCCAGTGTGGCATGCCGCTGCAAATCTCAATCCGCTAGAAGGGTCTGAAAGAGACTCTATGAGCCCCGAAAGACGCTCTGCTAGCTAGTTAGAATGATCAGGTCAACGGTGAACATAGTCTCTGGACTTGCCCGAAGAAATCACGAGGTCTGCCAGAGTGTCGTAATAAGCCGAACTCCTCTGACTCATAATGCTCTGCCTAAAGAACCTATCGTCGTCCTGAACGGATAATCCGATAGTCTCAGGGAGTGGTCTGGTAAGAGACACACCACAATCTCGATATAGCAATCTACTGAATAGTCCTGGCTAATGGGGTGATCAAAACCCGAACATCGTGCTCTACTGGAAGCTCATCTCAACGAACAACATAGGAATAGTGACCAGTGAAGCAAATGCAATATCTCTCGATCGAGTAATGAAAACTGTAACAGACCTGTGAGAGAATGATCATCTCCATAGCTAAATGAGGAAAATATGCCCCAGTATGGCATCAGATATATCCGATCTGTCCTGATAACTCAAGGATAACTCCATGGGGATGCACAAAGGATCTATCATGTACTCCGCTAAAATGGTGACACGGGAATCCTCGCGCCTGAGGTAACTCTGTCCACGAATCGCGACTATATCAGGAAACGCGAATCCGATTGAAAGACTCAAGAAAGGCTCCGTGGAGTACCAGGACACAATGAAATCGAATGATCCACCTGATGCGTACCTCAAAACCGAGGGTGATCATGCCAATCAGTGGGGGATCTACAAATCTCGACCGAAATGGGGAATACGTCCTAGCGTGGCATCAAAATGTGACAGGTCGGAAAATCAGATGAGCTCAAATCATCCCTCATCGAATGCTCGATCCAAGTCATCCATGTCTACAACTGAATCAGGCCCACAAATCGAAGAGGCATCTCTCGGAAGGGAGCATGATGACATCTAAGTGTTGAGAGGTGCAGGCCTAATGAGGCGACTCCTGAGAGGCCCCATTGAGAAATCATCATAAAGATAGTGGATAGAACGTCGTCCCGGCGCACGTCTCGTAAATGGGGATGAGTACACAACTCCACCAAGATCTGTAAATCTCATCCAGATCGGCAATACGCCCCAGCATGACATCAAACGTATGATAGGTCGAAGATCGGGCGACGTGAAATCACCTATCATCGAACATGCGACATCCGTGAAGGTCCATAAATCTCATCTGAAGTGGAAAATGTGCCCGAGTATGGCGTCAGGTGCACGACAGGTCCAAATAGCAAAATGACATGAAGTCATCTATCGTCACACATGTGACCTCCATGAAAATCAGTAAATCTCATCCAAAACAGAAATATGCCCCAGCATGGCATCAGATGCGCGATAGGTCCGAAGAACAAAATGACATGAAGTCATCTATCGTCGCACATGTGACTTCCATGAAAATCAGTAAATCTCATCCGAAACGGAAATATGCCCCAGTGTGGCATCAGGTATACGACAGGTCCAAGGAACAAATGACATGAACTCATCTATCGTTGAGCACGTGAACTCTGTGAAGATCCATAAATCTCATCTAAAATAGAAAACACGCCCCGGTATGGCATCAGGTGCACGATAGGTCCGAATAACAAATGACATGGAATCATCTATCGTCACACATGTAATCCTGGTCATTCGGATCTATAACTGAATCATGCCCATAGATCCAAGATGTACTTCCCGGATGGAGAAGCATGATGGCATCTAAGTGCCGAGAAATGCGGGCCTAACTGGATGGCTCTCGGGATGCTCCTCTGAAGAATCATGATAAGGCAACGATCATGTCTACGTCTCGGTGAGCATCCAGTGAGTGATGATGATCGTGCAAGTCCGTGAGGATCCATAAACCTCCAAATGAAATGGGATATGCCACAGTGTGGCATCAGAGGCACAATAGGTCAAAAATCGAGGATGCCAAACCATCCATCGTCAAAACGCATGATCCCGGTAATCCGAACATAACTGAATCAGACCTACACATCAAAGAGGTGACTCCCAGAAGAAGAAGCATGACGATATCCAAACATCAACCAAATCTCAGACACTTGTCCAAGTAGAGGTTGTCGAAGACGACATCTGATCCCATGGCCTCAGGGTGGTCTTAAGACGTGGGACGTAACGTAGGCTAGGGTGATAGGGTAATAGAAATGAAAGGAAACTAGACTCAAATACCCAATGATCAGAAAACCATGCCCTCATATATGAAATGCAACATGTATAGTAAGTCCCGTGAGCCACGGACCTGAGGATGCCTAACGTGAATATGATGTCGATAAGGAGACAAATGAAGCAAAATGAACTGATAGTGATATGTGGAATGATGATGCGAAGTGAGTATCAAACCCGAGATGGGTTGCTGTATGAAGAGAATAAAACGTGAAGTGAATGAGATGAATCACAAGCAACGATAAGAATGACAGCGAAATAATGAATATGTGAAGAAAGGTGGTGATCGACTCAGATCAAACATGGAGTGAAGTCACATCAATAATGAATGTAATGATGGAAAGGACAATGACTCGGAGTCCTTAGGAGAAGGTCACTCATCTCTCTCACAAATAGATATGACAAAGCAATACAAATAACATGGGATCTCAAAGAGCTCACATACAAACTCTCAATAACGAACATACTCGATAAAAATGACCCTAAACATCAATATACATACTCAATGATCAAGAACACTATGCACATACACACATGTGCTTATTATTTTTCTTTTTCTTTTCTTTTCATTTTCATTTTTTTTTTTACATATATACAAATACACATACCCTAAATGTGAACACATGAACCCCAAGGATGATGTCGATAACGGATGGACACCATCTCAAGTGCTAAGGCAACCAAAACTCTCTCTAATGAGATGACATTCTCAAACTAAGGATCTCTAAACCAATGTCCGTGAGATAGATGGTGGAAATGATGTGACTATCCTCCACGTGATGAATTGAGGAGGCTCACCACTCAGGGTGGAGAGAATATGAAACAAACAAGTAGTAGATAAGATAAGGAAGAAGAGACGAGGAACACAAACAACGAGGTGAGATGAAAATGCAGAGGTGCAGTGATAGAAAAAAATAATGAGAAAAAACGTGCCCCTAGGTCCAAGGCTCATGAAATTCCCAAACAATGCATGCATACACTAAAAAGGCCCCTATCCCGGTGTGAAAATGTGAGCAAGGCGATAAGAAAGAAAGACTATAATGCGCATGCGAGGCTTAATAGGCTAGCAACAGACTATGTATCACAAAGGAATAACAAGGTAATGGCTAACCGAAATAATGGGCACCCATCCTGCGACCATGGTCTCAAACATAGTACCTCTTTAGCTGATCCACATTGGTAGGCTTTGAGAATCGGTTTCCATCTAAATCCATCAACCATGCAGCGCCCTCTGGGGTCAACTCCCTAATGAAATAAGGTTCGCTCCAGTTGGGTCTGAACTTCCCTCTAGGATCTTTGATCAATCCCCTGATGACCTTCAGAACCAAGTCACCTATCCGTAATGGTCAAGGCTTGACCCGTTTTTTAAAAGCACGGGCCATCTTCCTCTGATATGCACGAACATGGTCTGTTACTCTCAATCTCCTCTCATCCAGGAGATTGAGCTGATCAAATTGAGCCTGAGCCCAATCTGCCTTGGGAATCTGCTGTTTTAGTGCTACTCTCAACGAACCCATCTCGATCTCAACAGGTAGCACCACCTCCATGCCGTACACCAATGAGTAAGGTGTGGCGCCTATAAAGGTACGAAAAGAAGTCCGATAAGCCCACAATGCAAATGGGAGCTTCTCTGACCAATCCCGAGAAGCCTTGACCACCCTCCGTAATATCCTCTTGATATTCTTATTCGCGACCTCTACTGCCCCGTTCGTCTACGACCTGTAAGCAGACGACCTATGATGTTGGATGCTATATCGCTGCACCAAGGTGTCAACCTCTGCCCTAAAATGTACCCCTCTATCCGAAATCAACTCATGAGGGACTCCATAGTGACAGATAATGTGTGATCTGATGAAACTAGCAACTCCAGATGATGTCAATCTCGCATACGAAGCAGTCTCCACCCACTTGGTGAAGTAATCGATGACGACCAGGATGAACTCATGACCACTGGAAGATTTCGGCGAAATCTTCCCGATGATGTCGATACCCCATACTAAAAACGGCCAAGGTGAAGTCAATATGTGCAACTCTGAAGGTGGCACGTGAATGAGGTCCCCATGTATCTGACACTTGGGACATCTCTGAACAAATTGGCAGCAATCCGTCTCCATGTTCAACTAGAAGTAACCGGTCCTCATGATCTTACGGGCCAACATATGTCCTCCCATATGTGGTCCGCAGACTCCCGAATGAACCTCTCTCATCGCTCGATTGGCAGAGGCGCGGTCCAAACACAATAGCAACATCCCGTCAGCTGATCGTCTATATAGTGTCTCGCCACAAATCATGAATCGGGCGGCTAACTGTCTCAATGCTCTCATATCCTTGGTCGTGGCGACCTCAGGATGTATGCCAAGTCTCAGAAAGTGATATATGTCATGGTACCAGGGCAGATCATCGTCTATCTCCGTATCGTCAATCAAACAACAATACGCATGAGCAGATCTCGACTCAATCAACAATGGACGAACAGTGGCGTCAACAGGAATGTCAAACATGGAAGCCAGAGTAGCTAAAGAGTCAGCAAACTGGTTATGCGCTCTAGGCAGATGGGTATATCTCAAATCATCAAATCTCCCAACCAGTAGCTCCAAATATGCATGATAGGGCCTAAGCTTCACATCTCTAATCTTCCATTCGCCCTGAATCTATTTCAATACCCGATTGGAGTCACCAAACACCTCCATCTATCTAATCCCGAGCTCGAGGGCAGTCTCTAATCCCAAGATACAAGCCTCATACTCAACAATGTTGTTTGTGGCAGGATGTCGATTAGAGAATGCCAAACGAACAAATCTGGGAATGTGATCACCATGAGGAGATATCAATAGGACGCCTATCCCGTACCCAGAATGGTTGGCTGCACCATCAAAGTACATGCGCCATCCTGATAAACTGGTCACAACTGCGACATCCTCGTCCGGGAAGTTATCATCAATGGCTCTGCCATCGGAAACTGGTAAAGAAGCTAGGTGATCCGTGACAATGCTCCCTATGATGGACTTCTGAGTGACATAATGGATGTCGAACTCAGTCAGAAGCACCAACCATCTCATGAGGCGACCAACCAGGGCGGGCCTGTCAAACAAATATCTTAGAGGGTCTAGACGGGATATCAAATGCACTGAATACTCGGTCATGTAATGTCTCAATCATCAAGTGGCCCAAACCAATGCCAAGCAATAACGCTCAATCATAACATATCTCGTCTCGTAATCTAGCATCCTCTTACTCAGATAATAAATGGCTCGATCCTTGCCCGAATCATCAAGCTAAGCCAACATGCATCCTAAAGCCACGTCTGAGACGGATAGGTATAGGAGTAAAGGACGACTTGGTGTAGGAGGCGCCAAGACTGGAGGTGACAACAAGTACTCTCGGATCCTCTCGAATGCGTGTTGACACTAATCATCCTAAACAGCAGGTTGACTTTTCCTTAAGAGTCGAAAAATGGGCTCACAGATATCTGTCAATCTGGCGATGAATCTGCTGATGTACTGAAGTCTACCCAAGAAGCCTCTGACCTCTCTCTCTTTGTCCTCGGTGCACGCATGTCAAGGATGACTCTGATCTTATCCGGGTCTCCTTCTATACCTCTCTCACTGACTATATACCCCAAGAGTTTCCCAGAAGTCACTCTGAAAGTGCACTTCTTGGGATTCAATCTTAATCTGAACTGTCGGATCCTCTCAAAGAACCTCTTTAGAGCTGCTAGGTGATCTGGTCTGTCTTGGGATTTCACTATCATGTCGTCTACATAAACCTCGACATCCCGATGCATCATGTCATGGAAAAGGGTGGTCGCCGCTCTTTGATAGGTGGCTCCTGCATTCTTTAATCCGAATGGCATGACTCTGTAGCAATAAGTACCCCACTCAGTAATGAAGGACATCTTTTCCATGTCCTCTAGAGCCATCAAGACCTGACTATACCCAGAAAATCCGTCCATAAAGGATAACATCGAGTGACCTGCCGTACTGTCAACTAGTATGTCGATGTGTGGAAGAGGAAAATCATCCTTAGGACTGGCCTTGTTGAGATCTCGAAAATCAACGTTGACTCTCACATTGCCGTCCTTTTTGGGAACAGGGACGACATTGGCCAACTACTCCGGGTACTCGACCACTTATAAGAATCCTACACTGAGCTACTTCTGAATCTCCTCCTTGACCTGCAAGCTCCAACGAGGATGCAATCGTCTCAACTTCTGCTTAACCGATCTGGCATGGGGCAAAAGTGGCAAACGATACTGGACAATAGATGGATCAAGGCCTGGCATGTCCTTATAGGACCATGCGAAAACGTCCAAGTATGCTCTGAGCAACTGGATAAGGCTATCTCTCTCATCAATAGATAAATCTGATCCGATCCTCAACTCTCTAGGCTGATCTGCTGTGCCGAAATCAACAATCTCCGTGTCCCCTACAGCAGGTGAAACTCTCTCATCAACAGGATCCGAATCGGTAACAGAAGACGAGTCATCGTCTGAATCATGCTGCGTAATCTCATCATCAATGTCAAAAATCTGTGATGTGGGTGAAGATGGTGCAGATAAATCAATAACATGAGAGATAGGCAAATACTCAAAGATGCTCAAATCCATAGATGAAAAGTCAGAAACATAGTCATGACAGGAGACAAATCTCGATAAAACATCAAAGGAAAGAGGTGGGTCCACAAGGTCGGACGCTCCCTCAACTAGGCCAACAGGGCCATCAAACAAACCATCAACAACCATAACATCCTCGATGATCTTCGGAGCAGGAGCGAACTGAATCTTCTCGACGATCTCGAGGACGGACACCCCGAAGAGATCAAATGGTGAAGCGAGCTTAGACGGGGCTATCTCCTCGATTTGGCTCAAGCTCATCGCGAGCATCTCATCAACGTACTCGTCACGTGGCACGACTCCGTCTACTATGTCTTCGATCTCGGCAAAAGTCTCGTGCTCATCGATCTCATCCAGGAAGCAAAGTGTTGATTACTACTCAAAAAGTGCTATTTTGTAGCTTGTAATTAATCCTTTTAAACACTTTTGAGTAGTAGTTATTGCCTTTTAACTCAATTAACATGTTAAGGACCCTTGCAATCATTTCTAATCAAATTGTGTAAGTTTTGGTGTTTTTGTTAGTAATTTGATCACCAAAACTATCCAAGATTGAGGAGAGTTATTTGGAATTCATGGCAAAGCTTTTGGAAGCTCAAATTCATGAAGAACCAAGCTTTGGAGCTTCATAGCCCTTTGCCAAAGTCGTTCAAAGTATGCAAGGAGAGAAGCAAGGAGAGAAGCAAGGAGAAAGGAAAAACAGAGTGAAGAAAACAGAGGAAAGCCAGCTGCAGTCTTCTTTTGCACTTTTGGAGCACTTCCCGAAGTCCATTTTCTACATTCTATATATCATTTCAAAGCTCAGGAAGTCAAAAATCCAAAGCTTCAAACGGTGCACGATTCGGAGTTGAAACGAAGAAGTTACAGCCATTGCAAGCAGATCACTCCAAAGTGTTGCGAAATCAGCCTTTTGTTGCGAGAATTTCGCAGCCTTTTTGTACAGTGCTATGGAATTCCTCCTAAAGCTACCCGATACATGCCGCAAGCTGGAACGCTGAGAACCTCAAGGTGGAAGCCAATTTCGCAGCCCTGCGAGTTTAACTTGTTGTTGCGAAAATATTTCGCAGCCCTCTTGGGTGTCTGCGAAATCTCGCAGACACCATTTTCACCTGCGAAATGGTTCCTGAAGCTTCCCGATATTTTCCACCAACTCTTTTGGATATTTTTCTTCAGATATTTTTGTATAAATTTCCATTTTCTCCTTGTATTCAGCCACTCATGTAATTCCTTAGCTAGGAAGTGTCCAAGGAAGGGTAAATTACCTTCCTATATAAACTCTCTTGCATCCACTGTAAAAAGACGCTCGGAGAAGTATGTAATATAGATATATCATATATAGAATCAAGGAACAGAGCACTTGCTCTGTTTTTTCATATATATTCTTGTCTTCTCTTTCATTTTCATTTTTTAGCAAACCAAACTCTGAGGATTTTTCCACAGAGGATGAGAGGCTAGGCTCTTTGTCTCTTGGAGTAAGGTAACCGGGTAAGTTTCCACATGCATAATTTGGAAGTTTTGTTGTTTTAGTTTTTAATGAAGAGAAAGTGTAACCCGTTAATGGTTTTTATCTTTTAAGTTAACTTAAAACGCCTTTAAATCACCTGGGCCAACACTTGGTAAGGCAAGTGATCTCCATCCATGGAGATGCACTAGTTTACCCCTTGCGAGCCTTTGGGAGGTGACTTCAAGGTAGGATTTTCTAGAATAGCCAACACTTGGTAAGCTTTTGGACTCCAAGGAGACATCCATTAGTTATCTCTTGCGAGCTTTTGACGGGTAATCCAAGGTTAAAGATCACCTTGAATGGCAAGTGCTAAGTGAGAGGTATGAGCCATTGCAAAGTGCATCAGTGAGAGGGATTTAGTGTTTGAACCCATTAATGGGAAGCATCTGTACAACACCGGTTAGAGAATTAACTATATGTTAATTCTCTAATGCGAGGAAAAGAAACAAGTGACCGGAACTCCCTTTTTGTATGAGGAATCTGAGCCTAGTGATCTGAACTCCAAGAAACACTTTTCTTTGTAGTTAAAATCAGTTACTATTTTTGGTTAGCTTAAAACCAACTTTTTCCATTTAAACATCTTTATGTTTTCTTTTAAAGCTAACTTTGAAATGAAAAGGCACCAATTCAGCTTTGAATTGATATCATTTGTGAAGTGAAAACCCATCCCAGTGAACGATCCTAGAGCCACTATACTATAGTAGCTTTTTCTTTGCTACCCTAGTATATAGTGTTATAGGTTATAAATTTTGTTGATCACTCCCTCAATCAAGGAGCACCAGCTGGACACGAATCAGCTGAGACACCAATTGGGCACGAATCAAATGGCGCCGTTGCCGGGGATCGAACCCCGAATCAAATGGTGCCATTGCCACTGCCGCTGCTAGGGACGAATCAAGTGTCATAAAGCTCGTGCGATCGGGGGAGGGAGGAGCGATCAATGCAGAAGTCAAAGGGCCAAGGACTCCGTCACTCAACTGTAACTACTGGATGAGGTGCTAAAGCTCGGCCTCCTAGGTGGTGTTGAGTCCTCCGATGATCCCATCAGACGGTGCACGTGGCTCCGATGCCCTCACAAAGTAATCGGCTAGGCTTAGGGTGTATGGGCGAACAGGATAATAAAAGGGCGTATGAGTCAAGCGAGCCATCACCCTCTCCCTACGCAATCGTGCCATATAACGATAGTCGGCCTCAGTGGGAATGAATCCAAACCTGAATGGTACGTCGTGGTCCGGAAAGACCATGAACACACTAGGCCAGTGTTGACGCCGCCCTAACCCCATACCGGGAATATAAGACATGCTTCGCATAATATCGAGCACTACCGTGCTGTTGTGCTGGTCGAAGGACATGACTACAAAGTCTCGACAGAAATCCTCCATTTCCAAAGTCTGCACCTCGTCAAAGGTGAATCTGGTTAGAAAAAGATCATCATCAACGTGACTAATCTCGAGTACGGGCTCAGCCGAAATGAACATATCCCCTATAGACTGCACCACGATGACCCGACCATCATGAATAAACTTCACCTTCTGATGAAGGGAAGAAGGAATGGTCCCAACTCTATGGATCCATGGTCGGCCCAGAAGCAGGTTAAAGGACGCAGGAATCCTCAAAACCTGAAATACGGCGACAAAAGTGGCTGGACCAATTAGTAGCTCAATCTCTAATGTACCCATGACCTCCCTCCGAGTGCTATCATACGCGCGAACGGTCTGAGTGGAGGGACCGAAGTCAGAATGAGCGTATTCGAGGACAATGGCAGTGGCAAGAGGACATACGTTCAGGGCCGAGCCATTATCCAGAAGGACAGATGGGACGCGGCGACCTGAACAGCCAATAGATATGTATAGAAGACATGTGTGGTCCGAGCCCTCCGGTGGCAAATCATCGTCCGAGAATACGATGCATGTGGCTTGGCAGGCCGTCATCATATGAATCAATCCCTGATTTGGTTCAGAGCTCGAATCAGAGCATCACGGTGAGTGCTCGAGGACACCAACAGGCTCCAGATGGAAATACGAGCCCGAGTACTCTATAGCTGTCTCAAAATCTCATCGTCCTCTACTCTAACCTCCTCGGGAGCAAATGTACCCTCAACGGCCTAGCTACAGTGGGAGGTGGCTGTCGCATCAGTCTACCTCCTCGGAAAATATACTGAACATCCAAAGTCTAAGGATCATCAACACGTGGAACCTGAACCCCCTCAACATCTGGGATCAAGATGAATGGCACCTGGACGCTATAATGTGGCAGAATCAATGGCTCAACAGTGGTAGCCTGCACCGACGCCGCCTCGAGAACCAATCGGAATGGAGCGAGCATCCGAGGCCCTAGAGTCATCCCACTCATCTCATAAATCACATCTGACATGATGGGCTTTGAGTCTGAATCGTCCTCACTCAGCATGTGGATATGGTCATCGATCTCATCAAAGTCTAAGAAATGAATGTCATCAGCTGGTGGAGGGACTGCATGTGTGGTATGGGCAGGTAACGGGTTCGTGGTCACACTCGGCTGACCCTAGTGTACCAAACCCTGGTCGATCAAATCCTGGACGGCATGCCTCAAAGCGGTGCATCGATCGGTCTCGTGTCCAGGCCCCTGATGGTATGCACAGTGCGGATCCATCCTGAACGGAGGCAGAATCGGCTGAGGCGACGGCCTAGGAGTGAGAGTAGTCAACAACCCTGCCTCTGTAAGCTTCTGAAGAGCCTGGCTCAACGACATGCCTAACTGCGAGAACTACCTATGTGTCCTTAAAGCAAATGGAGCAAAAGTCTGCTAAGCTCTAGGTCGGGGATAAGGCACTGCGAGTCTCGTAGTGAATTGAGCAGCATAGCATGGCTGTCCTGTGGCCGTGTAGGAAATCGGGGGTCTCTCAATGCCTTGGGAGGCATAATAAGGCAAAGCCAAAGTCTGCGGCGTGTATATCTGATCATAAGCCGGACGAGGGGCCCGTGGCCTATACTGATGAGGTGCATAGGAAGAATGAGGCTCAGAAAGCTGTGGGATTGGTTGATGGTGCTTAAGAGGCCTCTGACTGGAAGAACCAATGGCACTCACATCCACTGACCTCTGTCCTACAAAGGGCTTCTTCCCCTTAATATCACTAGGGGAAGAATCTGTCCACAATCCTCTCGAGATGTCGTCCTCGACATCGTATAAAGCCAGAACCAATGAGCCAAAATTTGCGAATGGTACCCCGACCACGTGCCTAGCGATCCTGGGCTGTAAACTCCTCAAGACCATCTGTACCTGATCTCTCTCCGGAGGCCTATCAATGATCTCGGCAATCTTCCCACGCTAGCGGGAGATGAATGATGAAACTAACTCATCTATCCTCTGCCTCAGAGCCTCGAGCTCTCTCCTAGATATGTCAACGACAATATTAAATGCATATTGTCTCAAGAACTCTTGGGCCAGATCATCCCAAGTCCGACGACGTGATACATCCAAAGAAGCAAACCAACGCTGTGCAGCGCCACCCAAAGACATGGGGAAAAGCATAATCATCTGAGCCCCGTCCAATCCATGAGCCCTCATGATCGTACTGTAAAGCCTCAAATGGATACGGGGGCACCCAATCCTCGTGTATAGCTCGATCTCTGGCATCCTGAACTTGGCTGGTAAACTGGCCACTAGCACTCCATCAAAATCCTCCCAAGTAATGGCTCTGTCTGAAGTCCTCAACTGCCTCAAACCCTGCTCAAGTTTATCCATGCGAGCATGTGGGTCCTCTGAGGTCGGGGTAGGCACGGTGATGGGAGGTGGGGCAACCTCGGTCAGACTATGTAGAGTGAACGGCATGGCCTGTGGTGCTGACTGATTGGGTGGAGGGGGTGGTGGCACTGTAGGGTCATACTGGGCGCCATCCTGAGGCGGGACCTACTGAGCCTGCTGCCCATCTATCCTCCGGCCGAGGCTAGCTATAGCCTCCTGAATCAAAGCCATGGCCTCAGCAAACTGATCGACGGTAACTACCTGTGAATCCATATCTCTCTGATTTGATCTCTGGTCTGACTGGTCCGATACCCTGATCAATCTACCCTCAACTCTGATCCAAGAAGTCGAACCTGGACTGAACGTATCGATACTCCTACAACAGTGGAAATACTAGATAAGATACGGGGTAAGGGAAACTTCACAAAGAATGTCTATCAAATGTATTGAAAGGTAGCCCGGGAGCAATCAAACTGATATCCAGTCCTAAGCAAATATATAAGATACTACTGTGAAGGTAACTAAACCTGTCACTACTGAACCAGCTCTGAAGGCCCACAGATGCACCCACGTGTTCGGGAAGGAAAATTCTAATTGAAATGTCTAAGGCTCAACTTACAAGGTCAAGGCGGCTCTAAAAGGAGATAGGTGGACTTTAAAAGATCCCTAGCAGAAGCGATCGTACCCTCCGGTGGTACGCAACCCTCTACACGCCTCCGAAGAGACGGGGCGCTTCCATGCAAGGTGGGCATCACCTCCACACATGCACTACCTCGACATCCCAGGGGGTTTCTTATGGTGAAACCTCTCAAACTCTCAACGCTCAATGGTCAACTAGAGTGCAGAGTGAACTGTGTGGGTGCATCCGATAACCCTAAGAAGCTAAAACGGGAAAGGAAACACACTGGCCACACAAATATCCATGAAACCTAGCTTCGGGCTATACAGGTCTTCAATGATCGGACTCCAATCGACATAAAAGTGTCGCTCTCCTCTAGAATGCTCCCATGCATCGATATAGCCCGTCGTTAGACCTCACTCCTAATCTCTAGCTCGGTCAGAGAGCAAGCACATAGAAGGTCTCACACTTGCAATAGTGAGAACCGAGATGACAGGAATGACCAAAACCAAGAGAGTTGGAGGTAAGGGGATATACATGCGGCCCACAGAGACAAGCAACATGCAATCACATAGAAGGAAGGCAGTCATGCAACATGCAATCAAGCAGAGTACAGGGTATATCATTCATGTCCACACAAACCATGATAAATAGATAAAAAGTGATACATATATACATCATGCTCAAAGACGATCAAGAGGATATACAACCTAGTGAACCAACGTGCCAAATCAATCGATATCGGAATGAATCGATATTACATCATGTTAAAAAATGAATCTATACATGCAAGGCGACTAAAACAATCATGGCAAACATCGGAATCACTATGCTAAACGAAGCAAGATAGGTAATCAATGCAATCAACATGTCAATATTTCCAACGAATATGGCAATGAAGCACAAAGAAAGTAGCCATCATAGGATCCTTAATCAAGACGAATGAATCGTCGCAAGCAACATGTCAGGAATTCTCAATGCACAATCAAGATATGAGTACCCAATGATCGACCCATCAAACGCCAGGTTTGCTTCATCTTAAGTTCAAGATTGACTCTCTAAACATCCCTAGTGGAGTCGCCATTTTGTGGACCCCTCCATTTCGGCTCATGCTGTGGACCCGCATTTTTCACGTGCGCCCCCACTCGATCGGCGAGACCCGCTTTTTATTTGTGAAAAATTAATTTTTAGAAAAGTCGGAGTCGCCACTTATTTTATTTTTATTTTAAAGGGAAAATAAAACAAGAAAGAAAAACCCTAAAAAAAAATGACTCCATAATTTTTGGAAAAGCATGTCTTTGAAAACCCAAGTCTTGGTCCGGGGATCAGGTTACTTATTGGGAAGGTACCTCTAAGAGGTAGTACCCCTCTAAGCCCTATAAAGGTCTCTACTGACAAAGTTAAGGGAAGTGTGGTCATTAATCAGTTAATTATAGGTACCTAAGTAGGCTAGATGATTTCAAATATTGCATGCCTAACAAGAAAACCAACCATAAGAGAGAGTCGAAGTGCGTACCTGAACGACTTCTCAAGCGCTATCATGAAACATAAGAGATTAGTTTGGAAATGTGACACATTATATGTATTTTATCAAAGATGATCAAACAAGCATCAAGACAATCAATTATGGCATCAAACATGGTCATGGTTCATGATAACATACATATTCATAGAATTTTAGAGTTGAAGGGTAGAAAGAGCGTACCTGATTAGCGAACATCCATACGTCTATGGGAACAAGGGTATCTCAACAATAAATATAAAACGAATCATGTATGTCATCAAGGAGAATAAAAAATCAACATATCAAGCAAACAATATTGAAGAGAGTATCATAAATTTCGGGCCCCCACCAAAGCCCTAATTAATTTCACATGAGTTTGTTCTATGAATTCCATTATTTGGAATCATAAAATTTATTCATGCTTAGAAAAAATTGAGAAAATCAGTTGAAAATCAAATAAATTAGTGAAAACGCGTGCCAGAAGGAAAATGGCAGCAAGAGTGTGTTAGAATATGGATTTTAAACCTAGAAAGGACCTAAGATGAATTTTTTTCAAAGCCGGGAATGTTTAGTCGAACAATGGTTCAAAAATTCAATTTAAAACAGTAAGTTCCCAATCAAAGAAGCAAATAGAGGAGAAGGTGTGTATAGCAAGGTTGCCATGAAGTGAAGCCAGGAGATTCCGGATAGAAGGGACCAATTCACTACAAAAGTGTACAACTGTCAAATGCTTCAACTTAAAAGATATCTTGATTTGTAAGCTCAACTGGATTCTCCTCAACAGAAGTCAAATATTGAATAGAAGGTTCGGAATTTCCAATTTTCTGCATTGAGAGATTTCCTGCATTCTGCTAGCTTTCAATTGATTAAGCCTTTCAACTTTTACCTCAATCTGCCATAAAAGCGGCCTAGTAGATTTTGGAACTTGAGTGATTGACTCCTCATGTCGACGTTCACTAGCTTGATAACGCTTTTGAAGATCCTCAATGTCTCTATAGAACCAATCCTCTCTAAACACAGCCTGTTGCTCTGTTTAACGTTTGTCGTAGTTCTTCGAAGGGCCTGAACCAGCGTGGCTTTACGTTCCTCAGCTTCTCTTAGACGAATTTCTAGTTCAGTTCTGGCTTCACTGTTAACCCATGCCTCAACTAATGCTTCAGTCAATAAGATTCAGCAACTTCTTAGCGTGAAACTTTCTTGCTATCGATTCTGTTGCATGATAGGGCATCTTGAGAAAACCCCACTCCTCTCATTGTTTGTATTCTCATATGCCTTAGCTGGAAGTTGAAACACCAATTATAAGGTTTCTTCAAGCTTCATGCTGTCAGCCTCTTCAGCCTGTGGTCTAGTTTCAGTTATGGCATTTGTTTGTAGTGTCCTATTTTTCCGAATTAGCCTCAAAGATATTCACAAGCTTGCCCTCCAACTGTGCTTCCTGTTTCATTCTTTTCCTTTTCTCACATATATATATCATCCCTCAAGACCTAAATTTGTTTCCAAAAAGGAAAATTCTCCTATTTCTTTTCTTCTTCTCTTCTTTTCCTTTTTTTAAAATCTTCCCATTCAAAAGCAATCTTCCCCATTTCGAATTCCCCTCCAAAACCTTCCGAGGAGGGTCTCACCTTCCTTAAACTCCAATGGTAAGTTTCCTTGCAAAAACATGAAATTTTTAAAAGTAAATAATTGAATGAATAACTAAACAAGTAAACAAAATAAATACATAAATAAAATAAAATAAAAGTCTTAGTAGGCCTAGTGTGCCTAAGTGGGCCTAGGGTGCCTAAGTGGACCTAAGTAGACTACCCTAAAAGCTATCTTAAAAATGAATGAAAAGCCTAAGGTGGTGTTTGTTTTTTTACTTAATTCTAAATAGAACCTTAATACTTAATAGTATTAAATATTAGGTTGTTTGTTTTTGTAGTATTTTATTTGTATTAAGTATTAAAAAGTAAAAAAAAAAAAACCATTGTGTTATTTTTTCTATTTAGAAAAAGTCACATATTTTGGCTTTTTCTATTTAGTAAAAAGTTTATAATAAGTCATGAAAAAGTAAAAAAAACAAACAACCTAAATTCTAAAACTAAATGGTTTTCAGTAAAAAGCCAAAAAAACAAACACCACCTAAGTCTAAAATAAGGCTGCCAAAGGTAGCAATAAGAGGTCAGATAATCCTTCAGCTAAAATCTCCAGGGTGACTCAGAAAAAGGTAAGTCGTACGAGTAGTAATGGGCCACCAAGGAGTTACTATGGGGCACTGAAAACAAATTTAAAGACATGTGCTAAATGGACAAAATTGAGGGTCTACAAATATGCCCCTCTTCGGTATAGATCACGAGTGTAGAGAATGTGAGTAGAAACACGAGTAATGAGCGGAATGAAGTGAACTATATCGAAGAATTAAAGAAGGACCAGAGATTTTGTCGTAGCACATGAGAAGGTAAGGTCAAAAGATGGGGTCTCAACGACATGGATGGGACAACTTTATGCGGGGGAATGACAATAAAGAGAGAACGGTATGTGACGAGTAGCACAAAGATGGAAAAATGTGAAAAATGATGACTCAAAGTCATGGATCAGATGAATGAATCTGGGTCATGGACAAGATGAACGACTCTGGGTCTAAAATAGGATAAATGACTCAGGGTCATGGGCTCAGGGCTCTAAAAGGAAAGAATAACTATGGGTCATAAAAGGGAAAACGACTCTAGGTCGAGAGCCCTAGGCTCTAAATGGAAAAGAAATGACTCTGGGTCATAAATGGAAAACAACTCTAGGTCAAGAGCTCTAGGCTCTAAATAGGAAAGAATGACTCTAGGTCAAAATGGAAAATGACTCTGGGTCGAGAGCTCTGGGCTCTAAATAGATAGCCGATTAGGATACTTTCCGACTCAAGGTGCCGGGTCGAGGCCACTCACAAGTGGCTAGAATGATGAAAACGAAACATCTCAGGGATGTAAATGATACAAATGACTCCGGGTCGTGAGCTCAGGGCTCGGGGTGGAATGAATGACTCTGGGTCATGATGCAATGAGTAATTCAGGGTACGATGAATAGCTCAGGGCTATAGATGGAATGAATAACTCTGGGTCATGATGCGATGAGTAACTCGGGGTTACGATGAATAGCTCAGGGCTATGAGCTTCTGGCTCTAATGACTGATCGGCTAAAAGGATAATGCGATACGCAAACTCCAGGTCAAACCACTCATGGGCGACCAAATGATGAAGGCTCAGCTCAGGGCCGGAAAGACTCCGGGTCTATAGGAAACGATAGCTCAGGGCTACCAGGCTCAGGGCCTAAGGGAAGAAAGATAGCTTAGAGCTATAAGACTCAGGGTCTAGAAGAGAAGGATAGCTCAGGGCTACTAGGCTCAAGGCCTAGAAAGAAATGAAAGCTCAGGGCTACTAGACTCGGGGCCCAAGGGAAGAAGAATAACTCAAGGCTACAAGGCTCAGGGCCTAGAAGGGAATAATAGAGAAGACCAACTCGAAAGTGGATATAAAATAAATGGGTGCAAAAGCAAATACCCAAAATGCTAAGGGTCGAACTACTAAACCCAAGAAGGGAAATATGCCCCAGTATCCAAGCTGCTCACACTACTGAAACAGCCGGTAAATCAATCATCTGCTGAAATCAATGGGTCAGGAACCGAATACGTCACAACAAACCTCTAAAAAGTCAAAACCGAAAGAACCCTCTATGTTTGAAAAACTGCTCTGTCTACAAATCTCAAAAGGTAAATCTCAAAGCGTGTATATCGTGGCTCATCTAAAAGCAAATCTTAAAGTACACAAAATGGTGCTCATCTGGATAACCCAATATGCAAGGTAACAATGGCGAAAACAAATCTGTCTCATGAACATCTAGCTAAAGGATCCACCCATGCTCATCAGGTGAAATATGATGTGATCCATCTCTATCTCAACAAATCCATATAGGGGGGTCCTGATACAATCAATCATCGAAAGTTCTGGGCTAGTACTCAATCTGAAACCAAACTGGCTACTGTCCCAATCTCAAGGATACTCAAAGAAAATGGGGAAATATGCCCCAGTATAAGATCTGATATCAAAGTCATGAGGTAAACAACCGACACTAATCATCCATCCTCATACCACTGCCCAAACAAAATCTTGTCAAGGAGAGGGGAATATGCCCCAGTATGGATATCCGATGTCGAAGTCGTGAGGCAAACAACAAACAATGATCATCCATTCTCGTACCACTGCCCCAACACAATCTCATCAAGGAGAGGGGAATATGCCCCAGTATGGATATCTGATGTACAATAAAGAGTCTGTCAAAATCAACCAAACATCTCTATAACCATGAATAAGGATAGTCATACCGCACAATAACATATAGGAATCTCGAGGGAATGGGGGAATATGCCCCAGTGTGAATATATAATGCACAACCAAAGGATGAATCCAACATCATCAATCAACTGTCCTCAACTCAACAATAATCCGCTAAGAAGTCAGAATGAAGTATCGACCAATGCCTCAAGGGAGACACTCTAAATCTAATCTCAAATGAATAGCTAAAATGATGAGGAATGTGGTAATCTTAGGAGTAGAAGCACGTCTCTAATGAATCCCTAATTGAATCCAACATGAATCTGGTAACCTCGAAATGGGGAAATATGTCCCAACATGCCAGATCTATACATTGCACTGAAAACTGTCTCCACTCAATAATAACCTACTAGTCCATCTCAAAATACTCCGCAAATGGAACCTATAATCATGAAAGTTGTCAATGAACTCAACAATGCTCCACTAAAACTAATACCATCTCAACATACTCCACTAGGGATCTCAGATCAATGAAAATGTCCAGGCTCAAAGAAAGTGCTCCACTAGGGGCTCATCTCAACCAAATGAAAGGGGAATATGCCCCAGTAAGATAATTGATGCACAATAGAATGAAAATCTGGATAGCATCAAATATCAAACATAAAATGAAGCAATCATCCACATCCATCACCAAATCACCTCCAAGTATCAAAGAAGCATTTCCCATAAGAAGAAACATGACAACATCTATATATCAACCAAATCCCAAACACCAACCTAAGTAGAGGCTGTCAAAGATAACATCTGATCTCATGGCCTCAAGGTGGTCTTAAGACACGGGACGTAATGTAGGCCAAGGCGATAGGGTGAAAGAAATGAAGGGAAACTAGGCTCAAATACCCAATGATCAAACCCATACCCTCGTGTATAAGATGTAATGCATAGAAAAAATCTCATGAGCCATGGACCTAAAGGTAACCAAAGGAAATGTCGATGGCGAAATTAGAGAAAGATGAGTAGTCAAACCATCAATGAAACATGTGAATGATGTGAAGAAGGTATCAAAACAAAAATGTGTATCAATATGTAGGAAATGGATAAAAAGTGGAACGAAGATTTGGAAATGGGTGAGGAGATACAAAGTAAGGCAATAAGAAAGGGGAATGAATGATGATCAATCCATATCAGTACAATAAGGGAAAGTCATATCACTAATGATGGAGTGGTGGGTAAGACAATGATCCGGAGACCCTAGTAAAAAGATTACTCATCTCTCATACCTAATATATATCAATCATGATCCAAGAAGCATAGGATCCCATAGAACTCTCACATGAACCCTTGACACTCCAAATGCATAACGAGAGTGGCTTAAGAGTGAAAAACTCATAAAAATAAAAAATAAAAAACTCACAAAAACCCACAATGACAAATATACCAAATAAATGAACCTCAAAAGGTGACATAAACGCCCAATGGAGCAAGATACCATACATAAACATATCATTGCGGTTTTTTTTTTTTTTTGCACATGCTCTGATCATCAATAAATCAAACTCCAATGGGAAATATATAAGGAATGAACAAACTCTCTCAAATCACTAGTGAATACATGAACCCCATCCCATGAGATAATCTCTCAAACCAAAATCTCCGAATCAATGTCAGATGATGGGATGAATAGAGTGATATGATTGTCCTCTTTGCACTAAGATGTGAAGAATCATCAACCCCAGGAAGAGAATAGATAATATGAGACAAATAATGATGAAAACAAGAAAGAGAATGAATATGTGGTGATAATAAAATAAAACAAATGGGATGATAAGGATATGATAGGAAGAAAGAGAAGATAGGCCTATAAGTCTAAAGCTCATGAGACTTTCTTAACAAAGCATGGGTATACATCAAAGGGCCCCAACCCAAGTATAGAAATGGTAATCAAGGCTATAAGGGAAGAAAAAGGTTTAAGCGTACCACGTGAAGCTCAATGGGCTAGCAACGATCTAATATATAGAGGTGATAAAGTATAAGGCTAACCGAAATGATGGCCACCCATCCTGCAACCATGGTCTCAAATATAATACTTCTTCAGCTGATCCACATTGGTAGGGTCTAAAAATTGGTCTTTATCTAGATATGTCAATCATATTTCCTCTTTGGGGTCAACTCTCTAATGAAATACGGTGTAGTCCAAGTAAGCCCCTAGGGTCTCCTGGAATAGATGAATCTCCATAACCATAACTGGGCTAACATCGTCCTCAAACACATCATCAATATAAGTGGAATTCCCCAACATAAATAAATTGAATCTCTCCTGAACTCTCAACAATGAATATCTCAAGCATATCGAGAGAGTGAACTATCTCTGGCTAATCTATGCTAGCCATCCACCTATCATCCAACACATCCATCTCAGACTCATCATAAAGAAAACCGTGTCAATCAAATCTCACATCTTAGAGGAAAAATCTATCATCCTCTATAAGAACTCTCATCTGATAATCTTTAACTCATAATCCACTAAACTGATCATATGTATGAAGTCATCCTTAACAATGTCACTGGTTAACTGGGTGGTGGGGGTGGGCGGTAATGAATCATACGACATCTCATCCTGAACTGAATGCTATCTATCTCACTGTCCATCAATCATCTGGTTCAAACCCATTAATGTCTCTTGAATGGAGTCGTGGTGACTGCAAGTCGATCAACTATAACATGCTGAAGATCCATACCTGACTGCTTTGAAACCCTGATCAATTTATCTCCAACTCGGATATAAGAAGTCGAATCTAAACTGAAACGAATAACACTCCTATAAGGTACAAAGGCACGAAAAGATAAATGACATGAAGAAAACTCAGAAGAGGTGGAAACACACTAATCACTAAGTAGAAAGGTGGCCCAATTGAAACTCAAATATGTACCAATCTCTGAGCACACCAAAAGTAGACTACGGAGAGGATAACTGAACCCAATTGTGACCAAGGCAACTCTGAAGGTCCACAAATGCACCCACGTGTAGGAATGAAATCTTAATTGGATCTAGGCTAGCCTACAAGGTCGAGGTGGCTCTATAGGATAAAATGGGTGGGTCAAAGGATCCCTAGCAGAAGCAATCGTACCCTCCGGCGGTAAGCAACCCTCTGCACACCTCCAAGGAGATGGGGTGCTTCCATGCAAGGTGGTCATCACCTCCACACATGCACTTCCTCGCGTTCCCAAGAGGTTTCTTAATGGTGAAGGCTCTTCCATCTCTCAACACTCAAGGATAATCTAAAGTGTACAATGAAGGATGTGGGTGCATCCGAAAAACCTAAGATCTAAAGTGAGATAGTGAACAAAGACAAGCAAATCATACGAACATGCAAGAGAAAGGGTTGTCATGCAACAAGCAATCATGCGAAGCAGATAAATATCAAACAATCAAAGTCCTACCTAGCATATGTGAGAGTGAATCATGCTAAAGTGAGCAAACAGTTAAGTGATCGTTCAAGGCAAACGCAACAAACAGTCATGCTAAGCAGATAAATATCAAACAAACAAAGTCCTATCTAACATATGTGAGAGTGAATCATGTGAAAGTGAGCAAACAGTTAAGTGATCATTCAAGGCAAACGCAACAAACAGTCATGCTAAGCAGATAAATATCAAACAAACAAAGTCCTATCTAACATATGTGAGATTGAATCATGTTAAAGTGAGCAAAACAATCAAGTGATCATCCAAGGCAATCAAACATGTTAAGATAGCAAACCAAACAAGCAAGCAAATCGAATCACCTTGCCTAAAAAAAGAGGTACCCACTAATCTACCAATTAAACGCCACATTTTCCTCAACTAGTGTTCAAGCTTGATCCTCAAAATCCCCAGTGGAGTCGCCAATTTGTGGACCCGCATTTTTCACGTGCGCCCCCACTCGATCGACGAGACTCGCTTTTTATTTGTAAAAAATTAATTTTTAGAAAAGTCGGAGTCGCCACTTATTTTATTTTTATTTTAAAGGGAAAATAAAACAAGAAAGAAAAACCCTAAAAAAAAGTGACTCCATAATTTTTGGAAAAGCATGTCTTTGAAAACCCAAGTCTCGGTTCGGGGATCAGGTTACTTATTGGGAAGGTACCTCTAGGAGGTAGCACCCCTCTAAGCCCTATAAAGGTCTCTACTGACAAAGTTAAGGGAAGTGTGGTCATTAATCAATTAATTATAGGTACCTAAGTAGGCTATATGATTTCAAATATTGCATGCCTAACAAGAAAACCAACCATAAGAGAGAGTCGAAGTGCGTACCTGAACGACTTCTCAAGTGCTATCATGAAACATAAGAGATTAGTTTGGAAATGTGACACATTATATGTATTTTATCAAAGATGATCAAACAAGCATCAAGACAATCAATTATGGCATCAAACATGGTCATGGTTCATGATAACATACATATTCATAGAATTTTAGAGTTGAAGGGTAGAAAGAGCGTACCTAATTAGCGAGCATCCATACGTCTATGGGAATAAGGGTATCTCAACAATAAATATAAAACGAATTCATGTATGTCATCAAGGAGAATCAAAAATCAACATATCAAGCAAACAATATTGAAGAGAGTATCATAAATTTCGGGCCCCCACCAAAGCCCTAATTAATTTCGCATGAGTTTGTTCTATGAATTCCATTATTTGGAATCATAAAATTTATTCATGCTTAGAAAAAATCGAGAAAATCAGTTGAAAATCAAATAAATTAGTGAAAACGCGTGCCAGAAGGAAAATGGCAGCAAGAGTGTGTTAGAATATGGATTTTATACCTAGAAAGGACCTAAGATGAATTTTTTTCAAAGCTGGAAATGTTTAGTCGAACAATGGTTCAAAAATTCAATTTAAAACAGTAAGTTCCCAATCAAAGAAGCGGATAGATGAGAAGGTGTGTATAGCAAGGTTGCCATGAAGTGAAGCCAGGAGATTCCGGATAGAAGGGACCAATTCACTACAAAAGTGTACAACTGTCAAATGCTTCAACTTAAAAGATATCTTGATTTGTAAGCTCAACTGGATTCTCCTCAACAGAAGTCAAATACTGAATAGAAGGTTCGGAATTTCCAATTTTCTGCATTGAGAGGTTTCCTGCATTCTGCTAGCTTTCAATTGATTAAGCCTTTCAACTTTTACCTCAATATTCCATAAAAGCGGCCTAGTAGATTCTGGAACTTGAGTGATTGACTCCTCATGTCGACGTTCACCAGCTTGATAACGCTTTTGTAGATCTTCAATGTCTCTACAGAACCAATCCTCTCTAAACACAGCCTGTTGCTCTGTTTAGCGTTTGTCGTAGTTCTTCAAAGGGCCTGAACCAGCGTGGCTTTACGTTCCTCAGCTTCTCTTAGACGAATTTCTAGTTCAGTTCTGGCTTCACTTTTAACCCATGCCTCAACTAATGCTTCAATCAATAAGATTCAGCAACTTCTTCGCATGAAACTTTCTTGCTATCGATTCTATTGCATGACAGGGCATCTTGAGAAAACCCCACTCCTCTCCTTGTTTGTATTCTCACATGCCTTAGCTGGAAGTTGAAACACCAATTATAAGGTTTCTTCAAGCTTCATGTTGTCAGCCTCTTCAGCCTGTGGTCTAGTTTCAGTTATGGCATTTGTTTGTAGTGTCCTATTTTTCCGAATTAGCCTCAAAGATATTCACAAGCTTGCCCTCCAACTGTGCTTCCTGTTTCATTCTTTTCCTTTTCTCACATATATATATATCATCCCTCAAGACCTAAATTTGTTTCCAAAAAGGAAAATTCTCCTATTTCCTTTCTTCTCCTCTTCTTTTCCTTTTTTTAAAATCTTCCCATTCAAAAGCAATCTTCCCCATTTCGAATTCCCCTCCAAAACCTTCCGAGGAGGGTCTCACCTTCCTTAAACTCCAATGGTAAGTTTCCTTGCAAAAACATGAAATTTTTTAAAGTAAATAATTGAATGAATAACTAAACAAGTAAACAAAATAAATAAATAAATAAAATAAAATAAAAGTCTTAGTAGGCCTAGTGTGCCTAAGTGGGCCTAGGGTGCCTAAGTGGACCTAAGTAGACTGCTCTAAAAGCTATCTTAAAAATGAATGAAAAGCCTAAGTCTAAAATAGGGCTGCCAAAGGTCGCAATAAGAGGTCAGATAATCCCTCAGCTAAAATCTCCAGGGTGACTTAGAAAAAGGTAAGTCGTACAAGTAGTAATGGGCCACCAAGGAGTTACTATGGGGCACTGAAAACAAATTTAAAAACATGTGCTAAAGGGACAAAATTGAGGGTCTACACATGCGTTTTCTACTCGATGGTGAGCTTGATTTTACTTTGAAAATGATTTTATTGTTTGAAAAATGACTTGGAGTCGCCACTTATTTTTGTTTTATTATTTTTTTAAAAGGGTAAACAAAATAAGAAAGAAAACCCTAAGTGTGACTCCTCATTTTGGAAAAGGTGATCTATGAAAAACTGAATCGGGCTCGGGGGTCAGGTTACTTATCGGGAAGATACGGTAAAGACCATAGCACCCCTCTAAGTTCCTAAAGTCGAGTCTCTACTAATAAAATGAAGCTGACATGACAATCAATAGGAAAATCAATGGATACTCGAGTCGATTATGTATATATGGGAATCAGAACATGCATAGAGAATGACCAGAATAGGAATGGATGCATACCTGAGCCACGAACGAGCGATGCGTTATCATAAAAACAGAGTCAGTGCACAATATAGGGCACGGAATATATCATATGCATTACCAAACAGAAATTAAAATTGTTCGAAGGAAAACTGGATTTTTGAAATTCATTTTGAAAATCGGAGTCTTAGAGATTATTTGAAAATCGGATTTTTAGAAATTAAATATAGGAATGAGAATTTTAGAAATTATATTTGAAAGGAATTGGAATTTCAGATAACTAAATTTAGGAATCGGAATTTTGAAGAATTATTTAAAGACGGAATTTTAATAAATAAATAAGTGAATAAATAAATGAATGCAATAATAATAATGATGAAATAATAAAGATTAGGTAAATAATTGCAAAAAATAGAATTTTAGAGATTGGAGATTGAATTTAGAGATTGAAATTTTGAGAAATTATTTGGAGACAAGATTTTAAATATATGAATAAGTGAATAAATAAATGAACGGGATAATAATAATAACGAAAATAATCATTAAACAGCTGAATGTGAATAGTGGAATTTTTTAGATTGAAAATTAAATTTGGAAAACAGAATTTTGAAAAATTGAACTTTAATTATTGGAATTTGTAAAATAAATTAATGGAATAATAATAATAATAATGAGAATAATATTTAAACGAATGAACGTGAATAGTGTAATCTTTGAGATTGAAAATTAAATTCGGAAGTCAGATTTTTCAAGAATTGAACTTTAATGATTTGAATTTTTAAAAGAAATAAATAAATAAATATGGAATAATAATAATAATAACAAAAATAATGGTTAAGTGAATGAACGTGAATAGTGGAATTTTTGTTTAAAAGAAATAAGTAAATAAATATGGAATAATAATAATAATGACAAAAGAAATGGTTAAGCGAATGAACATGAATAGTGGAATTTTTTATATTGAAAATTAAATTCGAAAGTAAGATTTTTGAATAATTAAATTTTAATGATTGAAAATTTTAAGATAAATAAATAAATAAACATGAAATAATAATAATACTAACAAAAATAATGTTTAAACGAATGAACGTAAATAGTGAAATTTTTGAGATTGAAAATTAAATTCGGAAGTCAGATTTTTGAAGAATTGAACCTTAATGATTTGAATTTTTAAAATAAATAAATAAATAATTATGGAATGATAATAATAATAACAAAAATAATTTTTAAACAAATGAACGTGAATAGTAGAATTTCGGAGATCGAAAATTTGAAGAGTTATTTAGAAATAATATTTTAAATAAATGAATAAGTGAATAGATAAACGAATGGAATAATAGTAATAATGATTAGGTAAATAATTGTGAAAATTGGGAAGTGAACTTGGGAATTAGAAAATTGAAGAATTATTTAGAGATGGAATGTCGGAAAATTAAATTTCGAAAACTAGAAACCTGAAAAATTATTTTAAGGATGGAATGTTGGAAAATTAAATTTCGAAAAGTGGAAACCCGAAAAATTATTTGAAGGATGAAACGCCGGAAAATTAAATTTCGAAAAGTGAAAACTCGAAAAATTATTTTAAGGATGGAATGTCAGGAAATTAAATTTCGAAAATTGGAAACCCAAAAAATTATTTTAAGGATGGAATGTCAGAAAATTAAATTTCAAAAATTGGAAACCCGAAAAATTATTAAGGATGGAAGGTCGGAAAAATAAATTTCGAAAAGTAGAAACCCGAAAAATTATTTTAAGGATGGAATGTCGGAAAATTAAATTTCGAAAATTGGAAACCCGAAAAATTATTTTAAGGATGAAATGTTGGAAAATTAAATTTCGAAAATTGGAAACCCGAAAAATTATTTTAAGGATGGAATGTCGGAAAATTAAATTCGAAAATTGGAAACCCGAAAAATTATTAAGGATGGAAGGTCGAAAAAATAAATTTCGAAAAGTGGAAACCCGAAAAAATATTTTAAGGATGGAATGCCGAAAAATTAAATTTCGAAAAGTGGAAACCCGAAAAATTATTTTAAGGATGGAATGTCGGAAAATTAAATTTCGAAAATTGGAAACCCGAAAAATTATTTTAAGGATGGAATGTCGGAAAATTAAATTTCGAAAATTGGAAACCCGAAAAATTATTAAGGATGGAATATCGGAAAATTAAATTTTGAAAATTGAAAACTCGAAAAATTATTAAGGATGGAAGTTCGAAAAATTAAATTTCGAAAAATGGAAACCCGAAAAAAAATATTTTAAGGATGGAATGCCGGAAAATTAAATTTCAAAAAGTGAAAACCCGAAAAATTATTTTAAGGATGGAATGTCGGAAAATTAAATTTCGAAAAGTGGAAACCCGAAAAATTATTAAGGATGGAAGGTCGAAAAATTAAATTTCGAAAACCGGAATATTTAGAGAATTACTTTGATATCCAAAACGTGAAGAACTAATAAAAGAAATATGAATTGTGGTGATCTTTAAGTGCACGTCTCCAGTGTAATGCCCATAAACCCATTTTACATTTTTTTTTTTTTTTTTACCACCTGAGCAAACAGCTTTTGCATGAAGATTGATGAGTGGGTATTGAAGAATGATGACATGGGCAAGGTAATGGAATACTAGTTGGAAATAAATAAAAAAATGAAAATCCTGCAGACCCATTTAATTCGACATCAAACCAGAAAGCAAAACCATGCATTAAACCCCATGATCCAAGTGCCACAGCAGGTGCTACACGAAATCTAGCATACAGCTACCCATCATCAGCATGCTTCTTCACCATGCTTTCCAGAATGTCACCATCTCCAAGATTTGTAGCGCCTGGCATTCCTCCCGGCAGCAAAATGAGATCGATCGAAATCAGCACCAGCGCAGTCAGAAATTGGGGCATCCGCAACAATATCCACGCCTTGGTACGTGTCAACTTGAAGCCGCTTCCTCACAGGGACGACGGTCACATTGACGCCAGCTCGCTGGAGCTCATCAATGGTGATCACTACTTCTATCAACTTCGAGCCATAGGCGTTCGAAACCAAACCTTACGGGAAGATGCAGCCATTGATGATGGGGACTTAGTGGAGGACTTGGTGAGTGGATGCTGGAAATTTTCTCTTATTACCCACTTAATAATCTCAGAGATGGACGAGAGACGACTCAGATATATATCACTGTCCGATAGAAGGTATCATAGTACGAGTAGTGAAAGATCTATAAATAAAGGCCAAACAGAAAGAGGGCTTCTTTTCGATACCTAAGGCCACTAGTGATGAGTGGAAGTTCTCATTTCTATGCATGTTACCCTTGCATAGAAAATGAAGAACCAGCTTAACGTCTTAGACAATAAAAAATGAGCATCCCGAACATCAGAAATGAGTAAAATATGACTGTAAAAGTGAAGAACCTCAAGTGGGAGATGATCTAACCTGAAGGCCTCCCTTGGAGCAAAATCGCTTGGTTCTCAGTGAGCTATAAAACTCCCACCTTTGCCCCCCTCGAAAGCACCAGAAAAACCCCTGCCTCTCTCTGGCTTTCTCCTCCTTTCTTTTTTCTCCTTCTTTTCGTTCTTCTTTTCCCTGTTTCTATCTTCTTTGGCAAGTCACTACTTGCTTTCCTGTTCACTAGTCAGCGGCATGGCCTCCTCCACCCACTAGCATGGCCGGCCATCTTGACTTGCTGCCTCCACCAATCTAGCTTCCTCCAACAGAAAAGCCCCCCCCCCCCAACTCACTTATCCTAGGTGTCGCCAGCTCCTCCAGGTGGAGAGACATTATCCTTCCCATGCCATAAAAAAAAATCCCTTAAAAAAAAACTAACCGTCTTTGCTCTCTTAAGGGGGTCTACACTTATCTTATTTGGTTTCTATAACAGAAATTTAAGTGAACAAAAAACTCTTAAGGGGGTCTACACTTATCTTATTTGGTTTCTATAACAGAAATTTAAGTGAACAAAAAATTGTCAACTTCAATTTTTAAAGCTATTTTTAAAGCTATTTTTAAGATAAATCTCTATTATTTACATAAGAACTCATACTATTTTTAATTTTCAAAAATAAAAAATGTATTCAATGTCCACTTAAATTTTGTAAAAAATGAACGTTGAATAAACTCTCCTAATCAAATTATTTTATCATTTACCTAAAGATTTATGCTTATCAAAAATAAATCAACCACACTGAGAATTGGTAATTCTAGGTAGCTAGTAACACATGCAATCACCAGAAAGTCAATGAAGAGTACATATATTCATGTCTCTTCCTCTATGAATTCCTCAAAAGACGCCATCCATGAGCTCATTGATCGCATCCATAAAACAATGAACAAGAAGAGATCATCCCGTAGGCGTATCATCAAAAGGTTGATAAAAGAACTTATACCTCACCCTTTGAGCTCTAGAATAGAATCTACAAAATAACTCAATTTTTCTTTCCTTTTTTTGAACTACTTTTTACCAAAATCCCAAAGCCCTAAATGTAATTTATATTTGGACTTAGAGAATACTTAAAATAAATAACACAATCAATGGCCTTAGAGAACTTTTCAAGGGTTGGATAAACATAGCTCAACAAATTTAGTTTAAAATAACCTTCAAAATTACTTATTCAAGATCTATTAAATAAAAATAAAAATAAAATAAAACCTTTTGAAAACCTTTTCTATACAAAAATTAAAAAAATATATATAAAAAATTGAAAACTCATCTTATATGCTTTCTATAACTGAAATTTTTGAGTGAACAAAAAATTGTAAAATTCAATTTTTTTCTTCTATTTTTCAAAACAATTATTTTTAAGATAAATCTCTATTATTTATATAAGAGCTCATACTATCTTTTATTTTCAAAAATAAAAAATGTATTCAAAGTCTAATTAAATTTTGTGGATAAGGGACCTTGAGCAAACTCTCATAGTCACATTACTTAATCATTTACCTAAAGATTTATGCTTGAGAATTGATAATTCTAGGTAGCTAGTAACACATGGAATCACAAGAAAGCTGATGAAGAGTATGTATGTTTTGGTCTATTCCTTAAAGCTCACATACCACTCATCAAGCTCACTCATCACACCCATAAAACAATGAATGAAAGAGTTCAAGAAGAGATTAGATTGCAGCAACTTCTCCAAAACATTGATGAAAGAACTTGTACCTTCCCCCATTAAGCTCTAGAACAATGCCCAAAAAACAACCTAATTTTTCTTTCCATTTTTTGAACCAATTTTGAACAAGATTGCCCTAGATACTATTTATATTTCAACTTAGAGAATTCTTAAAATATGTAGCCCAATACATGGGAGAAGAAACTTTTCATGGGCTAGCTAAACTTAGCTCAACAAATTTACCTTAATATTGACCCTTTAAATTACCATTCAAGATCTATTAAATAAAAATTCTCAAAAACCTTTTCCATACAAAAAATTAAAAAAAATTATAGAAAAAATTGAAAACTTATCTTATATGCTCTCCATAACAAAAATTTCAAGTGAACAAAAAACTATTAACTTCATTTTTTAAGCTATTTTTAAAATTATTTACGTTTAAGATAAATCTCTATTATTCATATAAGAACTCATACTAAAAATAAAAAATGTTTTCAAAGTCTACTTAAATTTCATAATGAACCTTGAACAAACTCTCCCAATCAAATTATTTTATCATTTACCTAAAGATTTATGTGTAGACCCCCTGTTTTAAACCAAGTGTATTTGGTTCAATGATATGATTTTTATTATTATTACCTTCTTTTATTATTTTTATAAGTTGAAGCAAGGCATTTCAAGAAGGATCCGGGGGGTAGAATTTAGTGAGGAGTGGGGGGGGGGGGGGGGACCCCTTTCTACAAGGAGAGCAGCTTCAAAGACACGGCAAAGAGACATGGGCGGACCATGCTGGTGGTCAGGGACGCCATGCTTGCTGAGTGGAGGAACAGTAGGGCAAGTAGAGGCTTGCCAAGGAAGATAGGAAGAGGAGAGATTGAAAAAAAAAAGGGGGGGGGGGGGGGGGGGGGGAAGGAGGAAAAAGGAAGGGGGTTCTGGGAGCTCGGGAGGGAGACGCAAGCTGGAGGAGTTTCTTTTCTCAGGGAGGACACCGAGGCGAGGGAGCAAGAAAGGACCTGGAGAGCAGTGGAGCGTATTTTGGTAGAGGGTCACAGAGATAACAGGGAAACGAGCATCTGCAGGCGAGTTTGAGGTGAGTCTCTTGCTTACTTTGATTCATATTCATCTCATCTCCTTCTCGTTTCGGTTTGCTTCACATTACTCATTAGTTTGGGTTGGATAATATATTGAATCTCGTTGTTTTTCTGGATTATTTTCTCGTTATTGTTGTTGATCTCGTTGTTATCCTTATGGTTTGGCTTGGGGTTAATGAGACTCTATTTCTCAAGCATTTTTGTAACTCTAGCTTGAGATCCCCTCACCGGTAAAGACCAGCTACGAACCCACTAGTTGTAATGAAGGGAATTTGTGACTATTCCAGCGAGTGTGTATGTGCGTGTCTTCTCACTCTTTTATGCAATCACTCATCTCACCCCTTCCAGTTTCTCAAGTCCCATGTGTACGTGATTATCACGCATGCACCCGAGACCATTATTCACACTCCCATTACCATGTCATACCCACAGTTCATCATCACCATTCCCACCCGTGTCATCCTTGCTCACGTATACCCATTTCCCGTGCCATGCATGCCACCACCTTTCCTCTCTCTTTTTCTCTTTCTCTTTCCCTTCCTCTTTCTCTTCCTCTCCATGCATCTCTTCTCTAGCGCCGCCGGCACAGCAAGATCGACGCCAATCCGAAGCGGCATGCGGTGGTTCTTGCCCTCGCCATCTCAACCACCTCCGCTCTCATAGTCCTCGTGGCCTCCGGCGCCTTCATCGGCGGCGCGTGGTTCAGCGACCAGCTTCGGCCATCATGGGCGGTTGCGCCCGCCATCGCAGCGGCAGCGTTTGCATGGATGCTGCTGGATAGCCGCCACCCCTTCCTCCTCCATTACGTCGCTGCTGGTGGAGATGACGATGCCCAGGTGGATAGGAGGGTTGTGTTGGTGATGGACTTGGGCTTGTCCATGGTGTTGGGTTTGGGCTTGAGTGGGAGCCCAGCCCAAGCAAGCTGATGGAAGTCAATGTCTTCTCAAATAAATGGGTTGTGATGGTGATGGGCTTGGGCTTGGGCTTTGCTGGTGGACTTGGAGGTTAGGATTTGGGCTTGAGGTCTGCTGATGGACTTGGACTGGACTAGGGTTGCTAGGGTGATTTTATTACTATTATTATTATTATTGTTGTTATTATACTTATTATTATTATTATTATTATTATTATTATTATTATTATTATGATTAATCCAACTTTCAAAATCTCATTATTATTATTATTATTAATTCACACTTTCAAAATCTATTTATTATTATTATTATTATTATCATTAATCCAAACTTTCAAAATCTTATTATTATCATTATTATTACTATTACTATTAATTCACACTTTCAAAATCCTATTATTATTATTATTATTAATTCAACTCTCAAAATCTTATTATTATTATTATTAATTAATTCACACTTTCAAAGTCTTATTATTATTATTATTATTATCATTAATTCAAATTTTCGAAGTCTTATTATTATTATTATTTTTATTATTATTATTATTATTATTTTTATTATTATTATTATTATTATTATTATTATTATTATTATTATTATTATTATTATTAATTCAAACTTTCGAAATCTTATTATCACTATCATTATTATTATTGTTATTATTATTAATTCAAACTTTCAAAATCTTATTATTACTATTATTATTATTAATTCAAATTCTCAAAATCTTATTATTACTATTATTATTAACTCAACTTTCAAAATCTCATTATTATTATTATTATTAATTCACACTCTTAAAATCTTATTATTATTATTATTATTAATTCAACTTCCAAAATCTTATCATTATTATTATTATTAATTCCAACTTTCAAAATCTTATTATTATTAATTCAAACTCTCAAAATCTTATTATTACTATTATTATTAACTCAACTCTCAAAATCTTATTATTACTATTATTATTAACTCAACTTTCAAAATCTCATTATTATTTTTATTATTAATTCAACTTTCAAAATCTTATTATTATTATTATTATTATTAATTCAAACTCTCAAAATCTTATTATTACTATTATTATTAACTCAACTCTCAAAATCTTATTATTACTATTATTATTAACTCAACTTTCAAAATCTCATTATTATTTTTATTATTAATTCAACTTTCAAAATCTTATTATTATTATTATTATTAATTCAAACTTTCAAAATCTTATTATTATTATTATTATCATCATTAATTCAAACTCTCAAAATCTTATTATTATTATTATTATTATTTATTCACACTTTCAAAATCTTATTATTATTATTATTATCATTAATTCAAATTTTCAAAATCTTATTATTATTATTATTATCATTATCATTAATTCAACTTTCAAAATCTGTATTCTCGTAGTTCAATTTCTTAAAGTTCATTTCTTATTATTATTATTGTTACAAATTCAACTTTCAAAAGTCTATGTTCTCGCAGTTCAATTTCCTAAGGTCCGTTTCTCATTTTCTTCAACAAATTTCAATTCAATTACTGGGGCTCAAATCTTTTAAATTTAATTCCAAATACTCCAATTTTCAAATAAACTCCAAGGATCTAGTTTTCACTCGAATAGTTTTAATCCCCTTTCAGTTCCTAAATAATCTTCCGATCTTCTTGATTTTACATAAGCAATAATGAATTCTTCATAATTCTAAAACACGGGATTTGTGAGACTAGTTCGTGAATAATAAATTGGGCTTTGGTGGGGGGCCCTATGTTTGATCCCTATTGATTGTCAACTGTTGTGCTTAATATATTTTGCTTGATCTTGATTTTGCACTCCGATATACATGAGTTATAATTTGTATTCGTTAATTGTGTACTAATCTCATTTCTTGATAGCGCATTCTGATACTTCACTATACATGTTCCGACTCTCATATGTGCATGATCATTCAGGATATTCATTGATTTACTCATCAATTACCACATCAGTTTCATTTTATTAGTAAAGACCCGACTTTAGGGGCTTAGAGGGGTGCTACGGTCTTTACCGTACCTTCCCGATGAGTAACCTGACCCCCGAACCTAATCCGATTTTTTCACAGACCACCTTTTCCAAAATGAGGAGTCGCACTTAGGGTTTTCTTTCTTATTTTGTTTACCCTTTTAAAAATAAAACAAAAATAAGTGGTGACTCCAAGTCAATTTTTCTTAATCAATAAAGATCAATTTTTCGAAATCAAAATCGAGTTTTGCCATCGAGTCGGAAACGCATGAGCCGAAGTGCGGGGTCCACATTATGCTTATAAAAAATCAATCAACCACATTAAGAATTGATAATTTTGAATACCTAGTAACACATGGAAATAATAAAGATGATGAAGAGTATGTATATTCTGGTCTCTTCCTCTCAGAATTCCCCATAACTCGCATCAACTCATCTCTGATGTTGTTTGTGAACTCATTTGTCAGACCCATAAAACAATAAACAAGAATAGATAAATAAGATCTTACCATCATATCACAAGGGCTTCCCTAAAAGGTTGATGAAAGAACTTATACCTTCACCCTTTGAGCTTTAGAACAATGCCCAAAAACCAACCTAATCATTGTTTCCTTTTTCTGCACCATTTCACTAAGACCCAAAAGCCCTAGATGTTATTTATATTTGGACATAAAGAACACCTAAAATAAACAACACAATGCACGGGCTTAGAAAGCTTTTCATGCACTAGATAAACTTATCTCAATAAATTTAGCTTAATATTAACCCTTAAAGTTACCCATTCATGGTATATTAATGAATATAAATAAAAAATTTCGAAAGCCTTTTCAATACGAAAAATAAAAGATTTGATAAAAAAAATTGGAAACTCATCTTATATGCTTTCTATAACTAAAATTTCGAGTGAACAAAAAACTATTAACTTCAAATTTTTAAGCTATTTTTAAAATTATTTATTTTTAAGATAAATCTCTATTATTTATATAAGCACTCATACTATCTTTTATTTTCAAAAATAAAAATATATATTCAAAGTCCAATTAAATTTTGTAGAAAATGAATCTTGAGAAAACTCTCTCAATCATTATTTTTTATTATTTATCTAAACATGCTTATCGAAAATCAATCAACCATGTTGAGAATTGATAATTTTGGGTAGCTGGTAACACATGGAATCACAAGAAAGTTGATGAAGAGTATGTATATTATTTTCTTTTCCTCTTTGAATTCCTCAAAGCTCACATGCCACTCATCTTTGATGTTGTCCATGAGCTCACTTGTCACACCCATAAAACAATAAACAATAAGAGATAAGGAAGATCATACTGCAATGACTTCCCCAAAAGGTTGATGAAAGAACTTATACCTTCCCCTTCTGAGCTCTAGAATAGTGTCGAAAAAACAACCTAATCTTTCTTTCCTTATTTTGAACTACATTTTACCAAGATCCAAAAGCCCTAGATTTTATTTATATTTGGACAGAGAGAATGCCTAAAATAAATAGCCTAATGAATGGGCTTAGAAAACTTTTTATGGGCTGGATAAACTAAGCTCAAAAAATTTAGCATATAATGTTAACCTTAAAATTACCCATTCAAGGTCTATTAAATCAAAATAAAAATAAATTTTCAAAAACCTTTTCTATACAAAAAATTAAAAATTTTGATAGAAAATTTTGAAAACCTATGTTATATGTTTTTTATAACTAAAGTTTCATGTGAACAAAAAGCTGCTAACTTCAAAATTTTAAGCTATTTTTAAAATTATTTATTTTAAAAATAAATCACTATTATTTCTATAAGAACACATATTATCTTTTATTTTCAAAAATGAAAAATGTATTCAAAGTCCACTTAAATTGAGTAGAAAATGAACCTTGAGCAAACTCTCCTTGTCACATTATTTTATCATTTACTTACAAATTTATGCTTACTGAAAATCAACCAACTAATTGAGAATTGATAATTCTAGGTAGCTAGTAAAATATAGAATCACAAGAAAGCTGATGAAGAGTGTATATTCTGGTCTCTGCCTCTCTGAATTCCTTAAAGCACATATCACTTATCAAAGATGTCGTCCATGAACTCGCTCGTCACACCCAAAAAAACAATCAATAAGAAGATATCATTCCAATAGGGCTTCCCCAAAACATTGATGAAAGAACTTATACCTTCACCCATGTAACTCTAAAGCAATGCTTAGAAAACAACCTAATTTTTCTTTTGTTTTCCTGCACCAATTTTCACCTAGATCCTAAAGCCCTAGGTGTTATTTATATTTGGACTTGGAGAATTCCTAAAATAAATTAATAGCCAAATGCATGGGAGGAGAAAACTTTTCATGGACGGGATAAACTTAGCTCAACAAATTAAGCTTAATATTAAACCTTCTAATTACCATTCAACATCTATTACATAAAAATAAAATAATTAAAAAAAAAAACCATTTGTATACAAAAAATAAGAAAATTTATAGAAAAGATTGAAAACTTATATTATATGCTCTTTATAACTGAAATTTGAAGTGAACTAAAAAATGTCAACTTCAATTTTTTAAGCTATTTTTAAAATTATTTATTTTAAGGTAAATCTCTATTATTTATTGATTCGTTCCCAATTGGTGTATCAGCTGATTCATGTCCTCTCAATGGTCCCCGACAACGGTGCCATTTGATTTGTGCCCAGCTGGTGTTCCTTGATTTTGGTCCCCATACGGGAGTAATCAAAAAAATTTATAACCTATTACACCATGTACTAGGATAGCCTCGACTAGCATAGCATAGTGGCTCTAGGATCGTTCATCGGGATGGGTTTTCACTTCACAATTGATATTAATTCAAAGCTGAATTGGTGCTTTTTCATTTCAAGGTTAGCTTTAAAAGAAAACATAAAGATGTTTGAAAAGGCTTGGTTTTAAACTAACCAAAACTAGTAACTGATTTTAATTACAAAGAAAAGTGTTTCTTGGAGTTTCAGATCACTAGGCTTAGGTTGCTTATACAAAAAGGGAGTTCTGGTCACTTGAATCTTTTCCTCACATTGGGGATTTAACATATAGTTATTTCCCGAACCGGTGTGGTACAAATGCTTCCCCTTAATGGGTTCAAACACTAAATCCCTCTCACTGATGCATCTTGCAATGGCTCATGCCTCTCACCTAGCATTTACCATTCAAGGTGATCCTTAACCTTGGATTTCCTTTCTCAAGCTCGCAAGAGATAACTAATGGATGTCTCCTTAGAGTCCAAAAGCTTACCAAGTGTTGGCTATTCTAGAAAATCCTACCTTCAAACCACCTCCCAAAGGCTCGCAAGAGATAAACTAGTGCATCTCAATGGATGGAGATCACTTGCCTTACCAAGTGTTGGCCCAGGTGATTTAAAGGCGTTTTAAGTTAACTAAAAACATAGAAACCATTAACGGGTCACACTTTCTCTTCATTAAAAACTGAAACAACAAAACTTCCAATTTTTGCATTTGGAAACTTACCCAGCTTTCTTCACTCCAAGAGACAAAGAGCCTGACCACTCATCCTCTAAGGAAATCCTTAGAGTTTGATTTTCTAGCAATAAAAATAACGAGAAAACAAAAATATGAAAGAAAAGCAGAGCAAGTGCTCTGTAAAATATATTTCTTCCTATCGTCGATTACATATATGATATATGATTTATTAGTTTTTTCTTTACATTGGTTCAAAGATATATATAGAGAATATATTTTCTAAGAAATATCTCAATAATATCTTTGACTGATTACAAGGAGAAAATAGAAATTTACACAAAATATCTTGAGAAAAAATCTAACTGAGTCGGTTGCAAATATTTGAGATTGCATAGGTGGATTTCGCAAGGTGATTCACACATTGAATTATCCATTTTTCAAGTTTAAACTTTGATTTTGCAAGTTGAATTTGTGATTTCGCAACTTGGAGGTGATTTCACAACTTGGAGATGATTTGCAACTTGATTCGCAGCTTGGAGGTGATTTCGCAACATGGTTCGCAGTTGCGAAGATAGAGTTTCAACTTGCGAAGTGGCACACGTGTGCTTGCAGGTGGTTTCGCAGCTGCGAAACACCTTGCAAAATTTCGCAAGTGGATTTCATTTCGCAGCTCATTTCGCAGCTACGAAATGGGCTTTGGGCTGCAAAATTTTCGCAGCTCATTTCGTAGCTGCGAAATTTTCGCACAACTTGATGCGGTTGTCTTCAAACGGCCATAACTTCTTCGTTTCAGCTCCGATTTGCACACCGTTTGAAGTGTTGGACTCCTGAATTCCCAAGCTTCGAAACAACATATAGTATGCATGAAATGGACTCTAGGAAGTACTCAAAATGTGTCCAACAGTTGATGTTCTCTTGAATTTCTTCATGTTAGATTTCTTTCTTTTTCCTCCTTGCATTCTTGATTGGCTTTAGCAAAGAACTACGAAGCTCCAAAGCTTGGATTCTTCATGTAAATGAGCTTCCATTTGCTTTGCCATGGATTATATAAAGCTCTCCCTCATCTTAAATTGCTTTGGTGATAAAAAAAGCTATCAAAAACACCAAAACTAAACACAATTTGATTAGAAACGATTGCAAGGGTCCTTAACATGCCAATTGAGTTAAAATATAATAACTACTACTCAAAAGTGTTTAAAAGAGTTAATTACAAGCTATAAAATAGCACTTTTTGAGTAGTAATCACTTATATAAGGACTAATACTATCTTTTATTTTTAAAAATAAAAAATGTATTCAAAGCCCATTAAAATTTTTTAGAAAATGAATCTTCAGGGAAACTCTTCTGGTCACATTATTTTATCATTTTCCTAAAGATTTAAGCTTATTGAAAATCAATTAACCACACCGAGAATTAATAATTCTAGGTAGCTAGTAACACATGGAATCACCAGAAAGCTAATGGAGACTATGTATATTCTGGTATCTTACTTTTTGAATTCCTCAAATCTCACATACTAATCATCAAAGATGTTGTCCATGAGTTCACTCATCATGCCCATGAAACAATGAACAAGAAGAGATTAGGAAGATCATACTGCAAGGGCTTTCCCTAAAGGTTGATGACAGAACTTGTCCCTTCACCCTTTGTGCTTTGGAACAATGCCCAAAAAACAATGTAATTTTTCTTTTCTTTTTCTAAAACACTTTTAACAAAGATCCAAAAGCTCTAGATGCTATTTATATTTGGACATAGAGAATAACTGAAAAAAAAAAAAGTCCAATGCATGGGCTTAGAAAACTTAAATAGTTATCAATGAGTTGTTAACACATTATCCATAATACAAATGTCAACCACAACACTTAAATAGTTACTCAAAATATAACATGTCAATATTTGAGTATTCATGAAGAGTTTTTCATACTAATAAATATAAAATTCATGTCTTTATTCATTTTGAAATTTGGGATATGGAGATTTAAAATGAGCATTTGGAAAACCAAAGTTCTCCAAATCAACCCCTTCTAGAGCCATGCCACCACCATCCTCATCATCTACAAAAATATTAAATATATATTGACAAGAGATCATTTTTAAAGAAAAAATAATAATTATTGAACTTTTATAAGTTTACATATTCTACTAACCAATGTGAGCTCGCAATTGAACTTGAACCTTCTACTTCGCTTATTGGAATTGATCCTTCTTCATATAGAAGATTTTCCAATTCTTCCACATCTAGCTCTATTGGCTCATCCTCATCAACTAACCAAAAATCGGTTTCATCAATGCATGCATAATCAATGGGATCATAGGTCATTTTCTTGTTGTACAACCTAAAAAAGAAAGGCATATAATTATTCATAATTGTCAATGAAAAAAATTAAAATTCAAAACAACTAAGAAAGTATTTATATTGTTTTTTTAACCACAAATTGTCATGAATGTATACAAGATCATTAAGCCTTTCATGTTCCAATCTATTCCTTTTTTTGGTATGTATATGTTCAAACACACTCCAAGTCCTCTCAAATCCGGAAGACGATGAAGTTTGTCTCAATATTTGAATGACCAACTTTTGAAAATATGGTGCACTATATCCATGTAGCCTCTATTATTCATCTAGTTACTATTTTCACATTAAAAATAAGGAAAAAAAAAAGCATGAGCAAGTTTAAAAATATAATAATCTATATTTTAAATGTAAAGCATACTAGTAAATATTAAATAGAAAGTAGGTAATTAATGAAAAAGAGAAAACACACTAATAAATTATCTTTTACTAGGTTGAAGTACTTCATGTGAAGAACAAGCAAGGTCTCTTCTAAAACATCCCAATCGATCATGAAACAACTGCAATTCATTCATCATTTCATGATTTCCTTTCATAACTTTCTGATTAATAACATCTATTACACCTCCAATAACTTCTTGCTTATTAAAAAAGTTTTTTTTTTTTAATCATATTAGAAACATAGATTCAACCAATGAGTTGCTGAATGAATGCTTTTCTTTGCTTGTTCATCCTAGCGTTCCTTTATGATTCGTGTATAAGGCTTGTATAGTCTTTTATTGTGGTTAAATAATTTCTTGATGCCCAAACGAGCCTTATACATCCTTTCATACACATATCCCATCAAAGGCCTCTCATCATAATCAACAATACGTAATAAGCGCACAAGTGGAGCTATGAGATTCATAACTATCAAACAATCATTCCAAAATCTGTTATCCAAGATGATAGAAACTACAATTCTACTTTTATTATCCATTAAATATTTAGAGTTCACAAAAAACTTGCTAGTCACCAAAGCTTGCAAGTCATGTTTATGATCATGAAGGCTCTTTAGTGCAATGAATGTAATAGCAAAGCAAGTTGCATTAAGTCAAAGAATATCCATCCATCATTTCCTTTTTCTCAATCAACTTAACAAAGCAACATGATTATACACAAAAATTGTCACCTTTGATGCGCATCTTACAAGTTCAACAACATGGTCCATCTTACTAGTATATTTAAAGATCAAATTAAAAAAATAAGTTGTACAAGGTGACTAATTGATTTGTTTATACTTCTAAGAAATCAATCTCTTGGAGGCCACATAATTTGTTGCATTATCAGTCATTACATGAACTACATTGAGTGAACCAAGCCATTCAATCACCTCATCAAATAGCATAAACAAATTATTTGCATCCTTCACAATATTTGAAGCATCAACATATTTCACAAACAATATTCCTTGAGGATAATAAACAATGTTCTTTGTCTGTTATCTGTCCAACTATCACCCATTATTATACACCCAACTTTTACCTAAATTTTACAATAAGAGTTCACAAGTAATTGAACTTCCTTTTTGGCATCCTTTAAAAGATTAAACCATAGTTGATGGTAAGTTGGACCCTTATATCTAAGACCAATTGCAGACATAGCATCCAACATTGGCTTGAAGTAGAAGGAATTCGCAATATTAATAGGAATGCATGCATCATAAAAGAATCTCTCAACAACCATATCTACTTTCCAAATATATTATTTCGTAGTTAATACACTCATGATGGAAGGTTGAGCCCCTTAAGAAGTCCTTGGTGCAAAATACTTATCAATTGTTGATTTTTTTTTTCTTTTTCCACTACTAGCTGCCATAGGATTTTGCATTTCTTGAACCTTTTCTCCACATTCTGGCATATCCCTTTCAAATTGTGACATATTAAGACCATAAGGATGTTCATATTCATATGTTTCTTGGGTTGCTTTCTTGGATTTCACAAACTCCTGCAAATAATTTTCCATTCAAAATTTACATTAGGAGGAATTGATTTACATGGACCAATATCTTGTTTCACTTCAGCAAGGTATTGTTTCATTTTATGAATTTCCCTACCTTTTGCAACTTTTTTGCAATATAAACAAGCGAGAGCTTTCCTTCCATTTGTATATCTTTCTTTAGAAACATGCTCTCATGTAGGGTTGGTCTTGTCTCTAATTTTTTAAGGATTTGTAGTTAAATCTTGACCAGAGGATGGGGTCAAGTTTGATTCCATTTTGATTTTTTCTATTAAATTGTAAACAAAAATAACAATTTTAATCACCATTCAATGCATTCATCAATAAAAATATATATATTCAACAAGCATATTAATTTAAAGAATCAAGTCAGTAACAATTTAAAAAATCAAAGAATTAAAGAATTTATTATAGAAATTTCTTTCAAAATAAAAAAATTACTTTCAAATAAAAAAATTTATTAAAAATTTAAAAATAAGATTTTTATTTAAAAATTAGAAAATTTAAGTTTTTTTAAAATTATTTAAAAAATGGAACATAATGTTTGATTCATTGATTGTTTCCAAAAATTTATTTTAATTTCTAATTTTTTTAATGATTTTAATAATTTATTTAAAACTCAAATAAGATATTTTAAAAATCAATATATTTTAAAAAATGAAAATAAAGTAAACAAATAAATAAAATATAAACAAATGATTCAATTATTCAAATGAAATATCAATGAATATTGATATTGTAATTTAATAAATTAGTATGCAATAAAATTATAAAATGTTAAATAATAAAAAATTAAATAAATTGCAAGAGTCTAAAGTTTCAGCTCATAGTGGGGGATTTGGAATCTAGTGGGGTTATCGGCATGCGGAGGCGATGGTTGCTCCAATATGGTGCAACTATTGGAGACGTGCAAACTAAAGAGGGAGTAAGGAGTGGGAAGGTAAAAAAGGGCTTATATACAAAGGAAAACAATGTCATTTCGATGCCAAATGCATTAAGACGACGTTGTTTTGATGGCAAAAAAAAAAAAGGTATAAGCCATTTAGTTCGAGGGAAACCAGCTAGTTCACCAATCTGGCCACTGAATCCGGTGGTTCGAGGCCAGTCCAACCCTTTGACGGTTCAAATCACCGAACCAAACCAAAAAATTGACCTACCAATAGTCAGACCAATCGGATTGGTTGATCTGGTCTAGTTTTTAAAATCATGTTCATACCTTTAAAGTGTGTTTACAAAAGTAAGAGAAACTCATACATATATAGTGTTAGAAACATTTTCCCTAATTCGATGTGGAATAAATATCATATGTATTCCCTCAAAATGTTGATTCCAAGTAGATGGACAAATGAACCATTTGGTATTAAAAAGAAAAAAAAATTACATGAATGGTAATGTGTATTAATTTATTTTTTACTCTTGTTATAGCACCCCACATTTATTCTTAGGGGTAGAACTATAAATTATAATAAAATAAAATAAATAAATTTAATAAGGGTATAAAGACCTTTTTTGCATTAAAAGTCCTAGGTATAAATTAGATTTTCTTCATCTTCTTCATTCAGAAAACCCTATTATACATAGATTAGAAATTCCAAAATCAACAAATCTTAACTTTTAAACCAACATATCAACCATAGAATTTTTTTGTCTAAGCAATTTCAAACTTAAACAATAGCTAATAGTAATCAAATTCTAACATTTATCAAAGTCCTAAAAAGAGAGTTTAAATTGTTAGCTCAAGGGTTCTCCTGATCGTGTTTTGATGATAACAAACCATGGTTAAGTTACTAATTGGTTTGAATTATAAAGAATTTCAGGTGTTAATTTGGAAATTCATCAAAGAACCCAATGAATGCACGATCAAGACAATTGGAAGACCTTTAATTATAGGAAACATATGTAAGATGAATGCATGGGTACACTTAGGATTTTCATGCATCTTTAAAAACTTAGTTTATGCATTAAAGTAACATTTCCATCTAAAACCGAGTTTTATCAAATGAACCTTAGGCAAATTGTTTAAAAATTGGCATATTAATTTACCTAAAGATCTTGCCTAAGTGTTAAAAGTAAAGAGACCAGAAAAAGATAAGCTTTCGGGCCAAAAATCATGAACCAGTTGAGGCACTGGTGAACCGGCTCAACCAATTAAGGTATCGATCGATCGATTGACCCTTCTCGGTTGAAGTCTGGTTGAGAGATGCAAAAAATCTTTTCTCTCTTCCAGTAGCCTTTCTTTCCCAATCAAAGGAATGTATTCTAGGTCGAGGTTCGGTCAAGGACCGATCGAGGCCTAACGGTCACTCGCCATGCATTTAATGCTCAACAACTAGTGAACCGGTCGACCCCAAGCTCGACTAGTCGAGATTGTCTTTTTGGCATTATGGCTTCTGAGGCTAGAAACCTATAAATTGAGAGCTCCACTTTTTTTATGAGGAAGAGAATACCTGCATTTATTTGTTTACCTACTTGTTTTTGCCTTAAAAGCTCTCATTCTTTTCTTAGTGCATTAAATCTCCATTTGCATATTCTTTAGTGCACCCTTGTGATTCTTCTTAACATTTAAATTGTATTTGAGCCCTTGTTGAGCTAGGTTGAGGGTTTCAAACTTGTTATTTGAGTGTTAGAACCTTTGAGTGAGTAGAGAGTTGAAGAGAATTCTGTAAGAGCCTATTGGAGCCGAAATCCAAGTGTAAAGGTGATTAGAAGCTTGGTTGAAGCTTCAAGTATAATGAAGCCCTCACTCGGTTAGGAGATTGAGGAAAGTGGATGTAGACAAGGAAGTGCCTAAACACTATAAAACTTAAGTTTGCTTTCTCTAACCTTATCTCTTTATATTTTTTTTAATTCTCGTGCTTAAATTTATTGTGTTTGACAAAGAGTTTTTTAAACCCTAATTCACCATCTCCCCCCCCCCCCCCCCCCCCCTCTTGGGTGTTTTTCTCAATTAAGATTAACCTTTATTTTCTCAATTGGTATCAAAGTTAAACTTCTTGTTTAATACTTAATCATCTAAGAGGATATGACTAATCCATCAAGCTCATCTCACATTGAAAGATTTACAACCAATATACCTCAATTTTTTTATGGGAACCTATTATCCCTATTGGAAAACTAAAATGACTTGGTTTTTACAACCAATTTAGACTTATGGGATGTCATTGAAGATGACCTAACTTTTCCTTCAAAACTAGTTGATGGACTCATGGTTCCAAAACCCAAGCAAGAATTGGATGAGCGTGATAGAAGAAATTTCCAATTAAATTCTAGGATCGTTTATACTTTACAATGTGCTATGGCTAGAAATGAATATAATAGAATTTTTCATGCAAATCGGCTAAAGAAATTTGGAGATTACTTGACGTAACTCATAAAGGAAAAAAATCAAGTTAAAGAGTCAAAAATCAATTTACTTGTTCATGATTATGAATTGTTTTTTATGAAAGATAATGAAACTATTGTTGACATGATTACTAGGTTCACCAACATTGTCATTGGTCTTGAAGCTTTGGGAAAGACCTACAAGGAATCAGAGAAGATGATGAAGATCTTGAGGTCACTTCCATCAAAGTGGGATGCAAAGATCACCGTAATTCAAGAAGCCAAAGACTTGACCAAACTACCTTTGGAGGAGCTCATAGGGTCATTGATGACATATGAGATCAATTTGGAAAAGAAACAACAAGAAGGAAAAGACAAAAAGAAGAAGAGCATAGCTCTCAAAGCTACAACTAAGGAAAAAGAAGAAGTTTATGAAGAAAAACAAAGTGAAGAAGATGAAGACTTAGCCCTCATCACAAGAAAGTGCAACAAGTTCATGATGGGTAAAAAGTTTAAAGGAACAAGGTTCACTTCTAGAAGAGACTCCTTTAAAAGGGAATCTTCATCCCATGGTGACAAGGAGAAATGGTAGGAGAAAAGGGACTTGGTGTGCTTTAAGTGAAAGAAACCGGGACACATTAAATATGATTATACTCTTTAGAAAAGTGAAGCCAAGAAGAAAAAGAAGAAGGCAATGATGGCCACTTGGAGTGAAAGTGAAGATGAATCCTCCGAAGAAGAAAAAGAGAAAGAAGTGGCAAACATGTGCTTCATAGCAATAGATGAACTTGATGAGGTAAACTCTAACATTAGTGATGAAGATATACATGATGCTTTTGAAGAATTGTAGGACGATTTTAAAAAACTTGGTTTGAAAAATGTTTCTCTCAAAAAGAAAGTTCAACAACTTGAAAAAGAACTTGGAGAAGTAAAAAAAGAAAAAATTCAAATGTTGAAGATTCTAAAACTTGTCTTGAAAAGGAGAATGAGATTTTAAGAAAGAAAAATGAATGGTTGACCTCTTCTCTTTCAATCTTTTTTTGTGGACAAAAATCTTTTGAAATGATTCTAGCTAGCCAAAAATGTATTTTTAACAAACAAGGGCTAGGATTCAAATTTTTAAGGAATCAAAAGTATTTTAAGAACTATTTTGTAAAGGAATCCACAAGTGCAAGTCCTTCCACTGCTTGTAACTTTTATGGAAGAAGAGGACACATTAGTAGCACATGCCCTTTAAGAAATGGTTCTCAAAAGAATTTAAATGCAAAAGCTAAAAAGATTTAGGTTGAAAAATCCAAGGTCACTAACCCTCAAGGACCCAAGAAGATATGGATACCTAAATCAAATTGAGTTGTGTGTTGTAGGGTTCAAAGAAGGATAAGTGGTTCTTGGATAGTGGATGCTTAAGACACATGATCAGAGATGAATCTAAGTTTTCTTTTCTTACAAAGAAAAATGGTCACTAACCCTCAAGGAACCAAGAAGATATGGATACCTAAATCAACTTGAGTTGTGTGTTGTAGGGTTCAAAGAAGGATAAGTGGTTCCTGGATAGTGGATGCTCAAGACGCATGATCAGAGATGAATCCAAGTTTGCTTTTCTTACAAAGAAAACTGAAGGATATATCACCTTTGGAGACAATGCAAAAGGAAAAATCATTGGTTAGGGCAACATTGGTAATGACACATCTTCTCTTATTGAAAATGTTTTATTAGTAGATGGTTTAAAACATAATCTTTTAAGCATTAGTTAACTTTGTGACAAAGGTTTTAAAGTGATTTTTAAAGCATCTCATTGCATTATAAAGGATATTGAAAATGACAAAACCATGTTCATGGGTCATAGATGTGATCATGTTTACACTATAAATATTTCAAAATATGATGGCCATGATAGATACTTTTTAAGCATGCATGATCAAAGTTGGTTGTGGCATAGGAGGTTGGGACATGCTAACATGGACCTCATTTCCCAACTCAACAAAGATGAACTTGTTAGAGGTCTACCCAAAATAAATTTTCAAAAAGATAAAGTTTGTGAAGCTTGTCAAGTGGGAAAGCAAATAAAAAACTCTTTTAAAAACAAAAACTTCATTTCCATAACTAGGCCACTTAAGTTATTGCATATGGATTTGTTTGGTTCCTCTAGGACACCAAGTCTTGGAGGAAAGTCTTATGCTTATGTTATTATGGATGATTTCTCTAGATACACATGGGTTTTGTTTTTAAGTCAAAAGAATGAAACATTTTATGAGTTTTCAAAGTTTTGCAATAAGGTTCAAAATGAAAAAGGTTTTACAATGACTTGTATGAGAAGTGATCATGGGAGAGAATTTGAAAATGTTTATTTTGAAAATTTTAACAATGAGCATGGAATTTACCACAATTTTTCGGCTCCTAGAACTCCTCAACAAAACGGGATAGTTGAAAGGAAAAATAGAACTATTCAAGAGATAGTAAGTATCATGCTAAATGAAAAGAACCGACCAAAATATTTTTAGGTCGAAGTGGTTAACACCTCTTGTTATGTTCTAAATAGAGTTTTATTAAGGCTCATTCTTAAGAAAACTCCCTATGAGCTTTGGAAAAAAAAGAAGCCCAACAATAGCTATTTCAAAGTCTTTGGATTCAAATGCTTTATATTAAACACCAAAGATAATCTTAGAAAATTTGATGCAAAATCGGATGTTGGAATTTTCCTTGGTTACTCAACTTCAATAAAGCTTTTAGAGTTTTCAACAAAATAACCATGGTTGTAGAGAAGTCCGTCCATGATATTTTTTATGAATCTAACAATTCTCTCCAAGAAATAGAGAATGTTGATGATGATTTAGGTTTGGAGACCTACATGAGAACATTACAAATCGAAGATAGAATACAACAAGAAGAGAATGAAGTGAATCCCAAGGAAGAAAGGCCACTATTGACACTACCCCATCCTCAACAAGTGCAAGGTGAATCAAGGCAAGACCTTTCTAAAGAATGGAAGTTTGTCATCAATCACCCACAAGATCAAATCATAGGTAATCCATCTAGTGGGGTAAGAACTAGATTCTCTCTTAGAAATATTTGCAACAATGTAGCTATTATATCTCAAATTCAGCCTAAAAATATAAATGACATTTTAGATTATGAAAATTAGATGATTGTTATGCAAGAAGAGTTAAATCAATTTGAAAGAAGTGAAGTTTGAGAATTAGTACCAAGACCTTCAAATCAAAGTTTTATTGGAACTAGATGGGTTTTTAGAAATAAAATGGATGAAAATGACATAATTGTTAGAAACAAAGCAAGGTTAGTAGCCCAAGGTTTTAATTAAGAAGAAGGAATAGATTATGAAGAGACCTTTGCCCTCGTAGCTAGGTTGAAAGCCATTAGGATGCTACTTGCCTTTTCATGTTTTAAAGACTTTATTTTATATCAAAAGGATGTGAAAAGTGTCTTTTTAAATGGTTTTATAAATGATGAAGTGTATGTTGAACAACCACTCAGTTTTGAAAGTTTTAATTTTCCTAACCATGTTTTTAAGCTTAAAAATGCTCTATACAATTTGAAACAAGCACCTAGAGCATGGTATGGAAGATTGAGAAATTTTCTTTTGGAAAAAGGTCTTATAATGGGTAAATTATTAACACAACTCTTTTCATAAAAACCAAATAAAATGATATGCTCTTAGTTCAAATATATGTTGATGATATCATTTTTTGTGCTACTAGTGTCTCTCTTTGTGAAGATTTTGCTAAGTGCATGCATAGTGAGTTTGAAATGAGCATAATGAGAGAGCTCAACTTATTTCTTGGACTTCAAGTCAAGCAACTAAAGAAAAAAACCTCCATCAATCAAGCAAAGTATATAAGAGATCTTCTCAAAAGGTTCAACATGGAGAAAACCAAGACAATGAAGACTCCAATAAGCTCATCCATCAAGCTTAACAAGGATGAGAAGGGTAAATCCATTGACTCTACTATGTATAGAGGCATGATAGACTCTTTGCTATACTTGACCACTAGTAGACTTGATATTATGTATATTGTATGCTTGTGTGCTAGATTTTAATCTTGTCCTAAATAATCTCACTTAAGTGTTGTAAAAAGAATCCTTAAATATTTGAAAGGAACAATGGACATAGGCTTATGGTATCGTAAGAGTGATAACTTTGAATTAATTGATTTTTTGGATGCTGATTTTGTCAATTGTAAGGTTGAAAAAAAAAAGCACTAGTGACACTTATCATTTCTTAGGACACACTCACTTGTTTTATGGCATAGTAAGTAATAAGCAAAATTCGATAGCTTTGTTAATGATGAAATTTGAATACATAGCAGTCGGTTTATATTGTGCACAAATTCTTTGGATGAAACAAACACTTAGTGATTTTGGTTTATCTTTTGAGCATGTACTTATTAAATGTGATAATACTAGTACCATAAGTATATAAAAAAAATCTCATGCAACACTCTAAGACTAAGCATATAGATATTAGACATCATTTTCTTAGAGATCATGAACAAAAGGGTGACATAACACTCGAGTTTGTAAGCACTAAAGATTAAATTGTCGATATATTTAACAAAACCTCTAAGTGAAGAACAATTTGTTGATATTAGAAGACAATTAAGGGTGATTGCTTTGTGATCAAATGTTTGGTTATGAATGCTTGATGTATATGCTTATTTGATTCATGTCATATGCATCATATAGAACATCAAATAGCATATACTTAGAAAATGGTCAATTTTTTTACCAAAAAAAAAAAAACAAAAATCAAAATTCCCCTAGCATTGGGCATAAAAAAAAATTGGGGAATTCAACTGAAAAATGTAAAGGAAGAATTAAAAAATGAAAAATGAACAAAAATGGAAAGTAAAAGGACGTTGACCGCATTGACCAAGAGGTCGACCAGTTGATGACCAGTTGACTGGTTCGTTAGGGTTGGGAATTTTAAGAGCCTCCCGTGTTCTTTTTTCTACACTATTTTCCTCTATTATTCAAGGGTTTTTACCAATTTTGGCTTGGGAGACTGATTTTGGTGTGTTTCAGACTTATTCACCTAATTTTGAGGGAGACTTGAGGGCTTTGAAGACTAGCGTTTCGAATTTTGGCCCCATTTATTTTTTTTCGATGCGTCACAACCAGTTTTAGGTGGACTTTGTGCATTTCTCGTGTGTCATAGCTAGTTTGGGGTCGTTTTTTGTCCATTTTCCGTGTGTCTTCTTCTTGCACCGTCTTTTATAGCTCCCAAACGAGATTTGTAGCTTCCAAGGCACAGGATAAGCGCCCAACTGAACCGTCTCAGCCAGACACACGCCAAAAGGCGCATTTTGACACCACCTTGTTCAATATTATGGAGGAGTACTAGCGGTATAAGCAGCCTTTTGCTTAAAAACGGGTAGTTATAGGGCGAAATATCAATTTTCCACAGCTTCAACACTTTGGATTTGAGAGATTGTTCACTAAGATAAGATGGTTATCGGTTGTTATGATTTTTGAGCCGATTTTTCTTACACTAGTACAAGTATTCTACTCAAGGGTGACTTACGGCATGGGTAGCTTGATCATATCCACTATGAGAGGAGTTGAGATTCGCTTAGACCCAGAGACCATTTGTCTTATCTTTGATATTGCTCTTATTGGACTCAGAGTATATGAGTCCAAGATGTGGCCCACTATGTCGGGATTTGAGCCTAGAGAGGCTATTCAAACGATTTATGGTCTGCCAAATGCCCATGGAATGGGCAAGCCATCAGCAGATAGCTTGACAGTCATCAGTAGAGTGCTACATCATATGCTATGCTTCATTTTCCAACCATAGGGTAGACATCAAGATGAGGTCTCCTATTACGAGGCATTCCTTACAAATTCCATTATGAATGGAAGATGGATTCATCTAGGATATCTGATGATGATGCACATGATTGCATGTTGTGAGAGCACCACTCGAGTACTCTCCTATGGCCGCTTCATTTCCCGAGTATTCAAGGATGTCGGCGTTGACCTTAGTAGAGAAATGGATTTTGAGGCCCCCAGTACATATGATACATATGATGATCAGTCCATGGGGTGGATGAAATATGAGAAGGCTCCAAATGACTCTTGGATCAGAAAAGTAGAGAGAGCACAACCATAGGGACATGGAAAAACACACCCTGGAGTTGAGAATGAGGCCTAGATTAGGGAGGTGGAGGGTGGAGTGGACCCTCAGAGTGGCCATCAATAGAGAGGGCTTGAGCTTGACATTTCCCCACACCAGACAGAGATTCCTTCACAGACCAGGGGTGTTCAGTTTGAGTCTACCTTCTTTGAGCTGATGATGATTGAGCTGGCTTTTACAAAGTGACCATCTATACTGAGATGTCACGACCTTAGGCACCTCCTGCTCCTGACCATGCTCATTGGATGGATTTATCAACTTAAAGTAGCTCACTAGGTACTCATATTGAGAAGCTTACAGTGGTTAATGACACTCACTTCTACTTCTTGGAGGATCGTATGGATCAGTATCAGACAAAGTTCACTTCTCAGCTTGAGCATCTACAGCAAAGGATTGAGTTTATTGAGGATCGCATGAAGCATTGCATGGGGAGATGATGGCCTACTTGCATTATGTGTTTCCGCATCCACCTCCTCAGCCTTGATTGGTTAGAGACCTTCTTTGTTCATTTTTTATGTCGCAAAATGGGAAGATATTTTAGGATCTAGGAGGCTAGATATAGGAGACTCATACATGCATATCATTTTTGTTGAATCATACATTACTTATCTTTATTTACGTTAGTTTGATTGGACATATGATGTATAGACTGATACATTTGACTTATGATATATAATATGCCTATATATTTGATAACTTACATTGTTTCTTGTTGCAATACTCTCTAACATGTCTTAATCCTTTTGTTTTTAATTCTTAAATTTTAACTGTTGATCCATGATTGGTTTGAGGAGGAAATTTTTTTCCTCTTAGATAACCAAGGTTTTTCATCATAAAAAAATGGGAGATTGTTAGCCCAAGGGTACTCCTAATCGAGTTTTGATGATAACAAATCATGGTTAAGTTGCTAATTGATTTGAATTATAAAGCATTTCAGGTGTTAATTTGAAAATGCATGAACGGACCCAATGGATGTATGACAAAGACAATTAGAAGACCTTTAATAATAGGAAACATATGTAAGATGAATGCATAGGTAAACTTAGGATTTTCATGTATCTTTAAAAACTCAGTTTATGCATTAAAGTAACATTTCCATCTAAACTCAAGTTTTATCAAATGAACCTTAGGCAAATCATTTCAAAATTGGCATATTAATTTACCTAAAGACCTTGCCTAAGTGTTAGAAGCAAAGAGACCAGAAAAATATAGGTTTTTGGGCCAAAAATGGTGAACCGATCGAGGCACTGGTGAACTGGCTCAACCAATTAAGATACTAGTCAACTGGTTGACCTTTCTTGATTGAGGTCCAATCGAGAAATGCAAAAAAACTCTTCTCTCTCTTCCAATAGCCTTTCTTTCTCAGTCAAGGGAATGTATTCCAGGTCAAGGTCCGATCGAGGCTTAATGGTCACTTTCCATGCAATTAATGTCCAATGGACAATTAACCAGTTGACCGGTCGAGGCTGTTGTTTTGGAATTTTGGCTCCCAAGGCTAGAAACTAATAAATTGAAAGTTCCACTTCATTTATGAGGAAGAGAACACTTGTATTTATTTTTCTACCTACTTGTTCTTGCCTTAAAAGCTCTCATTCTTTTCTTGATGCATTAAATCTTCATTTACATATTCTTTAGTGCACCCTTGTGATTCTTCCTAGCATTTAAATTGTATTTGAGCCCTTGTTGAGCTAGGTTGAGAGTTTCAAACTTGTTATTTGAGTGTTAGAACCTTCAAGTGAGTAGAGACTTGAAGAGAATTGTGTAAGAGCTCATTGGAGCCAAAATCCAAGTGTAAAGGTGATTAAAAGCTTGGTTGAAGCTTCAAGTATAGTGAAACCCTCACTTGGTTAGGAGCTTGAGGAAAATGGATACAAATAAGGAAGTGTTGAACCACTATAAAACTTAAGTTTGCTTTCTCTAGCTTTATCTCTTTATATTTGTGATTCTTATGCTTAAATTTATTGTGTTTGGAAAAAAAAATTCATACCCCAATTCACCCTCCTCTTGGGTGTTTTTCTATATTAAGATTAGCTTTTATTTTCTCATAAACAAATGTTCTAATCAAGCCAAATTTCTCATCCTAACCATCACTCCTTGCCTGAATTGAGGGCACCTGAAAAATTATCAACAAAGGGGTTTGAACTCAAAACCCAATAAGGAACATTAATGTACAATTCCATGGATCAAATAGTTTCGATCATGCTTACAAATAAGAGATATAAGGTTGAGTTCAAATATGCTAATACATTTTAATATGTTCAACCAAACATTTTCATATATATCAAAACTATTTAACATCAAATCCAAATCAAACACATTTCAAATATTTTCACTCTGCTTATCATATAACAAATGGTGCCCAATTAAGTGAGACTTCACAAAGAAGTCGTTAGTTTTAAATTTGTTCCATTTAAGGTGAACAAAACCAAAGGTCAACAATCATAATATGTTGACTAGAGCCATAAACTTAACCATTATAACCCATTGCATAGCGCCACATAATATCAACTATTATAACCCACTGACTAGGGTCGGAAATGTCAACAATTATAACTCGTTGACTAGAGTCATAGAAACTAGAGACAAACACTTCATTTCATTAATTCAAACTTGCAAAACAAAATACCATAGCTCCACAATTTTTATCTTTCATAAACAAAGAAAATGCTCAAACATATTTTTCATGCAAAACATATATTTAATCTATGCATAAAAATAAAAATAAAAATTTTCATAAATCAAAATAACATTTAAAAAGAAATACTTTCTTTTATAAAATCTGTATTAATTTCCTTTACCTCATAGCATCACTCAAAAACCTTGAAGTATTTAATCTTGAAGAGTTTTGCCCCAAAGAACCCATTTCAAACATAAAAAAAATGACACCACTATTACTATTAACTATTTATCTAAATTTAAGGGTGTGAAAATCCTAATAATTTTATGTTATGTCATCTATATTATTTTTAACTTCTTAATCAATAAAAATTTAATAAATGAGTTTCTAAATTCTTATAAAAGTTGGGTTCTTTCCAAAATTTATTCCCAAGATTCTATTAATTTATTATTATTATTTTTAAAACTAAATTTAAAAAAAAAAATTTCTATTTATTATAGTAAACTATTATTATTACTAATATTTCATTTATTAGTTTAAAACTAAATATTATTATTTTTATTAATTTTCACATTCAATACATAACCAAGGCATTACCCTCTATATTCATTTATTATTATAATACTTTTTTTTCAACATCTAACTTCCTTTCCCGTGCACACGCTTTTTCCTTCTTTTTTTCTTAACCCTACCCTACACTGCCACTCCACGTCCCCCCATGTCTTTTATTTATTTATTAATTTTATTATTATTATTTTTTTCCTTCTTGACATCCTATAATCCATTTGTTTTCTTTTTCAAAAAATCTGGTGCTCAATGATTTATTTTTCTTTCTTATATTTTTCTTTTCCTCAATCTAAAGATAACTGAACAATTTTATTTATTTTGTTTAAACCTACAATTTATTTTCTTCTATTATATTTATTTATTTGATCTATTTAATTAAATATTCAGAATTTTCCTATTTTCATCAATAAATAAATCTACATTCATAAATTTTTAATATTTTGATCTAAAAATATTAAACAAACAAACCTTAATTTAGATTAAAACCTTCTAAAGAAGTTTTAAACGGATCAAAGCTAATTAATGAAATTAAAATAATAATTTAAGGGTTAAAATTTTACCCGAAAAATATGGATTTTAAACTCTAAACTTTCAAACCTTTAATCCTATGTTAAGATAAGAAAAATATAATTTATACGTAGGGTTTTTAAAAGCGAAAATACTTTTAAACTCTTATTAAATTAATTTAATTAATTTTTTTTAATTATGGTTTTACCCTGGGTTTGGAGTATTACAATTTTTTTATTAAAAAAAAAATACTTAAGATATTTTTATTCATTTAAAATTTTTATTTAGAAATTTAAACCAATAGAGGTTGGCTTTACAAATTTTGGCCCAGATATCTTGAAGAACTTTATGTGAAAGGTGTAGAATATTCGAACCCTTCCTCAAGGGAACGTGAATCATAATTTTGTTGCTGGTTTTATATTAAAATGGGATAAATCTAGGAGTCAATCTTCAACCAATCATACAAAAAAGATGAAGAAACTAGAATGAACCAGCCAAGCCCTGACGTCAGTTCCTTTGCCCTCCAATACTATCCAGACACTACTATAAGAGTGTCACTCCACCACTCAACTCGAAACATCCCTTTCTTTCTCTCTTTGCAGTAACTGCTAGTTAGTGATGGAGCAAACTGAGCTGGTCTTCATCCCATTTCCTATCATCGGCCACCTTGCGCCTGCACTGGAGATTGCAAAGCTGCTTACTCAGCGAGACCCCCGATTCTCAGTCACGATCTTCATCATAAAGTTACCGTTTGGGTCCATTGATGGTATGGACGCGGACTCTGATTCCGTACGGTTCGTCACACTTCCTCGGGTAGAGGTCAGCTCCGGAACGACCCCGTCTGGTCTCTTCCTCTCTGAATTCGTCAAAGCTCACATACCACTCGTCAGAGACGCTGTCCACGAGCTCACTCGCTCCAACCCAATTCGGCTCGCTGGGTTCGTTGTTGATATGTTCTGCACCCACATGATTGATGTGGCCGATGAGTTTGGGGTGCCTTCCTATCTCTTCTTCACTTCCAGCGCTGCTTTTCTTGGCTTCCTGTTGCATCTGCAGTTCCTCCATGATTATGAGGGCTTGGATATTAATGAGTTCAAGGACTCGGATGCTGAGTTGGAGGTTCCGAGTTTTGCTAACTCAGTTCCGGGTAAGGCCTTCCCTTCTTTGTTGACTGACAAGGAAAGCGGAGGGACCGAGATGTTTCTTTTTCAAACGAGGAGATTCAGACAAGTCAAGGGTATTCTGGTAAATACATTTATTGAGCTTGAATCACATGCTATTCAATCACTTTCTTGCAGTACAGTACCCGTAGTGTATCCCGTTGGACCCATACTCAACACCCGAATGGGATCTGATGGGGGTCAACAAGATGCTAGCCCCATCATGAACTGGCTTGATGATCAGCCTCCATCGTCCGTGGTTTTCCTGTGCTTCGGGAGCATGGGAAGCTTTGGTGCGGATCAAATCAAGGAGATAGCACATGCGTTAGAGCACAGTGGGCATCGCTTCTTGTGGTCCCTTCGCCAACCTCCCCCAGAGGGTAAAATGATTCCAAGCGACTATGAAAATATTGAGCAAGTTCTACCAGAAGGATTTTTACATCGGACGGCTAAAATTGGAAAGGTGATTGGATGGGCTCCACAAATAGCGGTTTTAGCCCACTCAGCTGTTGGAGGATTTGTATCTCATTGTGGATGGAATTCTTTGCTAGAAAGCATATGGTATGGTGTTCCGGTAGCCACTTGGCCGATATATGGAGAACAACAAATCAACGCATTTCAAATGGTGAAAGATTTGGGGTTGGCGGTAGAAATTAAAATAGATTACAATAAGGATCGTGATTATATTGTAAGTGCTCATGAGATTGAAAATGGATTAAGGAACCTAATGAATACTAATAGTGAAGTGAGGCGGAAGAAGAAAGAAATGCAAAAAATAAGTAGAAGAGTCATGATAGATGGTGGGTCCTCACACTTTTCTTTAGGCCATTTTATTGAAGACATGATGGCCAACATGTCATGCAAACGACAAAGTGATACCTAATGTATGAATTAGTTTGTACTAATATGAAAGGAAAAGGTGCATTGTCGGCTCCAATTAACTGATTTATCTTCTGTTTTATGTCAATGCTCAAATAATTTCTTTGATAAAGTCAAGAAATTTGACCTTTCAAACCAGGAAATGTGTTCTCTCTTTATTATTTAATGAAAGAAGTTTACAAGGACATGAATTTAGTCATATGTTGATCTCACTGATCAATGAATACACAATTGAGCATTTTCCTGTAGGGAGCTGGACTAGTAATAAAATCAACTATATAAGTAAAAAATCCTTAAACCCTAATGAATTTGGTTTACTGGGATGAATAGAGATAAGAATTTGTTGAATTAATGGATCACTATTAGAGAGAACCATCCATATGAGATACACATTGATAGAAATTTAATTAATTTCTGGGTAGTGTGTATCTTCTTTTCTGCAAGCATGATGCTCTAATAGCAAATTAATGTTCTCAAACTATTTGATGTGTTGGTATGGACTTAAGAAACTAATATCTCATCAATGCATATCAAGGCATCCAGGCATGTAAAACATCAATAGACTCAAAAAGATTCTAATTAGAGCCTTTTTGAATTAGTAGGTAGCTACATGAAGAAGGTGATTGTTATGGAGATGAGGATTTAGAATTATAGCTTCTTTAGAATTGATTGTGGAAAGAGTTGAGAGCATATGATTTTTTTGTCTTTTTACAAGAAAATTACTATAAAGATGTGAAAAAAGTCTTAAAAAATATAAAATTTTTTTAAAATATTATGTATTTGGTATTGAATTATCAATTTGTCATTTCTTTTCTTTTAATGAAAAATAAATACATATGAAAATTGATAATTGAAGTTGTTATTCAATCATCTAAATATTATATTAGATGGGCTGTATTGTAATGGTCTACTTCTTGTCATGTAAATATTGTTTACTTTAAGTTCAATCCGTCATATCCCATAAGATTAGGGTGGACAAACCAATTCTCGCACTGGATGGCTAGATATCAACTCTAATACTATTTATAATGGCTCACTCCCAACAATATAGATATTATCATTCCAACCGTCTAAATATTATCTGTTTTAAACCCAAAAATCTACTCACAACTTTAAACCTTGTGTGTAAAATTAAAAAGAGCTTACACATATATAATGTTATGAACTTTTCCTCCATTTGATGTAAGAAACCACATGTATTCCCTTAAAACAATATTGATTCCAATTAGATGTGTAGAGGAACCATTTGGTATTAGAAACAAAAGAAATACATAGATGGTAATATGTATTATTTCTCTTCCTTAGTCTTGTTGCAAGGATACTCATTCATATATAATATATATTTTATTTAAAGAACTTTGAAAATTAATTTTGTTTTATACATAATTAACTTATAATTAAAAGAAAATCATTTGTAACACAAATATTGGATTCATAAATAATTATATGAGTAATTATCTTAATTTAGCTCAATTTTAAGTCTTAAAATTACTGATTCAAAATCTATTAAATCAAAATCAAAATAAAATAAAAATTTGCTTACACCTTACATGGATACATGGATAAATAAAAATAATAACTTATATACAAAAAAAACAATTATAGAAAAAAATGAAAACTTATCTCATTTGCTTTCTATAATCGAAATTTTGAGTGAACAAAAATTGTTAACTTCAAAATTTTAAGCTATTTTTAAAATTATTTATTTTTAAGATAAATCTCTATTATTTACCTAAGAATTCACACTAGCTTTTATTTCCAAAACCAAAACATGTATTCAAAGTTCACATAAATATTGTAGAAAAGGAACCTTGAGCAAACTCTCCCCGTCACATTATTTTATTATTTACCTAAAGATTTATGCTTAGTGAAAATCAATTAACCACATTGAGAATTGATGATTCTAGGTAGCTAGTAACACGTGCAACCATAAGAAAGCCAATGAACAGTATATATATTCTCGTCTCTTCCTCTTTGAATTCCTCAAAAGGCGATGTCATCCATGAGCTCACTCATTACACCCATAAAACAATGAACAAGAAGAGATCATACCGTAGGCACATGACCAAAAGGTTGATAAAAGAAAAGTGCATTTCCATCAATCGGTGCCTTAAGTGAAAGAGCAGTAGTGCTAGAAACATGCTCAACATTGATAAAACGCTCAATTACATGCACTTTTTTTATCCACATAACTAAATACGATATCCATTTCCAAGATCTCTAATAATAGCATTTATGGTTTCAATTGCAACAACTCTAACAATGTCTTTATGAATTCAAGTGCCATCAATTTGATATTGTCAAGAGCATTTTTCAGAGTTAGTACAAGTTTAATATTCTCATTGTGATCAACAAGAAATCTCAAATGTTCAAGAAAGTTTCCTTGATTATTAGAATCTTCAAATTCATCATGGCCACAAAATGCAATCTCTTGTCTTAAAAGAAATCGAACACAATCAATAGATGCATTTAAATGAATTCGACACTTACTTCGAACTTAGTTAATTTGATTGTTTGGAGAAAATTGTATCAATATGTTGTCTTTGGTTTAATAAGGCTTCACATTTGCTCTAAGCTTGATTATAAGCACTAAAGGGGCCTCCAACATGAATATTGAACTTTTCTTTCTTCTTCTAATTTGAGAACCCTTCACTAACAAAGGAATCGTTGTCTAGTTGTTCTTCAATATCTGGTTTAAAAAGATAGCAACATAAACAAAATGTGGCATCTTTTGCTATGCTATACTCAAGGATGAAAATTTCTGTTTTTTTGGGCGAAATTTCGTGTTTCGGGTGGCGGCGAAACGAAAGAGGAGGGCGAAATGTCGACGGTAGAAATATCCATAAATTTCGCCAAAAATCAAAGAAATTTCAGTAAAAAGAGAAATTTCGGTGATTTTTTGAAAAAATCGCCTCCAGTTGGAAAATTTCGGAGAAAAATCGTTTTGTTTCGTTTTATTTAGGCGATTTTTTGCCCATTTTGTGAAAAAATATTTGTACCTCTAACACCAAATCTAAACGGACACGTTAATGGCGGGATCATCGGCGGTGTGGTCAAGTTACACAACCACGGCTCAGTCGTTGGTGTTAGGGCTTGGAAGAGAGTTAGGGCAGGTGAAGAGTGGTTGATTTCGTGGCAGAGAGAGAGAGTTGAGGCGATGGGTCCGGCAAGCAGCAGCGATGATGTTGGAGCCGGCTTTGGCGAGGTTGAAACAGAAGTCGCGGCCGAGGGCAGAGGAAGCATCGGTGACCATGACCACCTTGCCTTCTAGGCGGTGCCATGGCTGGAGGTGGTTGGAGACTTTGTTCACCATTGGGTCTCTGGCATCCATTAAAAGAAATAAACATTTTCATTATGATATTTTTTTTCTATTACCTATTTTTAGAATATTGTATTTTTTTAATATGCGTGAATAAAGGAATAAATATTTTTTTATTGGATCTTTTTATAATTTATTAAAAAAAATTACTCTTCTAATATTTCTTAATTTTCAATATTAGAAGAGCAATTATTTCTAAATGTAATATATTTAGATAAAAGAAAAAATTACATTTTTCTTGAAGAAATTTTTTTTTTAATATATTCCTAAATTATTAAAAGATTGTTATTTTTTATTTTTTATTTCATATGTTAATAACTTATTAGGAAGATTGTTATTAATTTCTTTTGCAGTCTAGAATGAAGGAATTTAAATGAAAAAGGAAATAATGGATTTGGAATAGAGGGAATTTTTAGAAGGAAAGAATTTTAAAGGATTTGATTGGATACTTTTGAAGTTTTTAATTTATGAGATTTTAATTTTATTAAAGTAAATTTTATTTTTTTCAATGCTGACTTATTACTCTTACCTTTTCTCTTTAAATTTAAATTAATATATACATTTTTGTCTTTTGCACTTACATACTATTTCTAGCATCTTTTTTTTTTTTTTGGAACTTTTGTGGAATTTTTAATGATAGAATCTTCTCGAATAAATTATTTTAAATATGTATGAGGTTTCTTTTCTTTCTTTTTTCAATATAATAGATGCCAAAATAGAGTGGAAGAAAAAAAGAATTTGCTACAATAATTAATGTATTTTTTTAGTATTTTTATTAGAATAAATAATTCTCCAACTTGAGTGAATTCCCAATTTTAATCTCACTTATATCATTGTAATTGTTATATATTTTTATATCAAGTCTTTCATGAAGCTTCATAATGAGTGTACAATTACAAAATTCACATTTCTTATCGACCAATATGATATAATTACATTTAATATCGTAAATTATATTATACATATATCAAATTCTTCAACAAAACAATTTTAAATTGTCTATTTTATTTCTAATTACATTGCTATGAGGTTTTTCTTACATTTCCATGAGTTTTGATCAAATTTTGGCATACTGAAATTTTTTTCCAAAATATCCGCCGATATTTCTCTGATATATCCGATATATTTGTAAAATCAAGTTACTGATATATCCATGATTACCGATATTTTCATCCTTGGCTATACTCCAACTAATTAGCATATTCAGTAAACCAAGTAGGATTGAATTGTCGTGATGTTTCCCCAAATTTCTTAAAGGGGAACTTATATTTTTGAGGCTCGTGGACCTTTTTGCAAATACGCTCTTTGAATTTGAACTCGAACATTAGGATTATAATCCAAAATTTGAGTTAGTAACCTAGGGTCTGCAAGAAGATCGTCTAAGTTAATTTCAATTTGATTTTGTTTCAAATCTTTATTATTTCCTTTTGAAAGAGCCGACGATTCAAATTCTAATTTTCTTTTAAAGTCTTTCTCCATAGCTATTTCAAAATTTAATTTATATATTATTAATGATATTGTCATGCTTCAAAAATAATAATTCTAAAAAATAATTTTTTTTTAATATATTACTAATTTCACAATCGTTCAACATTTACATAAAAGTTAACTACTGGATTTCATCAATAAATAACATTCGCAATATATTTAATAATAAACTTTTTACACAATCTATTTTTAAATACAATTTTATTTTTGCATATTTGTCATTATATTATACAAAAATTATATAAATTAAGTATATAATATTAGTATAAATAAAAAGATAAAAGTCAATACAAATTAATCCAACAAAAATATATTTCATCTTACAACAAACTCTCTTGGTATTAATCTAAGTAAAATATCAATACAAAGTCCAACAAAAATGTATTCCATTCGGCAACAAACTCTCATGATATTAATCTAATATCAATAAAAATGTAAAATGTCATTGCAAATTTCAACAAAAATATATTACATTCCACAACAAACTCCCATGGTATTAATCTTATATGAATGAAAATGTAAATGTCAATAGAAGTTTCAATAAAAATATATTCCAATGTATTCATCATCATAACATATTAAAAAAAATTATATAAACTAAGGGATATAATATTAACATGAAATTTCAACAATAAATTTCATTTTTTTTAATAATAAATTTAAGATTAAATACTAGTAATTATTATTAATAATATATTCTAAAAAATTAACAAAACATATATTTAAGATTTATTTATAAAATATTCCAATAAAATTTATAGATATATATGTAAAACAAAACTTACAAATTTTTTTCCTCCCCTTCTTCCTCTTCTTTCTTCTTTTCCTTCTTATTTTATTTCTTTCACTCTCTTTGACTAATTTGTTGTTTCTTCCTGTTTCCCCTCAAATACTATTTTAAATATGAAAAGACAATTAGGTGGCGGATGGCAGAGGACTGTAAATTGTGGTGAATTTTTATTTTTATTTTTATTTTTTTTGAGTCACATTTACTCTGTATACAAATACGTCCATTGAATTAATAAACATAGGCCTTAGCACAATGGTTTAGGCATTATTTTGGTTCTATCTTCATCTTCATCATTGAGTTGTATCAGTGCCATAAAATAACCTAATTTTTCTTTCCTTTTTCTAAACTATTTTTCACCATGATCCCAAAACCCATACTTTTTTTATTTGGACTTCGAGAATACCTAAATTAAATAGCCCAATGCATGGGCTTAGAAAACTTTTCATGGGCTAAATAAACTTAGCTCAACAAATTTAGCTTAATATTTACCCTTAAAGTTACCCATTCTAGGTCTATTAAATCAAAATCAATATAAATAAACATTTTTACCTTTTTTTATACAAAATAATAAATTTTAAGCTTATCATATATGCTTTCTATAATTGAAGTTTCAAGTGAACAAAAAATTGTTAATTGATTAATTATTTAAGTTATTTTTAAAATTATTTATTTCTAAGATGAATCTCTATTATTTATATAACAACTTATATTATCTTTTATTTTCAAAAATAAAAAAAGTATTCAAAGTCCACTTAAATTTTGTAGAAAATGAACCTTAAGCAAACTCTCCTGATCACATTATTTTATAATTTACCTAAAGATTTATGTTTATCAAAAATCAATCAACCACAATTAGAATTGGTAATTCTAGGTAGCTAATAACATATGAACTCACAAGAAAGCTAATGAAGAACATGTACATTCAGGTCTCTACCTCTCTGAATTCCTTAAAGCTAACATATCACTCATCAAAGACATCGTCCATGAGCTTACTCTTCACAACCATACAACAATGAATAGGTAGAGATCAAGAAGATCATACCGTCAAGGCTTCCCCAAAAGGTTGATGAAAGAACTTGTATCTTCACTCTTTGAACTATAGAACAATGCCTAGAACACAACCTAATTTTTCTTTCATTTTTCTAAACCACTTTTCACCAAGATCCAAAAGCCCTAAATGCTATTTATATTTGGACTTCAATTTTTTAAAATTATTTATTTTAAAGTTAAATCTCTATTATTTATATAAGAACTCATACTATTTTTTATTTTCAAAAATGAAAAATGTACTCAAAGTCCACTTAAATTTTTTAGAAAATTAACCTTGAGAAAACCCTACCGGTCACATTATTTTATCATTTACCTAAATATTTATGCCTATCGAAAATCAATCAACTACATAGAAATTTGATAATTCTAGGTAGCTTGTAACATATGGAATCACAAGAATGTTGATAATGTACATTTTGGTCTCGCTCTCTCTAAATTCCTCATAGCTCACATATCACTTATCTCTAATGTCATTCATGAGCTCACTCATAACACCCATAAAATAATGAACAAGAAAGATCAAAAAGATCATACTAGAAGGGCTTTCCCAAAAGGTTGATGAAAGAACTTATACCTTCACCCTTTGAGCTCTAGAATAGTGGCCAAAAAACAACCTAATTTTTCTTTCCTTCTTTTTAAGCCACTTTTCACCAAGATCTAAATGCCCTAGATGCTATCTATATTTGGACTTAGTGAATACCTAAAATAAATAGCCCAATACATGGGCTTAGAAAACTATTTCTGGGCTAAATAAACCGAGCTTCACAGATTTATAGTTTAATATTAACCCTTAAAATTACCCATTCAAGATCTATTAAATCAAAATAAAAATAAAATAAATGTTTTTAAAACCTTTTCTATACAACAAATTAAAAATTTATAAAAAAAAATGAAAACTTATCTTTTATGCTTTCTACAACTAAAATTTCAAGTGAGCAAAAAACTATTAACTTCAAAATTTTAAGCTATTTTAAAATTATTTATTTTGAAGATAAATCTCTACTATTTATATAAGAACTCATACAATTCCAAAAAAAAATAGACAGATATGATTACAACAAATGGCAAGAGTGGTAGCAAAGGTAAGTTTTGAAAAGATTTTCTTATATAGGAGTTTCACCAATTCCCCAATTGATTTACATGAATTTAGCCCAAAATTATCCCATTATTTAGGATCACAAGCTTTGATTTGTGTTTTTGTTCAAAACCAAACTTTTTGTTGAAAACCGAGAAGGATGCAAACCGATCAAGATATGGTTGCATATTATTTTAAAAACAGATTTTGATCCTAAGGACTCTAAATGAGTTTTTTGTTTTTTTTTGTTTTTGAAAAATAGATTTTCTTAAAGGGGTCTTTGGAGAAAAAGGTTTTGATTTTAAAATAAAAGGAATTAATTCTTAAAATAACTAAACATAGAAAACAAAATACCAATCAAAACAAAAGGAAACGAAAATCATAAAATAAAGATTTAGAAAATCATGTCAATTAAAGTGATGAGACTAGGGCCAACCTTCATGGGTTTCCAGTGGCCTTACAAAAAAATGATTTGACCAACAATTACTAAGGCAACAAACTAATGACTTCCTAATCAAACAAACTAACAAAATTATCATCCAAAACTAACATCTAGATTTCAAGAAACATATAATAAAAAAGGAGAACAGTAAGGGATTAAAGTCAACAAACTTAGCATATGAAGATAATAATATGGGATCAATTAAAGTAAATTAACATTCTAACAAAATATAATAAATCAAAGACCCAAGTTCAACAATCTTGAAAAAAAACATGAAAACAATAACATACAATTAATAGGTTGATTATCTAAAATTCCTAAAAACTCAAACTAGATATTAATTAATAGATCAAAATCAAAATATGTCATACTCAAAATATGAAAAATAATAACATGTGATTGACTAAATTAATTGACCAAAATTACAATCAAAACACAAAAATTGAACATGAATGTATTAAAATCAAGATTAACAAAATCAGAAACGCATGAACACATTTGAACTAGGAAATAATATACTAGGTTAAATTAGAATTAAAAACATCAACATCATCTAATAAGATTGGCTAAACTATCAAATTAAAATTCCAAATATATTTAAACTAAAATAAATAAATAAATCAACAAATTAAAACTAGATTAAAATCGGAATTAAAAATATGGAATTTATCTAAGAGGATTAGTCAAACAAATGAATTAAAATCATAAATGCATTCAAATGATAGAATATTAAAATTAAACTAAATTGAAATTAAGTTTCATCCAATAAGATTATTTAAACTGATGAGTTAAAATCAACAAATGCATTTAGGCTAAAAACAAGTTAAAATCAAACTAATTGGAATTAAAAATACAAACTTTATTTGGCATGATTATTTGAACTAAAGAATTAAGATCAACAAGTACATTTAAACTAAAAACATATTAAAACCAAACTAACTAGGAATTAAAAACACAAACTTTATTTGACGGGATTATTTAAACAAAAGAATTAAGATCAACTAATGCATTCAAACTAAAAATAAACTAGAATTAAACTAATGGGAATTAAAAATATAAGCTTTACCTCACAAGATCAATTAAACTAAAGAGTTAATATCATTAACACATTCAAATTAAAAATAAACTAGAATTAAACTAATCCGGAATTAAAAATATAAACTTTACCTCACAAGATCAATTAAACTAAAGAATTAAGATCGATAACACGTTCAAATTAAAAATAAACTAGAATTAAACTAATTAGAATTAAAAATATAAACTTTACCTCACAAGATCAATTAAACTAAAGAATTAAGATCGATAACACATTCAAATTAAAAATAAACTACAATTAAACTAATTGGAATTAAAAAGATAAACTTAACCTCACAAGATCGATTAAACTAATGAATTAACATCGTAAACACATTCAAATTAAAAATAAACTAGAATTAAACTAATTGGAAAAAATGCAAACTTTACCTCACAAGATTATTTAAACTAATGAATTAACATCATAAACACATTCAAACTAAACATAAACTAAAACTAAATAAATCCAAAAAAATAAAAAATAAAAACTTTAACACAAGATTATTTAAACTAATAAATTTAGATCAACAAATGCGTTTAAACTAAAAACAAATTAAAATTGAACTAACTTGAATTAAGAACACAAACTTTATTTAAACTTTCATATAGATTAAAATAAACTAGCATAGAACTAATGAATTGCAATCATAAACGAGAGACATTTAATCTAAGAAAAATTACTAATTGAGATTTAAAAGAATTTATCACAAACAATTAATTAAACCAATAAACTAAAACCCAAACTAAAAAAAAGAAATACTCTATCCAAAACTGAAAAATGACCTGTATTGTGTCAGAAAAATACTCTCTTGTGTCAAAATGACAGCCCAATTAGTGTTTGAAATCCTCTGCTACTCCCAAAAAACTCGTGTGTCCTCTCTAAAAAAAGATTGCTCATGTGTTGATCTCTGCCAAAAATTCCTCCTTTGCCCGTTCCTCTATTCTTCTCTCTGACCAAAAATCCCCTTTGCCAAAAGAAATCAATCCCCAACACCCCCCTCCATTATCATTCACCGAACCTCCATTCTTCTTGCTGCATGGTGAGTGGTTCTCCATGGTCCTTCATTCGGCTAGGGATGTGACTGTGACTGCATCGAGAAGTGTGCGACTGCATGGAGAAGACTTCTTCCCTGCTTGGAGAATCATGCTGCTGGTCCTTGTCTCCCTCAAAGCAGCATGATATTCCGGGGGGTTATTCATCTACGCGGCTGTGTATGTTCTCTCATGCAGCTGTGTGTGTTCTCTCATGCGGCTATGGGGACTCGTTTGTGCACCAACTCTTTCAAGGATGCAGCCGCTTTCCTTATGGCAGCATGTGGAGAAGAAAATCCCCTTCGCGTGTAAGAAAAGGCCTTTCTTATGGTGCAAGACTGACTCTCTCCAAAAATGGCAGCTGCGTGGATGAAGAATTGATGCGCAAATTGGAGGTGGACCAATCATGGAGGTTCAGGAATCGGGATGCCAATGTTGCTGTCAGTTTTCCTTTCCTCTCTTCAATGCGCGCTGAAAATGTATCAAAAATGGTGCGACTGGTTGATGGTCGTCTTCCCAATGGTGCAATTGCACCTTTATCCTGATCAGAATCAGTGTCCACTCCTCTCCAAAATCTAGTGCATCTCCATTCAAAAATCTGGTGCATCCCCCCTTTCAAAAATCCCATCATACCCCCTTCCAAAATCTGGTCATCTTTTCCCTCAAAAATCTGGTGTATCCTTCTAAAAATCTGGTCATCTTTCTCTTCCAAAAAAGTACAGCATGATCAGAACTCCTCCTCAGTTCCTCAAGAATCTGCTAAGAATCCTTCCTTCCATACCTGCTTCCACCTTGCAACCGTAGAGATCCTTCAATATGTGGACTATCCAGATCTTTCACATGTGTGTTGGCCACTTACCATCCTTGCATGGTGACATCTTCCTTCCTTTTTATACAGGATTCTTTCCAAGTTTCTTTATTTGGTCATGATTTTCTCTCCTTGATGGCTCCAAGTCTCATGCAAAAATTAACAATAAAATTGAAATAAGAAATGTGAGTTATGGTCAAAATGAAATATAATGAAATAAAATAAAATATCAAATCACATAGCCACGAAATCCAAGATATCAATTTATGGGATTAAAGAATGAATAAATAAGTAGGTAAATAAACAAATAAATTGACAAAAGTATAAAAATAAATATTAGACGTATGCAATTAGGAAAAATCAAGAAATTAAATTAATGCAACGGATTATAATAATTTAAATGTCAAACTCAAACCATTAAAAATCAGAAAATTCATTCATGCAATAAAAAGTCAAGCCAACACTCATCTTATCCCGAAAAATGAGTAACCAAAATCAAGATCATGCCTAAGTGAACTATGCCAAAAGAAGTGTCTAAGTGACCTATTCTGAAAGCATGTCTAAGTAACCTAGGGTGAATATATGCAAGCTAGAAGGTATTAAGTGCATCTAAGTGGGCCTAAGGTGGTGCCTAATGGGCCAAGTGTATCTAAATGGGCCTAGGGTGCCTAAGTGGGCCTAAGTCTAAGTGAGCCTAAGTCTAAATTAGGGCTACCAAGAGTTACAACGGGGTTAGATAAATCTCTCAAACAAAGTCCTTAAGGTGGCTTAGAAAAGATAGACTACATGAGTAGTAATGGGCCACCAAGGAATTGCCATAAAGTACTTAACAAATACTTAATAGAACATGTGCTAGGAGGACAAAATTGAGGGTCTACAATGCTACTCATTGACTCCAGATGAGATGAAGGAATTTTGCAAGCTTTTAAAATCAGTCAAGGTCCTTGATAGTTATTCTTCAAATATATCTTGATGCATCCAACTCAATGAAAGGAAAATATATGGTCTAAAGTCACATAATTGTCATGTTTTGATGTAGCAACTTCTCTTTGCAATTTTTGGAGTTTTGCATAAGAATGTATTTGGAGTTATTATTGAATTGTGCAACTTTTTCAAGCAGTTGTGCTCAAAGGTCTTATCAACATATCAATTACAACGGTTGGAGAATGATATCATTGTCATACTATGTAAATTAGAGCAAGTATTTCCTCCATCATTCTTGAACATTATGATGCATCTACTTGTACATTTAGCAAATGAGGCAAAGATTGTTGAACCTATGCAATATCGCTGGATGTACCCTATTGAATGGTATTATCATGATTCCATACTCCTAATTTAATATTATTTCATATTATGTTCAATTCATTAACATGTCTATTGGTCTACATATGGCTGATAATAGGTACCTACACACTTCAAAGTTGTATGTGCATAATAGGACTTATCCAGAAAGTTTTATTGCGGAAGGATACCTTGTAGAGGAATGTACAACATTTTGTTCTAGGTACTTCAATGATGTGGAAACAAAGTATAATCACACTAATAAAAACTTTGTTGGTTTGACCAACACAAAAGATGAAGGGTTGATTATCTTCAAATGCATTGGACATGCATTGGGAAGGTCTACATGTTGTGAACTTAGTCCAAAAAAGTGGGCATAAGCACATTTATATGTGCTAACAAATTGTGAAGATGTCATTTCATTCATTAAGTAAGAAATTTATTTAAATTTTAATTAAAACTCTAGTTTAAATACTTAATTAATGTTTCTTTGATTCATAGGAAGCATAAGCAAATCCTTAGGTCTAAACCTCGCATATCTACTCGAGATGGAGATTTGATTCATAATAAGGAATTTATGAAGTGGTTTGAAAGACGTGTAAGTATATTCCTTATTATGTAATTTGTTTTATATTATGATTATAGAGAATTCAATATCATTATTGCATTATAGGTTGCACAATTGCATCGTGAAGGTCATAAATTTGAACACCTTCTAGCATTATCATATGGTCCAAATACATATGTTATGTGCTTTAAAGGATGCATTATTAATGAATTTAGATTCCACACGAAGGAGCGTGATAACAAACGAAAGACTTAGAATAGTGGAGTTATTGTAATTATAGAAAAATCAAGCTTTGTAAGTGCTCAAAATATGAATCCAATTACAGGCGATGTCCCCTACGATGGTGTCCTTACTGAAGTTGTTGAATTACATTGCCTTCGTGGAAATAAGGTTGTTTGATTCAAGTGTGATTGGTGGAATGTTATAAATGTTGGAAGATGAATAAAAAAAAAAGATGAATATGACTACATTTCTGTTAATTTCACACGAATGTTATCCATAGATTAACCATTTGTGCTTGCATCTCAAGCCAAACAAGTGTTCTATGTGAAGAACTCAAATGAATCAGATTGGTATACTATCATAAAGATGCAACCCTGAGATTTATATCAGATGAGTGGGGACAAATCTAATGGTGATTTTGAACCATTTCAACAAAGTGAATCACATGATGATCGCCTACCTATCTTAGAGTTGGTTGATGAAAATACAATTGTGTGGGATAGAAATGATGTTTTAGGAGAAACCATGAAAATAATATAATTCCTTGACAAAATGAAAATGAAAAGGATTGATGTAATTCCTTGAAGAAAGAGTTGTAACTTTCTTTGGGGGTAGATATAAAAAAATCTATTTAGAATTTCTTGCATTTTCAATAAATGATTTCTATTTTTTGAAATTTTTTTATTTAATAGTTATCATTTTTGTTTTTATTTTTTCTAGCCTTATCATACAAAACCATGTCTTACCACTGCAACAAGCTTAAACAGGTAATTGTACCCGATATTTTCAACCATGGGCAAATAACAACTACTCATAATCCCATGCATGCTTCTAGATTACTTACCAACCAACCTGATAGTGTTAGGAACCCTAGATTACTCCATTTCAATGCCTTAGATCTCATAGGGTGCATGCATCTATCCTTAGGGCTCTCTAGATCTAACGTAGTGGAAACTAATAGCTCCAAAAACCATTATAGAATAAAAATCTAGAGAAAAAGTGCTCATACCTGGATCTAGATGTTCCTAGATCAATTCATTGTGATGAAGAACATGCCTAGAAAAACACGAGAATCTCTCCTTATGTTGCTACCCACATGCGCGTCCCATTCTATTTCTGTGCACACGACCTATGTACACCCCTTGCGATTCTCGTGCATGTGGCTTGTGTGATTCTAGTGCATTTCTCATACACTCAAGATCTTCTATCCGATGACTCTTATTTCTAAGCATTGAGATGATGAAGATTTCAAGGGTTGACGTTAGGGTTTTCTATTTGGACTTAAAAACGAAGAACAACAAGACCTAAAAACCTTAACCCCTAAAGGGGTATTTATAGGTTTTTTGCTAAGCTTAAGTGACTTAATCTACCACCGGCTTGGGACACTTAATCTAACCTAAAAAGTTTGCTAATTGATTAATTAATCATATAAGGCCCTAATTAATCAATTAGCCCAATCCAAAGATACCACTCACTTGTCCTTGTGCAACCTTACGTAATTACTAAAACTCCCTTATGCACAAAACTGAACTAAAAACCCATTCAACCCTCACAAACTGTGTCATCAAGGAATATGAGCTCAGAACGAGGACCATTGGGACCCATAGGAGTACTGGCTCCTTGAGAATCAAATTTTAAAATTAACTCAATATCTCATTATAAAAAGTCAACTACAGTCTAGTACCCTATGTATATTATGACGAGACACCAAGTGCTTAAGTCCGTGACCTACTATCCATTGCTTGTAGATTTCCCATGAACTAGTGTTCGTAATCTAACAAAGTAGCGTTATCACCTATCAAAATTACCTCTCAAATCCTTGAGTTATAGATCCCACTTATCATGTGATCAACTGACATATTATAGCTCCAAGGAGCCAATGTCAAATTCCACTAAAGGAATTACTGTGGTCATAGATTTCATGATCACATGTCCTTTGGATCACCCAATGAGACACACTATCTCAATCCCATGAGATATCATGATGCCTATATAGAGAATACCTATTGTCACCACCCTCCATCAACAATGACCCAATCCATAGGGATATATGACCACTTTAGGGTCTCACTCCATAGGACAAAGTCTCTTATTGATTTTGGCACAAACTCAATATCCTCTCAAGGTTGAGAGTCCATGTAGTACAGTAGCTTGGTGAATTATGACAATTGACAGCCTTGCATCATGATTCACCGTAGGTCCTGTCCAGTGTGCATCACATACACAAGTGCACTCACCATGGGAAACCCATCCCGATGGCCAAGACAAGTCATCCCTCCAATTAGGAGGTGGTTCACTACAATCTTTATTGGATTACCTAAATCCATGAACTAACTATGGACAACTTATCTACTTATAAGGAACTCATAACTTGTATCTTCTGTGCAATTCCTGACGTACTCAAGTCATGTGTAATGTAAGAGACATGGATTGAATACTCAAATAAATGTCAATATACCAAAAGGATAGTAAGAGGATAGTTAAATCTAACTTTGTTACATCAGTCTTACTTTTAGAGGCTCAATCGCAACAGATAGCTCTGAGTATAGTGTTTCTAGTATGACAATTATATTAGATTTAAAATGATAACTACATTTATATGCTCATATAAGTTATAAATTAATTTTTTCCATTCTTTTTTTGTTTCAATAAGGATGTCCTCAGGTCAAAAGAGGACACGTGGCCCAACACAAAACATTGGTTTGTTAGGATTGAGACTAGGGGAGAGGGTAAAAGTTTCATTCAATGAATATGGGCAATTGGTAAATGAAATAAAGGGACGTCGTTTAACAAGCTACGTGGGGACCCTTGTACGTAATCAACACAAATGTGCCACAATAGGTTATTGATTAGTCATGTGTTTCAACTGATGCAAAAGAAAATATATGGGCCCTTGTTTTGGTATGTTTTCTTTAACATTCATACGGAATGAAATATCATTATTATCATACCTTGCAATTAACTTTTAAATTATTTATAGGAGAAGTTTGATGTAGATGAGGATCTAAAAGATTATATATTGTCCTTAGCCTAAGGTAAATATAGAATCTACAAAAACAAAATGAAAGTTGTATTTTAAACCTTTGGTCTACAAATGAGGAAAGGTTGAGGCATAAGCCACCATTAGTATCTTATGTTGATTGAAGATGGCTTGTCCAACTTTCGAGTTTAGAAGCAGCACAAGTAAGACTAATGGCTAGTGTTTTTTAGTGATTACTTATTCACTTCGTCTTTATTTCACATTTGTATTTACATCAAATATAGGTCATCTTTAAAAGAAACAAGGAAGATAGAGCTAAATAGAAGATTCATCGCACATCAAGGTCTAAGAGCTTTGCGTAGCTGCATTTTGAACAAGTTAGTAAATCTTTTTTAATAATATTTTATTTATGGTAAGTTTATTATGGTATAATAATTTAAACATAATTATTTTTATCCTTAACATGACAGACACAATAAAAAAACGATGGCACAAAGCCTAATAGGACAGAGATGCTCAAGCTCATGCATACATAGAGGGATAAAACACCTATTGATGATGCATCCCGTGAAATTATGGTACTTAATTTTTTCCGTAATAAATATTTGGGAAATAATTTTTTTAAATATTCCTATGTTAATGTAAGAGTGAATCTTCTTAACAATATTTTAAGGCCCAATTTGAGGAGATTATGGTAGCTCAAACACAATCACAAATGGGATAGTCTTCATCATCCACTCCATTGTCAGTGGATGACATACACACACAAGTAATTAATGGGCTCGGAGAGAAATGGTTGTGTACGTAGTTTAGGATTTGGTGCAACTTCTACATCGGTATTTGGTGCAACCAGAAAAGGGACACATGCAACCCTTGCATCAAAGCTTAAGGAAACACAAGAAGAAGTATTTCATTTTTAAAAAAATATGAAGAGTAGATGCGACAACAAATTGAACAGCAACAAGATCAATTACAACAACAAGGACAGTTGCTGCAACAATAAGAACAACTACAACAACAACAACTACAACAAATGGAGATGATGCAAAAACACATGCAACAGATGTAGAATATGATGCAACAAATGTTTCAGTTTCAGCAAGGACAATAGGGCCAACAAGACCAATCTTCTAGTTGATATATGTCTAATGTCATTTCTTTTTGAATCATTTTGTAATTGATACTCTTTTTTTTCTTTTGTCTAGTGTTTCCTGGTGGAAAACACTTGCTTCTACATAGTAGGTTTTGTTTCTATTTTTGTTTAGCAGTTTATAGATGTTCATTGCTCCCTTCAATATAATTAACTTCAATAAGATCACCAAGTAAGTGTTAAAACTGTTTATGAAATCTTTTCAATTTGTGAAATCTTTTCCAATAATATTCTAATTATTGCTTTCTTTAGTGGTTTCATTTCACTGAGCGAACAAGTGATGACTATGGGATTCCATTCAACACTTCTTTTATGGTTAGTGAAGGTTTATAACTTGACCTACTTTTAGTTTCTGTTATGCTTTTTACTTTGTATATGACATACTTTCCACTTGAGATGATTTCATTGGAAAATTGATTTGTATAGGACATACTTTTGCAGTGGAATTACACTCACAAAGCTAGTTGGAGTTATACTTTTGCAACTTCATCTATTGTCCTTGAAGGTATCAGAAATCCTAGATAATTTATTTATTTATTTATTTTGAGAATGTACTTGGTGAACATGAAGACTCTATATGCCATCCCAAAGAAGCACCGAGAATCCAAATACAAGCTAAATTAATTGTGCTGGCTAGAATATCTGGGCAGAACTGTCCCTGAATCTCTTCTGTATAATATCTTGTCCTTCATGTTTTTAAAATGTGTTGTGGTAGTTTTTGATGAGTAAATCATACACGTTGTGTTTAATGCATTAGTTGACTTATTGCGTTGTTGGTTTTTGAGGTATTGATTGGATAGTTCACAGTTTGCTTGGTAAGGGTGGTGCCCTCTTGCAAATCTAGTAGTTTTTCAGTTTTTTTTTTTTTTTTTTTTTAAAGATTTAAGGTTTGGGAACCTTTTTTAATCCTCAAGCATTACAGTTGGTGTATTTGGATGTTAAGTGGTTAACTAGATGTTACTCTTTTTGAACACTTGCCCATCCCATGCATTCAGATGGATTCTGGTTTTTCTTTTTTCCTTTTGGAGTTTGAACTTAGATTCAAGGTTTCAATAATCCAACGATAGTAATGTGTTGTCTGGTATGGTATTGATATCACCTAACACAATTGATATAAAATGTGATTATAATGCTTGTTGAAGAACTTGGCCATAGGTAGACACTGGATTGATGACCCCATGTATTGCCCACTAGAGTTCTCATGTCAATTATCGACTCTTAACACAATGTCTAGATTTGTTATCAACATGAATTCAAGAGAGCCACTAGCAGTTCCATTCTAATGATTCTGTGGCAGTCATCAAACCTTTCAGTTCCTTTTAAATTATATCTATACATGAGAACTCAATTCTCATGTATGAAATTTTGTTGTTTTATTTTAAGTAGACACATCATTTTCAAGTTTTCACCGAATTTGGTGTGCATTATCAGAACCTAAAAATAATGAGAAATTGAAACGAGCATTCATTCATATGGGAATTATTTGTTGGGTATATGTGTTAAGAGAATGACATATACCATGCTTAATCCTGTGTCTACATAATTCTAACTTGAACTTCCTTCACAGAAAAATTAATCTTTAAAGTGAATAACCAGAAGAATATGTACAACAAATATCATATGCTATATTAAAGGTTGCTCCTGATTAATTGTTGATTCACTTTCTTGATTTACTGTTATAACTACCTGACAGAGAAATTCTTGATGGAATATTTTTTGTCGTACCAGTTGGAAAAAGTGTGGCTATTGTTGGAACTAGTGGCAATGGTAAGGATCTAAATGCATCAGATTCCTCTCTTTATCTATCTATCTATCTAAATTTGCGTAGCAAATTTTTTTCCTTGCACATCACAGCATTTGATCCCAACCTGCAGAGATGCATGTTGTAAATGGAACCGTTTTGCACCGATCTCTAATTGAGGAGCATGTTCTCTTTGATGAAGAGATGTTTGGTTTTACCCTCTTAAGTATTGCAATTATTATTATCATTATTATTTTATCAGAAATATAAACTACAACTACTATTGACAACCAATAAATAGATACCAATATTCTTGCATGCTTATTAACTCTTTACTTTCCTGGAAGCAGCATTAATGTATTTAAATTGGTATCTATGTGCAGGCAAATCAGCTCAGCCATTCTTAGATTGCTTTTCAGGTTTTTTGATGCTCATTGTGGGATTGTAAGAAACTATACTTCTCTTCTATGTCATTGTTTGCAATTGTACAATTTTTATCTCTATATATTAACATCTGTAGTTATCTTGCCAACCAAGTTTTTTGGTCCATTCTTTATTGATGTTCTGCTAGTTAGGTTTGTTTACTTAGGATATATTTGTGCTAGTTTCTTTGTAATCCTGTGAACTCTGATTAGCTAAACAGAAAGATGACATTAAATATTTCTTCGTGATTGGCTTTCTACCCATCTGATAAAATTCTAGGATAGGCATACAATACAATGACCTATATAGATGAAGCACTCCAGCTTTTTGGGTTGTGACTAGCTTCCAAAAGTATGATCTACAAGACAGAATTGAAATGTGAACCTTTTTAACTATCAAGTAAGAATCCCAGATACTGTTGTCTTAATTTTTTCAAGTTCCCTTCTTTATCTTCTCTTTAATATTTCTAAATAGTATTCAAGCTTTGCTCTTCTTCATTTTCTTTTATGAATGCTTAGATTTATGGTGACTAAATGATTAATTTCTTGGTTCTTGGCTCCTGAAATACTTAAATTCCAGAGTATTTGAACCTCAGTCTCTGGACTTCATGTCGATAGGGGAGCTTGAATCAATGAAGGAACGTCCGGTCCACGCCTTGAAGCATGCTGTACAGAGAAAGGTGAGTGGACGGATCCGGTACTGTAATTAAATTTCTACTTGTGTGGTTCTTGGGCTGCTGGGCAATCTTGTTCATTCAAAACCAAGACATATAGTATAAAAATCCTCTAAGTGGTTAGGTTCTTACCGTGCCTTGTGTCCTTGATTGTATTGTCCCAAAAGAGATTATTATTTACCATGATTCTATTAAAAGTTAGTGCTGGAAAGAAAGAGTTTAATTTGGTCTAATATTTAAAACCAACTTAATATATTTGAATCATTTAATGTGCCTCTTTTTGGTTGTAGGAATATTTGTTAGGCAACCATCTATTTTCTTATGATACATCTTGTTCACAGGTGCCTAAATTCAGCAAGGTTCATAGCAATGTTGCTATTTTTTAGTTTTTATGCTTTTATTTCTTGATATCTTTCTTATTGATAATCTTGGTACTCTTTGCATGGGGTTTAGTTATTCCTCATTTCACGTCTCACACATAACAGCATGAATTTTCTGCAATAGGGAGTCATTGCAATACTGAATATCCAGAGAGGAATTGAAGTAGTTAATATGTATAAATATTAGCTTTATGGCTGAGATTTCTATCTTTGCCTCATTACCAGGATATTATGATGTATCCTGTTAATAATCTCTTAAATATTTACTGTCTTAACATTGGAAATGAGTAGTGAAATTCTATATTGATTAGCATGTAATATTTTCCTTAGTTATAGTATCAGGAATGTGGATGTATGATGCGAACCTCAATGGACACGATTTGAGACCCAACAAACAATATTGGAATAATCGTCCAAGAAAGCTAAAATATAGATTTTTGATAGAACTCTGACCCAACGTTTATAAGTGAAAGGCGAACCAAAAGTATAAGTAACAGACCTTGACCCAATGATTACAATGGAATCACGAACCGAAGGTATAAGGTTTGAGGAAGAATCCCTGATAAGTTCACAGTTTTTGAAGAACCAAAAGAAGAGCAAAGCCTCACCTTTTCTGATTTTTTATTCAATAAAAATTATCCCCTATTACAATGAGTGCGTGCTATTTATATGTCATGAAAAAAACTTACTAAATATTAAAACCCTAAACTAAAAAAGGTACTAAATATTAAAACCCTAAATAAAGGTTGATTTGGTCTGAAATTAGCAGATCCAAAATAGGAAAATAGCTAAAAAACTTTCTAAATAATAAAAGCCTAAAATTAAGGTAGATTTGGCCTGAATTTAAAAGCTCTAGAATAGGAAATAACTGATATGAAGCTGGAAAGTCAATCAGTCATTAATCCATGCCATAAATCACGCCCAATCAAGCCAGATTAGCCCTCAATAGCTTGGATTAAATTTGTTACTCCTTCATCTTCCTTTAGGCCAAACTTGAAATGTCCTGCATTAGAATCAGTCCAAATCTCTTGAATTAGCCCATTAAGTGCTTCTTTGATCTTCTTAGATCTTGCTTTAGTAATAGGCCCAACTGGAAGATGCAATGGATCCTTGAATGCTTGTTGATTCTGATTACTACTCAAAAAGTGCTATTTGATAGCTTGTAATTAACTCTTTTAAACACTTTTGAGTAGTAGTTATCACCTTTTAACCCAATTAACATATTAAGGACCTTTGCAATCATTTCTAATCACTTTGTGTAAGTTTTGGTGTTTTTGTTAGTAATTTGATCACCAAAGCAATCTAAGATTGAGGAGAGTTCTTTGGAATCCATGGCAAAGCAATGGAAGGCTCAGAAACATGAAGAACCGAAGCTTTAAAGTCCTTTGCCATAGGCAAATCCAGAATGCAAGGAGGGGAAGCAAAGAGAAATCTAACATGAAGCATTCTTGATGACAGTCATGTAAGCCACTTTTGGAGCACTTCTTGGAGTCCAATTTATGCATGCTATATGTCGTTTCGAAGCTCAGGAAGTCAACAATCCAATGCTTCAAATGGTGTGTGATTCGGAGTTGAAATGAAGGAGTTATAGCCATTGCAAGAAGATCACTCCAAGTTGAAGGAAGAATTTTGCACGGCTGCGAAATCACTCTTTTGCTGCGAAAATGTTATCCTTTTGCTGCGAAAATTTCGCAGCCATTTTGCACAGTGCAACGGAATTTCTCTTGAAGCTTCTCGATATTTGCGACCGACATTTTGAGATTTTTTTCTTTAGATGTTTGATGTCTAAATCCCCAAACTCTCCTTGTAACCCACCTATCATAGGATTCCTTAGTCTTTAAGTAAGAACAAAGGGTGAATAACCTCTTATATATAGTTGTAATTTTCTTTACAAATG